>NW_028288650.1:1071314-1392628 GCF_059628265.1 Tinamus guttatus
TCTCATGCAACTACCTGTTGGGCTGGATATGCCATTACGCACTTTTTGCTTATCTTGCATGTGTTATAAAACAAATAGCGTCTGCCATGCGCTAACAACTTCCTGCCTGGTTACAGTAAATGATAGTATTAATTAGTGTTTCTTGTAATTGGTTCATACTTTGTATTCTTTCACAAAAAAAGAGTCCTAGGACTTGAGCGTGCAACTTTTGTCTCTACTGTGTGCATGCTTAATGCTCTGCAGGATTAATCTTTCAAATGCATTATCACATTAAATTAGTGGGGTTTTTTTTTTTTTTTTTTGATTTGCTATTTCTTAAAACTTTCCAAGACATATTGTTGTCTACAACTATAATGATTTATTGCATAATTGAACCATTAAACAACTTTGAGAGAAGTATTAAAAAAAAAAAAAAAAACTAATTTGCAGTCAGTGACAAACACGCTGCCCTGGGGAGCTGATGTGAGACCGGTTGGAAGGCATCTCAGGTATCTCACTAACCACTGAGGTTCCTTGTGAATTTGCAGCTTTTGTCCCGATCGTTGCTCTTGAAGTGGTGGTTTTTGCATGTGTCCTAACGGTGGATATTGGTGCTGTCCAAGAGCAATTGAGACACACTGGCCTGTAAAGGATAGGCAGGCTTTTTGAAAACTGTATCTGTAAGTATTTCTGTAATGACTTTTGCTGCCATTTCTATAGCTCTCCTTCCAGCCCGGTTTCAGGAATGTGTCACAGAGGTGCTTTCAATGCTGCTCATAGTAACCTAATCTACGTACCGGTGCAGAATTGCTTGTTAATTCAGCACTGGCTGTGCACTAAGCCAGTTTCCTGGGAAATCCCTTAAAATCCATGGAGCTGAAGCTTCTCCTTCAAGCGATCTCGACCTGTCCTTCAGCATTGGTGCACAGCGCTTCCTCCCCGAGCTGTCAGTGGGTTTCGTTGGGGTTTTGCCCGTGTCCCCAGATGCGGTTCCAGGCAGGCGCGCAGCGTTGGCGAGGGCGCTTCGTGGGAGCCCCCTGCTTTTTGCGTGGCCCCTTGCAGCAACGCGCGCCCGAGGCCGAGGCTGGGGTGCAGGGGGTGCGAGGGGAGGATCTGCTCCCGCCGGGGCTCCGAGCTCCGCTCGAGCGCTCCGCGGGAAGGGCCACGTCCCGGCTTGCAAGGAGAGGAGGCTCCGGAGGACCGGCCGAGCCGCAGCCCTTGCCCTGGGGTCCTCTCCTCCTCCCCGGCCACGCACAGCTGGGTTTGGGGCACAGAGAAACCCCCGCTTGTCCCCTGGGGAGGTGCAGAGCAAAGCGACGCGGATCCCCCGCGCCGAGGCCGGGAGCGCGGCGTTCCCGTGTGCGCCCTGCCGCTCGCCGTGCCCGTGCATGCCTGGGAAGGGCAGAACCGCCCGGCAAAAGTTCCCCTCCTCGCAGGAGCTGATGCTTTTGTCTGTGTTGTTAAAAACACGCACGCATGCACACGCGCACGCACACAAAAGCCGCTTTTCCATGTGCTTCCTGGAAGGGTCTGAAATATTTATGGGATTATGAAATCCCATTTGAGCAAATATGATAGGGCTGTTTCTCGTAATCTAAATAAAATCGTGCTTAAATGTTTAGCAAACATTTTGGTGAAAGGATTCCTTTGTTCGTCGCGGCCTTCGCGTTTAAGGGAGATGTGGAGGTGGGTGGCAGGATTGTTGCAGGTGTCCCGGGTTTTTTGTTTTGGAGAAGCCCTTCCCCTTCTGGAAAACAAACCAACAAAACTACTGTTAATCTTTCCTACTATGGGGCTCAATGAGCGGCTCTTCGAGGACCCGCGGGGCTGCAGGCAAATCCAGATGTGCTGGGTCCTCCAGACAGACCCTGAGGACTTGGCCAGCTTTTATTCTCCCTGGGGCTGCTCCAGAGCCAGGAGGGCATCAAAGACAGAAAAACACCAGATTTCTGCTGGGGGCTCGGAGCAGTTTTCCTAGTCCCGTTGCCCACAGGTCTTATTCACATCCTGCCTACACCTACACGGGGCCTATCACACATGCATGGCAGTACATCTTCAGTCCATTGGAATTTATGCCTTTTTTTCACTTTTCTTGGCCCTCAGCTGCTGCTACCGAAGAGCTGGGGATAATGGAGAGTGGGATCGTTGCAATGAATCCCTTTCTTCCTTTTTCTTTTTTTTCTTTATTTTTTTAACCCTGCCTTCAGACTTTTGAAATGCAGGCTCCTGGGGCAATTGGCTTTCCCAATCGTGTGCAGTTCAGCATCATGCAAAACTGCAGAGCTGAAGCTGAAACCCCCTAGGATTTCCCTTACATGTCACCTTCTGCTGCTCCTGCCACCATTTCCCAGCTCTTCCCACTGCAGAAAGGCAGCTTGGACCAGGAACAGAAGGTTTTCCCCTCAACCTGAAGGAGGTTTCAGGACAGAGGACATGGTGCCCGTTCTCCCTGCACAGCCAAGCAGTAATTGTCTGCAGGGCTGTTTTGGTGTCAAAATTTCTTCATAAAAGGAAGGAATGTTGAACTACGTTGGTGTATTTGGATTGCAAGAAATTCTGGAGAGTGAGGAGTAAACCCTGAAATGGTGGATCCGCATAGAGGCTGGCTGTCAGTGTTGTATTAAATACATATATATAGGTTGGACGTTCACTGTATCAGAGGTCAGTTACAGATGCAATATTTTTGTGTTCTAGGGGTGATGACACAGCTGAGCCCAAGGAAAATGTTCAAGGTTAAGACCCTTAGATGTTTCCTCTCCCCTCCTTTGCCAGTGCTGCCTTTGTGAGCTGAACCATCGCCTGCTGAAATCCAGGAGTTTTCCTTGAGTTCCTGCATGCTCCCATGTAATATCAGGTTTGGCCAGAGTGTCACAGATGCCTTTTTTCTCTTGTTGTCACTTAATGAGAAGGCTTCAAGCCTGCTAGAAACCTAAATGGTGTCAAAATACCAAACTTTATTTCATCATGATGGGGTGCACTCAAAGAGTGCTCTTCTTATTAAACTGCAAGTGCAGTCACACAGGAAAAAGTGCTGTTCATAACCTGCAGGTATTTCACTCTTACTGGAGGTTTCCAGAGCCAAGCATCAGGTCAAGAAAAGGGGCTCGAGCAGTCGTAGCTCTTCATGGTTTCCATCAAAACGCAGGTGCTCTGCGCTGCAGGATTGAGCTCCTGCAATGTCATTCCAGCAGCCACTCAGGCAAAATCAGATTCCGTCTCTTCCGGGTGCAGGGATGAAACACGGACCACGCTATGAAACGCTTCCCTCTCGCTGAAGATACGTCATGCCCCCTAATCGTGGGGTTAAATTTACATGCATCCACCTTACTCACATGTTGGTTAAACACCCAGGCCCGGTGGATAAGGCCAGCTGAGGAGCCCTTGCCCTCATCACACAGGGAGCCTCTTGCCTCCTTTCCCTTCTTTCCTTAAAAGTGGGATCTAGGAATGCACATTAAAGGCAACAGCCCAGCTTTTTAAAACTTGTTAAGTGTTTGTTTTGGAGAAGGGGAGTCAAAAAGCCCTTCTTGTTGCTTTGTCACCAGGTGATGGCCAGCGGTAAATGTTTATAGAATCAGTGACAGGTGTAGATGATCATGGTGAAATTAGCACCGATGATGGTGAAATTAGCACCGATGATGGTGAAATTTTAGGAAGAAGAAGGGAAGATGTTGTTGGCTGCCCAGAAGAAGTAAGATGTTGTTGGCTGTTTTATTGTGAGAGTTTGAAAGCTTGTGTTTGGTCAATTTGCCTTGCTAGGGAATAATTTATACCTCTTAAGAAGTGTTACTGAAATGTCAAGGTTTTGGGATGTGTTTTAGATGTTAAGGGAGATGGAAAGGAAAGTAATAAATGTTGGAGGGTTGGGGAAAAGCAGAGTTGCTTCTTGGGCTGTTTAGCTCCAAACCACCTTAGATATGATATTTGTAATTGCTGCCTTTGAAGCAGGGTAAGAAAGGAAGGAAAGCGGTGATGGATGTGGTAGAGCTGATCTTTCTTTGCAAAGCTGCTGGCCTCGGACTGACGGCGCCTTTCGAGAGCGGTGACACTTTGATGGGGAGCGCTGTGCCCGTTGAGAAACCCTCTGTGAGATACGAGTGCTTTTAATGCCCTGGGTACCGATGGGTGCGCGAGCCTGGAGCTCTCCCGGGCCGGGCTCGTCCTCGCAGCGGGGCTCACGGGGGCTGCTGACACGCGGGCAGCGCGAGCGGTGCCGCTGCCGGCGGGGACCCCGTGGGCACGAGCGCCCGGGGCCGTGCGGGGCCGTGGGGTGAGAACAGCCCTCCGGGGAGGTGGGGTGGCCTCCCCTCCCTCTCTCCGTGCACATTGGGTGTTTTCCCCGCGTGGTTTCCTTGTAGATCGGTCGCAGGGCGCAACACGGACCGCGTTAAGGAGGTGTTGGTTGTGCACCGGAGAAAAAGCGCTTTTATCCCCTTTAAATGTAGCCTGTCTCTTGGACACACAAAACTTCTCAAAAATGGGCAATCTTCGGGTATGATTTGGGTATCACAGAGATTAACATTCACCGACTTTTTTACAGGAAAATTCTCAGTATCCTCCAGAACAGGCGACCACGCATGCCTTTACATATGCACACATGTATGCATATATATATATATATTTATATGTGTGCATGCATATACACACCCAGGGGCTATAATTTTTGACGGGCTCGGGCTGGCTTCCAATGCGAGCAGGCTGCGGCCGGCAGCGCTACCTTTGCTCCCCGGGTTCATTCTGCTTTCTGCTCTGGGTGGGACCGGCCCACAACAACCTGGAGCAGCCCTGGGAGGAGCTGGCGCGCTGCCACGCAGCTGGAGGAGCCGCACGGATACGGATACGGATACGCGCTCCCGGGGCTCCTAACGCTGCCTACGACACGTCGCGGGGGCTAGGACGGCAAAGCGTGCCGTTTCAGAGCATGGTTTGCATGAGGTGCGTGGTGTGCAGGCCGTAAACCCAACGATTAGAGCAGTTTTGGAAGGCAATAAAACAAGGGGAGCTGAGGCTACTGCTCTTAGCTGCTCGCCTTGAGCTCCGGGAAAGACCTGCAGTTATCTAATCTCCCTTCAATCAGTATGTCATTAATGGGAATGAATCAGATATTTTCACATGCTTAATGAGCGTTTCTGGTGCTGGGAAGGGGCCTGATTTAAGCAAGGTTGGCTCACTTCTGAATTGAGGCTGCCCTGGTCCTCCGCGCCGCCCGCGGGGTTTGCGGGTTGGTTTCTCGGAGCGATGGGGGATTTGGTGGCTTGCAGCTAGTGAGAGCCTTTGTGCACTCCCATAAAGTTAAATCACAAAGAAAATAAACAGCTCTCGTGCTAAGGAAGCCCAGGCCTTATATGGAGCTCTCGCCGAAGGATTTGAATGCCTCCCAAGCGTTTATCTGGCGGCACCGGCGGGAGGGAGAGCGGCGTTGCTTATTCCATGCTGTGGATGGAGACTGCAGAGAAGATTTTGCCGTAAAATTAAGGGAAGTGGTGGGCAGCCTTGAAAATGCAGCTTGCACCTTCCATCCCAGCCCCTTGTGACACAACCGATTATGAAGGTGATTTTAAAACAAAAACAAAACCTTCTTCCTAAGTCCCTCCGTGTCCGTAGCACATTGGGAAACATGAGTGCTGTGGTGGGACATGCGGGCTGTCCCGGGCTGCAGCTCCCTGGGACTTTTGGTCATCCCGAGCGGCGTGCCAGCGGGTTGCACTGGGAGCGCTGCCTACCTGGCCAAAGGTAAACCCTGCTGCTGAGCAAGGTCCTCTTGGAACAGGGCCACAGAGGTGACTGCACTTCTTGCTGGGGCAGGAGGAAGGAAATTAGCTTTTCTTGCCGTGTTTCAGTCAGAAAAAATCCGCTCCTGACCTGCTTTCCGCAGCCTCCGAGCCCTCTGTGAGTTATCTTGGCTGTAGGCAGATCCAGCTGCCAAGGCTAATCCCAGGGCTCTCTCATCTCTCAAAATCATGGAATGGGAATGGTGGAAGTTGCAATGGGCCTCTGGAGATCATCCACTCCAGCCTCCCAGGTGGGGAGACTCGGAAAGCTTGAACTAGGTGTCTTAAACAAGCCCAACCAGCCTAATTCACCCTAAGTATGATGCCAAAGCAGGACTGAGTCACTTCATTTGGTGACATCTGCCTTTTCCACTAGCAGAGGTCCCAGCTAGTCACGCAGCTGTTGGACACATGGAGGTTAGAAAAGAGCTGTAGGTTGAGATACCAGCAGGAACAGGGCAAGAAAATCCTTACGGCTCCGTGCGCTGCTGCCACAGGGCTATAAACGGCAGGGGTGGTAGTTGAAGAGCCTGAATTTCATACCTAGGTGGCCACCAGTGTTCAACTACAAGCCTAGGGAAATCACTGAGGGCTGGAAGAAGCATGCAAATAATAAGTAGAAATCAAAAACGTGCCGAGTTGTTGCTGATTCCTTAACAAAGTGGCTGAAGATGTCTTGCAGCGTTACCTGTGGGGAAGCCAAAGGCTGCAAGTGCTGTTGTACAAGGGTATGATAAATCCCACGGGAAGCTGCATTGCAAAAGGTAATATTCAAACATGGCAGGAGAAGAAACTGTGCGTTTGCATGGATGGCTTTTGTATTTAGTTGCTCCTGCTTCAGAGAAGAGCTTGGTGTTTCCTGGAAGTTCTCCAGAAGGCAGTGAATGGAGTTAATATGAGAACAAGCCCAAATAGGAGCTTTGGAGAAGAAAAAGGTTGGGGCAGCAAGATATAGTTAGCTTTCTCGTGTTTATCTGTTAGTTGCTAATCTTTAAAGAACACATGGAAAAAGTACATGGGGGAAGAGAACAAAAATTGCCCTGGATGGAAGCAGCTCAATTTTGGCACAGCAGGAAATTAGCTGCGGTAATTTGCTTAATTCTGTGTATCTGGAAGCCAAGAGATTAGAGTTGCCACAGGTGAAATTTGGAAATGATTTTTAGTTAGAGAATGAGACTATAACTGCACTCGTTTGTAAGCACACTTGTCTTGTTTCCTTTACCAGGAGGGTGTTCTAAGAACTCAGAGCAAAAATACTCTGAAAAACCTGGTGATTACCTCCATCCCTTAGGCCTGTGCAACCTTAGTCTGAAACAGAGATAAGGCCCGTTTTGGGGCATGTCTCCAATAAGTGCCTTTCTTCTCGTTAGTGGTTTGCCCACCAGAAATCCTGGCGAGGGAGCCCAAAGGATTTTCCTCTTTTTTATTTGTCCAGGCCCACTTTGCTGTGAGGGCTAAAGGAAGGTGTCGGTGTGTCTGATCCAGGTTACTCTGATGACTTTAATTAGGAAGGATGAATTGTGAATCCTTAAGCAGAAGGTTAAGGACTAAATGAGAGAGTATTTGGAGTATGTCTGAAGCCTATTTTGAATTTTTTGAAAGGATTTCAAGTGTGTGGGGGGTGTTAAATAGGGGAAGAGCAATGTGTGTCCTGTTTATTCAACATGCTTTGCCATCTGCGTACCGTGAATTAGGATCTGTGCGGCTGATTTCTTAGCTAATAAATTGTGATCATATTAGAGAAATAATCATTCGGGCTTGGATTGTAATGGAGGTGCAAAATAACGTTCCACAACAAGAGGCAGTTTGTCCAGAGCGGGACTCGGTGGCTGTTTGAGGAGGAAAAAGGGATTTTGCTGTTTCTCAGCGCAGAAGAGCCAGCAGGAGCGTGAGCAGCTCTGAGGCCAAGGGAAGGACCAAGCTGTTTGCTCGAGGCCAGTCGTGTGTGAGGTGCTTGGCTTTGGTGGATGTCCCACACCAAAGTGCACCCTCCTTGCTGGAGATGTCCCCATGGGACACCGAGGACAGGGAGCTGTGACGAGGAAGGACGTCCCATCCCGGCAGTGGTGGGGCCCCTTCCAAAGACGTGCCGTGGCTTGGGAAGTGGAGGGGAGGGAGCCCTTGGCTGCCTTCCCCGTGGTGCTGCAGGCCCCTCGGTTGGAGTGAGCGGGTTCTTGGGCTCCTGGAGCTTTTCTCTTGGTTCGGGGGACGTCTCTCCTTGGGCCGTTTGCTTAGCACACCAGTGGCCTTCCCCACAGATCCATAGTTTAATGCCAAAATTAGGGCTGCTTTTCAGGGACTTCTGATGACAGCTGATGGACTTACGCAGCTAAAATTTCCAGGAAAGCAAATGAAGCCTTTGGGAAGAAGTGCTGTCAGTCTTCACCTTTGTTTAGCTCTTGTTTTATGCCTCTTATTCTTCTGCTGGGGTCTGGTGTTGGTGGGAGCGTGCATGTTTCTTGGGTTCTTCCTCCGTTTGGCCTGCTCAGGACACTGAGGTGCCTTTGTGTGCACGTGCTTTTTTTCACCCCATTTATTGTCCAGTCACCTGGGTCATCTTCAGGTCCCTCAGTTGCTTCCAGCAGAGTTTCATGCACGGTTGTGATGTGCTGCCTTTGCTGCCGCACAGAAGAACTGACCAAGCTGCTTTAGAGCCGCGCTGTGGTCCCAAAGCCTGAGCCGCCTGCATCTGCACCAGGTGGAGATGCACGTGCTGCTTTCCTGCAAGGAAAACAAGCGTCCCGGGTGTGGAGGAATTCCTGAGCATTGTTTTCAATAATTATGTCATTGCTAATTCAATGGCAGAAGCCTTGAAATGCTTTGCCCTGGGCTGCTTGGAGAAGCTCCCCCTGGCCAAAACGCTGGGGACGGCCGGACTGCTGCAGTCCAGCACTCAGGGAATCATAGAGTCATTTGGGATGGAAAAGACCTTCAAGATCATTGAGTCTAACTCATGTTCCTTCTCTGCAAGGCACAGGGGTGTTTAGGGAATGCTGCAAGGCTCGCGCCATCCTGTAGGTCCGCATCCCAAACGGCATGAGGGAAGGGGCTTCTGGGCTGTTAGCGATCCGATTTCCACTTGGATATTTGGATACCCATCTGAGCTGTCCTGCTGCTTAGCGGCTTCCTTCCCAGGGAACGATAAAGACCATCCGTCGCGGAGGTGGGCCCGCTATTCCCAGCAGAAACTCTGCGTACACCTCGGGATCCCGGTCGGTGCTGCCTTAAAAAAGAGAAGCGCTGGGATGCGCCCGCATGATCCTCACAAAAGGTTTTGTTCTGTTTTGTTACTGTTGCAGTGACAGCTATATTGTGCGAGTCAAAGCCGTGGTCATGACCCGAGATGACTCCAGTGGCGGATGGTTGCCGCAAGAAGGAGGCGGTCTCAGTAGAGTTGGCGTCTGCAAGGTCACGTACCCAGAGGGCAATGGAAGAAGTGGATTTCTAATCCATGGTGAAAGGCAGAAAGACAAACTGGTAATAGAACCTATTTCAACTTTTGTCTGTTCTTATAGTGAGAATTACCCCATATCTGATACTATTGTGTTCTTGCGCAAGTTTTTCTTTATCATTATTAAAAAAAGGCATCTGAAAACAGTGCCAGGTTGGACAAAACAATCCCACGTGCCTCCAGAAGGTTATTGAATTGTCATCTCTTGCTATCTAGGTTGTCGTGCTGCCACCTGGGAGTCGCAGGTAAATGTCCCACATCGCTGTGCAAAGACCCCCTTTTTTGATGCCCCATGTTTTTGGAAGACGTGTCAGGGGTCTGTGCTCAGTGAATGGAGTGTGAAGACTCCTAGAGGCAGTCACATTGCGCTGAGCAATGCAGCGCCAGCCTTGAAAAACGGCGATGAATAATTTATGCCGCCTGCTATTCAGGGTTGGAGCTCGCAGAGGGAGGACGCGAGGACGAGTCGTCTCATGAATTGACGCACTCACTTTGGGTAGCTGGTTTGCTAAAAAAAGGGCACTTTCTTGCACAGATTGAATTAACGAAGCCTCTTCTCCATGTCTCGAGACCGCGGTGGATGTTACGTTTTCTTGCCCGGTTTCACACATGTGATCCTTCCGAAATTTGCTCGTGGCATTGCCTGGCAAGAGCTGCTTGCACGGGCTCGTGCTGCCCAGTGCCGGGGCAGCAAAAGACCTGTCCCAGTTGAGACGGAAATGATCCTGCTTTCCCAAGGACTGGTGTTTCCAAGCTGTTTCCAGCACAGCTTGTGTTTGCACCATGCTGTTGTTCAGGATGCTTTTCTTTGGGTGTTTTTTATGAACCCAGCTTACGCTTTTTGAGCAAGGCGGTAAGACTAGCGAAGTGTCCCCACTCTCCCCAGGCCTCCATGTCCCCTAGGAGTGCTCGGGCCGGCGTTCAGCACGGCAGCATTGGAAACGAGCACTCGGGGAGGACGAGGAGGAAGAGGAGGGAAGGTGGGGAGGTGACAGAGCCTCCCAGACCCGCTGTCGGAGGACAAATGTCCCCCCTGTGGAGTGGGATAGCGGAGCAAGGAGGTTCTCCCTCTAGCCAAGCACCGGGCTGTGGCCTGCTTGGTTGGTGTGGGCTGGTGGGAGGCGAACAAGGCCCGACCCAACGGGTGCTAAAGTGCTGGTGGTGCCACCATCCACCCTCATCACGCTTTGGTGGCAGAGCTGCTCCCGGGCCGTTGGAAGGCGACACCGGAGGCGCCCGGCGAGGCGGCGGTGGCAGGGCCGCGGCGCGGGGACGCTAACGCGGCTTCTCTCGGGCGCGCGCCCTCGCAGGTGGTGCTGGAGTGCTTCGTGAAGAAGGACCTGGTCTACACCAAGGCCAACCCCACCTTCCACCACTGGCGAGTGGACAACCGCAAATTCGGGCTGACCTTCCAGAGCCCCGCCGACGCGCGCGCCTTCGACAGGGGCGTGCGCAAGGCCATCGAGGACCTCATCGAAGGTAGGGGCGAGCGGAGGGCTGGCTGCGCGAGGCCGCGAATCCTCCCATCCCACCCATCCTGTCCATCACGATCGCGTCCCTCCGCCGTTCTCCAGCCCCTCGGTGCCTTTTCGGCAGACCCGCTTTCCACACAAGCAACCCCAGCTTAAAAGACACGCTGGGCTCTTCGGGCCCCCACGTGGAGCAGAATCTCTTTTTTACCCAGTTTGTTAAATTCAAAGTACGAATTCCTGCACAGGCCTGAATAAAACTTTGTTTTGTTTGTTGTTACAGTAATTGCTTTTGTCTGGGCCGCTTAGTCAGATGGTAGTCCTTGAAGACTGTCGGAGGGTTGTTTGTTTGTTTGTTTGTTGCTTTTGTTCTTTTTTTTCTTTTAATTCTGTGAAAAATGCGCTTGCATTGCCTGTGCTTTGAAGTCCTCATAAATCTTTCCTTTCCTCATTTCGTGGCAGCCAAGCAATCTTGATGCTGCTCTAGTTCAGTACTTCTGCTTTCATGGGTCCTTTTGCTCCTTTTTTAAGCACTCTACAGGAAGACCCAAGCAGTCTGTCGCCGTTCTCCTCCTCACCCTGCATGACCGGGATATTTTGATAGGTAACAATTAGCTTTCAGGTATTAGCATTAAGCTTCCTTTGCTTTGTTAGGCAGCCGAGGGTTTTGGATGCCCTGACCTAATTTTAACACCTTATCGATCAGAAAGAGCCTCGCAGCTGGTTGTGCATACGCTTGTTGCCAGCCCAAAGTGGTGGTGGCCAGGACCCCTGCTTGCTTGGTGCCCCTTAGACATGGGAAGCCCTCGGAGTCGTGCAAAGGGCCATGTTTGCTGCCAGGCCATGGGCCGTGCAACGTTTCATGGGGCTGTCGCCGGGTTTGGGACATGCTCGTGTGTGGTGACTTCAGCTCTGCACCTCTCCAGCCTCTTTCCATATTGCAGACACCTCAAAATCACCACATCTGTATTGACGGCCCCTGCTTTGCTTCTTGTAGTATCGGAAGCGTCCGGGTTTTGTGCACAAGCACAGTAATCCTGCGCAGCTCTGTACAGAGAGCCTGGATCTTATTTTTATTTTGAATTTGACACAGCAAACGGTGTGAAGGTTTTCAGGTTGCTTACAGCTTAAGTGGGTTTTCACCCTTAGCTCCGCACATCTTCATGGCAAGCAACCGAGAGCAGCCGGGACTAGTGCCGTTAGCCTTATCTAAAGCACATTATTAAAGTATTTTCCAGAATGAAGGTGATAACGTTGCTTTGCTTGAGCACATCCCAGCTGGGATTCAGTGCAACAATGGGCTTTGGTCATTTTTTTTCCCCTAACTTTGGGGTTTTTACCTTTTTCTTGCTGCTCGAAACTTCCTTTGCAGCCCCATGGATTGCACTTATCAGAGGGTTGTAGGTTTTAAATTATAAATGCATGCACTTCAAAAGAAAGCAGACAAACAAACAAAAAACCCAAAGTTTCAATATCCTCCTATTAAAAAAATGTAGTGTTAAAGGAGGCTAGAGGGAGGGTCTCTGGATAGTTTCCTGCTTTCCCAGGTAGTTGTCATGTAGATAATCAGAACTTCAGCTCGGTATTTCACTCTTGCTTATGGATTCACAGATTTCAGATCTTTTTAAATGCTTTGCTTCCCCAGGGAAAGAGGGTTCTCTGAGGAACAGCTGATAAGAGAGAAGACCTTTAGAATATTTACTTACTTCCTAAATTACAAGAAGAAAAAAGCAACCTAACACTTCCCCTTCAAAAGGAGCTTTATTTTTAGGTGTAAAGTAATTTCTTTCCCTAATTTTAAGGAACATACATTTTCAACTGAAAAATAACTTACATACCATTTCTTGACAGCTGAGGATCTGGTCTCAAGCACTGATTAGTATGGAGCTTTATCATTCCTCAGAAATGAAAGTGTTCTGTAATTGGAAATGTTAATTGCTATTTTTAACATTGTTAATTAGCATTGGCAGCCGCACAGTTGCATGTCAAGAAGCACTTTCAGATTTTACCTTTCCAACCCCGCTAGCACTAGAGGATTTTTTCATCCTTAATTTCAGCCATTCACTCGGTGCTCTTTGCTGCCGCTATTGAGTTGAGGCAGAAAGGAGTTGTGCTCCAGGCATGCAGAAGTGCTCGGAATACAAATGCACCAGCCTCAGGAAGCCCCGAAACAAGGTTGCACAGAAATGTCCTGTTTTTACAAAGCTGTTTCTTCCTAGGATCCACGACGTCATCGTCCACGCTTCACAACGAGGCAGAGGTCGGTGACGACGATGTCTTCACGGTAAGTACGGCGCACGCGACGTCTCCTCCGCGGCCGGCTTTGAAAGGGCTCTTTTTACTGCTCGGAATTGGCTTCCGGCCTCAGTCGTGTTTGGCCAAGGGGCGTGTTTTGTTTAATGGAAGTGTGTCCTCTGCAGAAGGTAAACTTCTGCCTGCCTTTCACCTATAGCAAGAGCGTTGGGTTTCTGTTGGCTTCCTGTCGTCACGTGAGGAGCAGAGCAGATGTGCCCGGGGCTAGACCTGAGCAAATAATAATATGACCTAGTCCGAGTGGTGCTTACACCCCTCTCCTCCTCCCTTTCTTGTCCTTAGAAGCTTCCCACAAACTGGAATAGGTGACTGCTTCCCAGGAGCATGCTGAGGGAAAGAAAACTTGGAGGAGTTGCCTTTGTGGTAGTGACAGAAACCAGCTCGGAAGGTTGTGCACGATGTGGGTCCTCCAGCTGGAGGAACGAACAGTCGTGCGCAACCTGTGTGCTTGGCAGCACCTGGAGCGGGAGCAAGCTAGGAGCAAGCGACCCGGGTGTAGTTTGTGGCAGTGCCTAAAACACGTGTGGGAGCTTTCCTGGCATGGGAGATGCTGTCCCTGCAGTGCTGCCCGCTGCAGAAACACGCAGACCAAAACCTGCGGCTGCGTCGGAGGGGAGCGCAGCAGGAAAAGCAGGAAAAAGGGAGTTTGTGGCACCGAGCTCTTTATTAAGTGCCCGTGCTCGGCCCCGGTGACAGAGCGTGCGCGCTGAGCTGTCCTGGCACCGCGGGGCGCACAGCAGGAGGGCTGAGGCAGGATGTCCTGCTGAGGGTCAGCAGCGGTGCCCGGGCGCTGCCTTGCACAGCTACGGGCTCGCTCAGAACCTTCCTCTCTGCCTTTTCCTCCCCGGGGCCGCGAGGATCGGGGCGTGCAAAACCAGGCACCCGCAGCAGATGCAAAAGTGTCTCTGCAAGGGGGAAGGAGCGGCGGCGAAAGGTGTTTTGGGGAGGGGGCTGGCCTGGCCCACGGGCCGCGCTGCGGGCAGGTTTCCAGCGGCGCTTCCAGCCGCTCCGCTCCTCCTGCTGTCCGGCCTGTTGTCCGCATCTGTTCCTTTGTCACCGCTCGGGGACAAACAACAGCAGGCCGGGTTAAAAGGTGACTTCCTGTGCTCCGGAGCGAAACTATCATTAGCAGCTGCTTCCCAACTACCTGCCAGCCGGGATTTACAGGCGCCGGGACAGGACGGCGCGGGGGAGGCCCCGCCGGGGCGCTCGGCCGTTCTGTGCGGTTGTGTCCCCAAAGTGGCCGGGGCTCCGCGCTGCCACCAGAGGAGCCATGGACACGTGTGCCCGCAGGGCCGGGCATGGAAGTGCTCGCGCTGCAGCAGTGAAAATAGCCGCTCGAAGGGGAACACGGAAATGGGACGGGCTATTTTTACTCGAGCGGAGCCCGCGGGCGCGCGGGGAGCTGCGCTGTGCCCGGGTGTCCTCCCGGAGTCGCGTTGCGCGGTCGGGTGCTGGTTGGAACCCAGGCGCTGCCGTTGCGCTCCCCTCCGACTGACCCCAGCGGGGTGACGGATAACCCCCGCGCGCGGCTGTGCTGCAGGGGCTCCCCTCGCACAAGGAGGCACAACCCGCTCCCCGAGCACTGTCCTGCCCTCAAACTCGAGTGATTCGTGCACCAAGAAGCTCCGGTTCTGGTCCTTTCGGGTGACCCGCAGGGTTGAGGCTCACTTAGCCGGTGGTGCTGCTTCACCTGGTGGTGCCGGGCAAGCCGCCGGGCACGTTGGAACCCTCCAAAAATCAGACCTGTGCTTTTAGGAGCATTTTTTTCCCCCCCTGATCTATCTGTCTTCTCCCTTTTTTTTTTTTTTTTTTTTTTTTTTTCTCCTGCTTTTTCGTTACAACCTTTAAGCTCTTTGAAGTTCCTGATACCCATTGATCTGGGAATCCTGGTGTGTGATGGTGGAGCTTGAAATCTTCTGAAGCCAAAAATAACATGCTGTAATGCAGAGGGTTATTAAAATGAGAAAGATTGATAGAGATGTGGGTTTTTTTTCCTCTTCAGTTTTATTCTTTCTTGCACTTTTTTCGCTTGTGCATAGCAGCCCATCTGGTCACCCTTGCATGCAGCCTCTGCTACCACCATTTGTAAACTCCCCTGTACACCCTTCCCCAGACACAGCAACAGACTCCTGAGGGTTGGGTTTTTCTTTTTTTCTTCTTTTTTTTTTTTTTTTCCTGTTTTGGAGACCCAGTACATTCATCCTTTTTATTTCTTCCAGTGTTTATTAGCACCTTCACAATCCTCCCCCTCTCCCACACATGCAGGAATAAACCAGGCTGCGTGCAGCAGGATTTTCAGAAGCATCTGCAGGATTGAGTCATTTGCTTGGCCCTTTTTGCCTCTCTGAAAATCACTGCGGCTGCTGCGCTCCCGTCTCTCCCGTCTCTCCCGTCTCTCCCGTCTCTCCCGTCTCTCCCGTCTCTCCCGTCTCTCCCGTCTCTCCCGTCTCTCCCGTCTCTCCCGTCTCTCCCGTCTCTCCCGTCTCTCCCATGTTTGCTCCAAGGCCTGGCCTCTCCTGGAGGACATTTCAAGTCTCTTCAGGCACCACGAGCCCAAATTCCACATTTCTCGTCCGGCTTTACCGAATCCCCCTGCCCAATTTTATAGCGTGCATCTGTGTTGGCACTGGCAAAGCATCAGCTTAACCAAATTCCCATGTTGCGTTTAACCCCTGGCTGTGATATTCCTGCTGGTTTTGATGGAAACAGGGTTTTTGTGCTCTCCCTGGTGTGGATAACTTTGCTACCATCCTGTTTTTGTGCACATAACTCCCGTGTCATCTGTTTTGTCGTTTGTAACCTAGCACACAGCTCTGCCGGGGGACCCAGCAGCCGTGCAGGCTGTTTGCGCCCAGAAAGGGGAGTTTTGCCCCAGAACGAGGGCTCTCCCTCGGGCTCCGAAGTGCCAGGGACAAGCGGGAATGCCGCGAGGCTGCGGCTGGCGGAGGCAGCGCTGCCCTGCCCGTCACTGCGGCACGCGTTGGTGGCTGTCGCTCTGCAATGCAGGTTGTGTCTTCAGAAAACAGGACTTTGCCATCTAACATCTTTCGGTGGAGCAGACCTGTAGTTACCAAACTGACCCAAACCTCTGTTGGGAAAGCTGTAACAGCAGGAAACAAAAGCGTATAGAAACAAAAGTCACTGACTTCAGGGAAAACACACTTATTTCTAAAACGCAATCTCCATTTAGAAGTTTTAACAATACATAGTTGTGTTTCTTTAATTCCAGATCCTCAGTAGAGCCCATAAATGTTTTCCATATGTTAGCAAATAAATTTCTCCTGTCTTGTACATTATAAATCGTCCTCTCAAGAGATGCAATCTGAGTAAGACTCGCCATCCGTTCTGCCTCCACTGGGGGAAACACTGTCTTTGCAACGGCCTGAGACTGCTCTGTTCATCTGCATCAATCTAGCCTGCATCTTCAGGCTTCTTTAATTAACATTCATTCCAGAAATAATGTTTAATAGGGAACAAATATATTCCGTAGGTCCTCAGCCACAAAATTTGCCATGTAATTGAGTTCTTGGGCTGAACTTTCCCTTAATCTACACTTTTACTTTCAATTAGAGCTAATAATCCCGTGAAGTGAAAAACATGAATTGAGTCCAAGGAAGGAAAGGTCAATGTCTTCCAGAGCTGCGGCGTGCCGGCCGCGGGCCCTCGGAGCGAGCCATCGGAAAAGCAGAGACGTCCCTTTTGAAACGTCGCCCATGTGTTTTTCAGATATATCCTCCGTTTTCTGCCTGCTTTAGTGCTAACGAGAAGACACCCACGGGCAGGAAGAGCCCAGCTCCCGTGTCGGGCCGGCTTTGCGGGCCCCGGAGCGGCTGCCGTGCCCTTCTCCCTCAGCAGCAAAGCGAGGGGGAAAGCAAGAAGTTTGAGGCACGTGTTGCAGTGATCGTTGTTTCATCTAATTAATCGTTAAGTTTAAAAATACTAATTTTTGAGAAAAATCAGAGAATTTTCCAGCTAGAGGATCCACAATATCTAGTGGAAGAAAGAGCGTCTGAGCTGCAGGTTTAGGTTTTGCGGCCCTCGACCCGCTGTTTCTTCTGTGTCTCCAGTGTCAGCCTCTGTTCTCCAGCTTCGAGATGGGGGAAATAGGTCCCTGCTTCACTAAGGTGACGTGGACCCATCTTGCTGCTGCTGGCACCGTTTTCCTTCTAGCTGCACCTCGCTTTTCTGGGAAACAGGAATCCCTGCGGTCGGATTTACACGTGGCTTGCAACGGGATGCGTCGGACGGGTGTTTGCAGCACCAAGCTGTGTGTTTGGGGGTATCCTTCCCCCCTGAGGCCTCGTGCTAGGCACGAGCGTGTGCTCACGCGCGTGGGGACGTAGCTGGTGGGAGGTTTGGAGGCTGCCGAGGGTCCTTCAAGCCTCAGACACAATTGCCCATTCCCTGCAGATCCGCAGATTGCAGCAGCTGTTAATGTTGCACTCTTCCTCGCGTCTCTTAACAGTTTCATAATTAAAAAAGCAGATTTCTCCCCGCTGCCTTGCCATGAAACCTTTTCCCTACTTTCATCTCCCATGTGGGCCTCAAGTGTGTTGCAGCCTCACTATTAAAATTTGTAAGATTTATGTTAGTTAGATAAACACTAAATCTAGCTTCTTGCTGGCTTGGTTGTTTCACATTCAGATGGTTCTTTTAAAGAATGGCTGTAGCTCTTTAAAGTAGATATGTAGAAAGCCAGTCCAATTTTGAATATATTGTAAATTGGATAGATGTTTGGAATATGTTTGCAGATTCCTGTAAGCTCTATGTAGGGTTGGAGCATCTCTCATCCCAAGAATCCACCAAGAACAGCGGTGCTGCGAGTAGAGAAGCCGTCGTTCCCAAGACTCCTTTCATGGGTGAGCAGGAGTTGGCAATTGCCCTTTTCTTGGGATGCAGACACAGCACCTGGAAGCAAAACTGTCTTTTGGAAGAGCGAGGTCCTTGCGGGAGCCGGGATGCTGTTGTCATCTCCAGAGAATCCACCTTGTCCTGTGCAGCCAAGCAAAGACACGAGGGGATGGCCATGGCTGCAGGTGCCGGGGTTGTGCAGGCATCACAAAGGGTTCACCCAACCTGGGCGCTCACGTTCTGCAGATTAATATATATATATATTTGCAAAGAAGAATTTCAAACGCACATGGCATCAGCTGGAATATGTCGGATTCTTCCTGTTTTCCTACCAGGAGGAGAAGCAGAGGTAGCTGGCACCAGAACAGGGAAAAGGCCCTGAATATCCATACATTTTAAAACTAGGCTTGTTTAAATCCTTTTTATCTTAACTTTTTTATCTTAACTCACTCTGCCCATAGCAACCTGGTGTCAGCTGGTGGGAGTGGATAGCAACACCCAGAGAGGTTTTTCAGGAGGGAAAGTTGATTGTAAAGCTGGTTTCCGGTCATCACGTTTTACCATGTTGAGTTTCTTCTTTTTCTTTGGAAGCTCCTGTTTCTTTTAGGGTACATCAGGAATTTTGCTGTTTATTTTCTTGCTGTTTCTGCCAATGCAAGCAGGCTATACTTGCCATCGAGCAGGGCTGCTGCTGAGGCAGAGCTGTGATCGCTGTGATCTGGGGTGGTAGCTGCTATTTCCTTTAGTTTTGCAAAATTGAAGGGATAATGATGATCTACTTCAGCCTATAAATTGCCCTTTTTCTCTCGCAGCTTGCTGTGTGGATAGAATAAATTATGAAGATTATTGTGGTGTGGAAGCTTGGAATATACATATTGCATCAGATTTGTTTATCCCCAAGAATATTACAGATTCATGAGATGTAAATGACCTGAAGAACTAAGATGAACTGAGACTTAAGATAACAAGTTGCTAGAAAGAAGCTTTATTTTTTTTCTTTTCTTTTTCTTTTTTTTCCCAAAATTTATGTAATATTTTTTGTTTTCAGGTTCATTTCTGGTGGGTAAGGCAGGTTTTTGCTCCAAGTGAGCAAGAATAAGCAGTTCAGCTCAATTCCTGAATGCACAGAGCTTCGGTTGCTTTGTTGCCATTTCACTTTAGGGCTTTAAAACTATTTTCTCTCATTTTCTTTCTTTTTCTTTCTTTTCTTTTTATCTTAGCCAGACTGTACCTGGTATACTACATGCAATAGTTGGATTTCTGAGTCCTTTGCAAAGACAGGGCCACCAAAAAAAATGCTTCAGCTTTTTACTCACAAAAAGCTAGACCCAAAAGAAACAGTGAGACGTTTTACTGCAGTAATGCGAATAAAAAATAAGTAAAAAATAGCCCTTTTCTGGAAATAACAGCCTCCGGAGGCCTTGTACCACTTGGGGTGTATGTGTGAAGAAAGACAAGGAGCATCTGTAGTGCAGTGACAAATTATTCAGTAGATAATATCTAGACTGCGCTCCTGCGGGTCTCGCTGTCACGTAGTTCTTGCTTAGCTAATCATAGCAGCAATCTGGACGCGTGGAGCTGCTTCACCGAGGGTAAGAATTTTCTCTTGTCCTTTCCCCAAAGACCATTTTTTGTAGTGTCTTTTCTGGCTCCATCCCATTCCCTGCTACAAACACCGTTGGTTCTGCAGCGGGAATGGGATACATCCTGCAGGAAGCCGAAATCCGATCTTGTGCCGGGAGGGAAGTTTCCTTAGAGCTGTGTCTGGCCAGCACTCGGAAGCGCTGGGGCCTGTGCTCTAGCTTGGTGTGGTTTTATGCTCATTCTGCCCCTTTTCTCTTGCTCCAGCACCTAAAACGGAGTTTATTGGGGTTTTTTCTTCCGTATTTTCTCTGCTTTAACACCTGATTTCCCCTCTGCGTGTGCTTGAACGACCCCTTTGCCAAGGATCTGCTCCTTGCAAAGGTCTCCTGGAAGCCAAAGCAGAAGCGACGGCAGCTTCATCTGGCTCTGGCCCTCGCTGCCCAGCAGAAAGCCCGGAATGCACAAGCGCCGCTGCATTTTTTAAGCAAAGCCTGGCATATCTGCAGCGCCTGCAAAGAGGGTTTGCTAAAAGTTTGCATCAGCTGTTGGGTTCTATTTTGGTGCCGGATTCCAGCAAAAATAGTGGGGACGCTCAGAACTGTGTGAATAAATGACCCCTCGCTGAGCCTTAAAATATCCTCCCCGTCTGCTGCGGGGAGGCTGCGTTTAGCGGGTTTGGTCCCTATGGGTAATTAAGGGCATTACACACGAGGCGTGTGCCCCTGAATTTAGAGGCTAAAGAGTTTAATTTGTGCACAGCAAAGACATTAATGATGGATTAGCTGCACAAATTCTTTGAGCTCAGCTAATCTAGCTTTTGTTAGCTTTTTTTTTTTTCCCTTTTTCCTTAATCTTATTTCCCCCTGCTTGGAAATATTTGTACAGTAGAGCTGAGGTTCAGCAGTGCCTGATGTGGCACCATCTGTTCCCATCGTGCCGAGCAGCGGCCCGAGGTGCCACCGTCGTTCCAGCGCGCGCCGCGTTGAGCAGCCCGGGTTCAGCTTCGCTGCTTTGTAGGATAAAATAAAATAAAAGAGAATATATAGAATAAAATAATAAATAAATTAAATAATAAAATAAAGGGAAACTGGCTCGCCTTCTGCACTTCAGAATTGGTATTTGTGTAAATGGAGACTAGGAAGCAGTCCAAGAATTTGAGAAATTATAGCCCTCTTCTGGTTTGGAAAATCCGGATCCGTGCTTCTCGTGAGAGTTGCGCGCGGCCGGCTTGTCCCGGAGCCGGGCTGGAATGGGATCAAACGTGAAGCTTTGCTTTGGACTTGCTCTTGGGGACGGGGACTGCGGCCGTCGGAGCTTCCCTAACATCCGGGGAAGCTGCTTTCCTAAAGGAGATCCCGGGCTGCAGGAAAAGGGTGCTGAGTGGCATAAAACAGACAAATATGACAAAAGCATTTTCTTTTGTGGATTCCTTTTTTTTTTTTAAGACAAGTTAAAAGCTTCTGTCCAGGAGGCAGAAGTCTAAACGCAAAAGGATTCTCCATTGCGAACTTTTTTTCCTTCTTTTGGTATTTAAATGATGTGGCCTTGTCAGACGGGCTATCCAAAATGCATAGGGCGCTTAGAGGTGGTGTGGGAATGCAAATTGTTTCCCTTTCTAGTTTCCTCGGATAGCGGGAAGCGGGCGCTGGGAGACGAGACAGGACGCAGCCGAGGGACGTCCGGGAGCTCGTGATTTAGGGCTAACGTCTTTGCGAAGATGCAAGTTTATTACCACACATCTGACTTAGCCCTCAAGCCACCGTCTCATGCTTTAGAAAGGCCCAAGTATAACACAGTTCTTGGGTTGCTTTTAGGGCTGTTCCTTGTGAAATAACTTGCTGAGCATCCTGATGCTTTCGTTCCTCCTCGCCCTCCCCACCTCGGGTGACCATTAAAATCCCGGGGGGGGATTTTCCCCAGGCCAGTTCAGGTGCCGGGAAAGAGGGGAGGGTGGAGGTTTCCGCATCTGCTTTCAGACGAGATCCTTATCCCGGAGGGATTTGTGGGCACCTGATTAGCCAGCCGCTCTCGTGTAACAAATCCGTCTCAGGGAGAAGTAAACGGCACTAAATGATTAACGTAATCTTCTTTACTAAGGACTTTTTTTTTTAATTTTTATTCTTAAAATCTGAGGGGAAAAGAAGGATACCTGTTCTTTTTCATCTAGTGGTCACAGCGCAATCGCTTGCACGTCGAAACGCAGTGCTTTTTCTCAGCGCTGCTGTATCAAACACGCGGTACGTGTGCTCCTTGGGGTAGGTAGAGCTCACTTGTATCACCCATTCCGGAAAAAAAATGGTCGTGTTTAATGATTCTGTTACCCAGGCAGTGAAATCACAAGCCTGCGTGAGCACCGTAGCCATCCAAGAGCCCTAATACAACCACCCCAAACTCCCACGTTAATGTTAGAACTGAGTTTCACAGTGCACTCGCTGTTGCAGCAACCTCGGGTTTGGGTTCATTCCTTCATCTGGCTGCTGAGCACGTTTTCAGGAGCTTCTCCTCAAAAAACCTGGGAACTGTAAAGGAATCGGGTTCTTTTCCAGCGGCTCCGTGGTTTGGAGCATCTTTTCCCGTCGGGGAAGCGCAGCTCTCGATGCGATGGCACCAGTGAACACATTGCATGGGAGCAGCATCGCTCCCTGCGGAGCTGGCCGCGGAGCCGGCTCGCGGCGGGGTTAGAGCTCCCTTTCTTCGCGTGGCCGCGCTCCCGTCGGGCGCTGCTCCGAGAACAGAGCTCCTTTCAGGGAGCCGGCCTCGCGCCTTTGATCGCCGGCCACTTATTTTCTTCCGAGCGCTTCCGTGTGGCTGTTTGAACCGGGCTGTCACTGCGGGCTCTGTCAGAGGCGCTTCCTGCCGTTCGTTTGAAGCTCATTTGAGCCCGCGTCGCCGAGCGCCCCGTGTCCTTGTGTCTGGAGGACAGCGAGGACGTCGCTCCCGCCCGGCCTCTCGTGCCCAGGTCGGACAGAGCGGGTGATGCAGGAGCAGCCCTGTGGGCTGCGTCATCCTGAAGCTTCCACGGCGGGAATGTCCTCACCGAGGCGGCAGAGGGGACCTGGAGCGACGGCGAGGGCTAGGGAGCATCGGGAGGTGCCACCGAGCGCAGCGCTGTCACATTGAGATGCTCTCCTCACCTGCAGCTCTCTGGGGTGTGCCGATACATATATACATATGTATTTTACCATCCATTTCTCCAGCGTTGTGATATTCTTGAGTGAATTTTAGGGCCAGCTTTCATTTACTGATGCCCGTGATTACCTGGGTGGCATCAGAGAACTTGGCTGCCTTGTTCTCCATCCTCACACAGGGTAACTCCTGTTTGGAAACAGGGAGTCCAGCAAGTGCTTGGAGAAGAGCATGGGAAGAACTTCCCGACCTCCTGGGGCTCCCGCGGGTTAACGAAACGAGCAGGGTTTGCCGTTGTGCCGTCGAAAGGAGCTTGCCCTGGAGCGCGCGGCAGGCCCGGCGGGTGCGAGCGCTCCAAGCGGGGCCGTCCCCGGCCGGCCAGGCCGGAGCTCGTTTCTCCATGCGGGTGGCAGCAGTTTTGGTGGCCTGGCAGCAGATCCACGTCTTGCGGGTGTTTTACGGGAGGCTCCAGGAAGCTGCTTCCCCCCAGGCGTTGCCGGTGCGCGCGAGGCCAGCGGGCAGCAGGGCAGCCCCTTGGTGCAGCGGTGACAGCCCTGTCCCCTTTCTCTCGAACACAGTACGCCACAGACAGCTCCTCCAACTCCTCCCAGAAAAGGGAGCCGCCCGTGCGGACGCTGGCGTCTCCGGCGTCCTGCGAGCACCGAAGAATTTGCACTCGGAGCCACCTGCACGACCATTACAGCTCTGACCACTACCATCTCGAACAAGTAAGCGCTCTCTGCTCGTGGAAGGGCTGTTTGTGTCCTCATAGCTCGGGCTCTAGAAATCCTGTGCCCCAGCATCCTTCAGAAGATCCCCTGCCTTCCTCCCCTCCTCCTCAGCTAGTTTTAAAAGGCTTTTTTGGTATTTATACATACATTCATACATACATAAATGCATTTAATGTTTCCTGGTAATTTGTGCAATAGACTGTGGCAGCTCTGTGGTGGTTGCATGGTTGCTGATGGTCCCAATGCACCCGGGAGTTGGTGACTGCCTTGTGCCCGGGTTGTGCCCGTTGCTCCAGGCCTGTTTTCTCTCAGCACGCTGGAATATGGGGAAAGCAGAACCTGACCCTGCTCCCGTGGATGGAGAGGCGCTCCGTGCCCATGCACTGATTCACTCGTGTTCTTAGATCAAAACGGAAGAGGACACGGTCGCTGAATATCGGCCTTTTCGTTAAGCCAATGAGCAGAAGGTGATGCAAAGTTGAATCCCTGGTGCAATAACTGATTTTTTTTTTGTGTGTTTTCTGCCTTCTCCCTGCGTCCACAGTCAGTACCACGATCCTATCGGCACGTCAACTTCCCCGATGACGACGAGGAGATCGTGCGCATCAATCCTCGGGAAAAGATCTGGATGACCGGCTACGAGGACTATCGCCATGCCCCGGCGCGAGGCAAGAGCTTCGATCCCGACGACGTGGACTCCTACGTGCGCTTTGCCAAAAGCGAGGCCTCCAAACACGAGTACACCTACCCTTACATAGATAACTCGGACTTCGACCTGGGTGAAGACATCAAGGGTGCTGTGATAAAGACTCAACCGGTCAAGTTCAAGCCCAGGCGGAAGGAAGACGGCGAGCGATCGCGCTGCGTCTACTGCAGGGACATGTTCAACCACGAGGAGAACCGGCGGGGGCAGTGCCAGGATGCTCCGGACCGCGTCAAGACTTGCATCCATCGAGTGAGCTGTATGTGGTGCGCGGACACGATGCTCTATCACTGTATGTCCGACCCAGAAGGAGACTACACGGATCCTTGCTCATGCGACACCAGTGATGAAATGTTTTGCCTCCGGTGGATGGCCCTTATCGCCTTGTCTTTCATCGCTCCATGTATGTGCTGTTACTTGCCGCTTCGGGCTTGTTACCACTGTGGGGTTATGTGCAGGTGCTGTGGTGGGAAACACAAAGCTGCGGGATGACCACGGAGGAGGCAGGCGCCACGTTTGTCCTGGAGTCCGAGGAACACGTCGCTTCGGGAGCATCGGGATCCCGCACTTGGATGCAGCCACTGTGCCCAGCAGCACCGAGACGCCGCCGGGGCCGACCCCGCCACCTGCGCTCGCCGGCGCCTCGCGCTGCGTTGATTTGCTCATCAAGTGTTCTAACTAACTAATCTACAGCATAGACTTTTGTATTATTAATCTGTAATCAGACAGACTGTCTTGTACATGTTTATATTATTATTTTTCTGTTCCAGTTAGAATGAGTTGGAGGAAAGAACTGCTTGCAGTGGCGGCGGATCGCGGAACATCTCCGGGTTGTGTCCGTGCCGCCTGACGCGCGCGGCGCCCGCGGGCCCTGGAGCGGGGTGGTGGCGCGGAGCGAAGCCGTGCTCGGCAGAGGCTGTAACTTGCAGCCAGGTGATTGTGTGTATAGAGGGTGTACTGGTAACAAACCTGTACCACAACACAGTATTCCTGTCACTGGTTTTCTTTCCTTTTTTTTTTTTTTTTGTCCTGTTTTCAAGCCAAAATAGCCACCTAAGCTGCAGTTTCTCTTTTAGAGTCCATCGTCATTTCCTTCAGCAAACATTTTAAGTTATTTCTCTGTTCTTAAACGGAAAGCAAGGCTCAGCTACCCTAGTCACGTAACCTTGAGAATCTGGTAGTTCTCCTTACCTGTAATCATTTCAGACCACCCCTTGAAAGGGAAACTTAAATTTTAGGGCTCTTTTCCCTAAATAGCATTGGAAAAAAATAATATTTCCAGAGTTCTGCCCAAAAGAGAGGAACTTCTTCATTAGCCAGTGTAGTGATTTGAGAATAAAACACTAAGATTGGAGAGGAGCGACGTCGCCGTGAGGCACCCTCAGGAGCACCGTTGTAACCCGGGCGGTTCTGGGGAAATGCTGCATTAAGTGGTTGTAAGGAAAAGAAGTACTGGTTTATTGGCTTGCAAACTGCGTGTCGCTGTCCACGCGGGATGGTCAAAGAAAACCAGGATTTGGGCGGCCACGTCACCTCCCGCTTCCCAGTCCCGGATCCCCGCGTGTCCCCGCGCGTCCCCGTCCCTTACACGTGTCCCCGCGGCTCTGGCTCCTGCACGCGGGTTACGTGGGTGACTCTTGCAGGACCCAGGGCCAAGCGTTGTCCTCGTTTTCCCCAGTTCCCCGCCGGCTTCACCCAGCGGATGCCTGAGGTGCGGACAGCAGGATAAAAATACTTTAATTATTTTTTTTTTCTTTAGATGTCATATCGTCTTGTGTACAAGGCTTGTAATTAGCTGGAAAAAGAGTATTTTTCTAATATATTACAAGGAATAGCCAAATAATTTTTATTAAAAAGAGAAATGATTTAGTGCAGTCAAGCTCTAACTAGCATAGTACAATCCGAATCCTTTGAGGCAGCTAGGGATTGGCTTGGCCAAGCTGGCACTGCTGTTCCTGCCATAATTTCTTTCTGCAGTAAATTGCCAGTGGGCGCATGTCCTTTCCCTCCCTCTGTTGCACATTGACACCAGTCTTAAAAGAGGAATTTTTTCGTTGTTTTGGGTTTTTTTTTTTGCCAAATGGATGTAAGGAATGCTTGCCATTCGCTCTCGGTGGAACGTCCCCACGGTTCCTCTGAGAATTAATCAAAGCTTTTTAGCAAACCGTGAGTTAAGTATGCAACGTGCTTATAGACTTCGGTAGGCTTCATTTGTAGCAGTTGCTGGGGTTTTTTGGTTGGGAAAAAAGAAAAAGAAAAGGAATGATCATGGAAAAGGGATGGAGTGTTTCACTCGTGGTGATGTGTCTGGGTTCGCTGAATGAAATATAACTATTTTGTGCCTAATCGCAGTGGACAAATCTCTCAATGGTGTCTAGTAAACATCAAGCCAGCCTCAGAAACACACAACGGAACAACCTTTTCCTTTGATTTCTGTTCTCCGAGTTGTTTCCTGGAAACAAATGCCTGTAAGATCTTCTCTCTAGAAAGCACAACACTACAAAAAGATCTTACAGCTTTTTGTCCGGTCTTGAAGTGCCCCTATTTATTTAAGTAAAGTAGACATACTCCAAGCCTTTCTGTATGTCTCAAAACAAGTGTTTTTTTGGCTTTTTTTTTCTGAAAAGCCCTCTTTTGCCCTCCCTCCTTCCTCCCTCTCCTCCTCTTGGGTTTTTGTAACTCGTGTAGGTTTTGCTGCGTGTTGCTTGGTTTGTGAAGGCAGTGGTGTACGGGCACAATGATAGCAAAGGGTGTTTTCTGTAAATATTCCTCCTTAATTTCCACACTGCTGCTGAACAGTGTGTAGCGTTCTCCCGGTCAGCTTTGCAATACTGACATCAATCATTTGAGAGAAATTATGCAGATTTTATTTTTGTATCTGTGGTAACAAAACATTAACCAAATTTTTTGTTGTTGTTGTTTCTGTTGTGGAAATTTTTTTTTTCAAGCTATTGCTCACATTAACGAATTAAAGTGCCTGAAGCGTCATCATTATTGTATCTATATACTAAAAGTTAAAACCCTGTTGTATTGATTTTTATAAGCCTTTTTACCTCCGTGTAAAAAAAATATATATACAAGTGTATGATGTACATTTTAGTTCTTAACTTCTTTTTTTATTGTTTCTAATATGTATGATCAGTGTAGCTATTGCTTTCAGATGTACCCTGTAAATAGAAATACACCATATGGAAGCGGTGCCCTCGCGTTATTTGCCCGCGGGGGAAGCGGAGGAGCCCGCAGGGTGAATCCCGGGATGCGGAGGGGGTTTCTGAGGAGCGTCGGCCTCGCGTCCCGCTCGGGGGCAATCGGGAACGGGGCCCGTCCCCTTTCCCACCGGGATGCCGCTCGGGAAAAGCCCTTTTGTTATTTCCTTTCACCAGCCAACGGGGAGAGGAGCAACATCCAGAAGCCGCTGAAGCTCCCGGATCAGCAAGGGCCGCAGCTCTCCCTCCTTCCCGACAGCTTGCTGGGTTTCCAGGTGATTCTCTCTTGACTATTTGGCTGAATTTCCCGTCAAGGACTCCGGCAGGTCTCCGAGATCCTTGGAATATCGGCCCTGCTGAGGTCAACGGGGACATTCCCACTGGCTCCGATGCCGTTGCAGCACCTCCGGGCGGCAGAGCTAGGAGGACGATGCGGGAATGGCTCTCGGGGTCGTCGTGGCTTTGCGCAAAGCTCTTCCACGTATCCCTCCTTCCTAAAGAGACAGAGATGCCGCCACGGGCTGGTCAAGAGGCAGCTCCTCCGCCTCGGTCATGAGCAGGGGCTGCAGCTTGAGGACGCACCCAAGGCTCCCAGCGGGGCCTTCGGCAGGTTCGGCACCACCGGCCATCCTGACGGATAGCGAGGAGGCCAGGGACGCGTCCTTCCCAACCAGCACGGAGGAATGTGCTCAGTAACACCCGGGTTTCGGTTTCTTCCAGTCCTTCTCGAGCTGCTGAAGAGACTTTTTTTTGCAGCCCGTGACTACGTCCGGCCACGTTCGCTGCCTCTGTGAGTTCTGCTTTCACCGTCCCCGATCTAGGAGCATCTTCCCAGTTATGAAATTAAACTACTGCCGTTGGAAAGCCAACAATTCCAAGAGATTTCCTTAGGCTTCTCCTTGCACGATGAGAAAGATTCCCAGGCTCCAGAAAGGCTTAGGATGTCTGAGACTTGTTAGTAATAACAGCCCAAAGGGACCGGTCCCGCTGCCTGCGTGCCAGCCAGGCTTCATTAATTAACACGTCGGGATAATGAGCCAGCAGCTTCTGGAGCCTCCTAAGCGCAGTCGCCTGCAGCGATGGCCACCAGCACAGGAGGTCCCGTTGGCTTGAGCTTCCCAATCCAACAGCACACAGCGTTTCCCTGTGGGATCTCCCCAAAGCCGAACGGAGGCCGGAAGCGCTGCTTGCAGGACACGTGCATCCCCTCGTGCTGCTGCCTGGACCGAACCCCCGGCGCGAGGAATAAACGTCCTTCCCAAGCGGCTCCCGGCGCTGCCAACTGGCCCCGTTTGGAGCTGGAGCCAACGCGCCCCGTCCTGCAAGGGGCTGCTGAACCCGCCCGAGGAGGCCGCCTGCCCGGGGCGCCGGTGCTGCCGCGACTGCAGGACAGGGAGCCCCGGGGGCTCAGGGCTCAGGTGAGGCGGGACGGCCGCGCGGGCTCCGGGCTGCAGGTTTTGGGCCGCGCTCTTCACATTCATCCCAGTTGCCAGCCGGGAGCCTAGGATTTTGCAAAGCCGCCTTTGCACATAAAGACTATTAAAAATCCATCAGGACAGGGAAAGAAAAGGAAAAAACTTGAATAGTGCTGTGAGGCTTAGAGGGCCTTGCATCGACTTGGCTAATGCTGGTGGGGCCAAGTTGGAGCTAACCCGCGTTAATCCCCGGAGCGGGGAGGGAAAATCCGCTTGGGAGCTGCGGGGGCTCCGGCAGGAGCAGGCGGCTCCTCCAAGGGGCCGTGGAGGCCGCTCCGGCCCCGGCTCCTCGGACACCCGCGCGTGTCCCGGTGCCGAGGGGAGGCTCCCACGTTGGGACGCGGTGCCCCGTGTCCCCACGCAGCCGCCAGCCACACGCAGGACTTTTTGCTAATATTAGCCGGGACTCAAATAGATCCCTCAGCATTTCCTTTCTTAATATATATGTTTTTTTTTCCAGCGAGTCTTGCCCATGCCGACCGCTTCCCCGAGGCTCTTTTTTGTTTATCCGCCACCATTTCCTTCCTTCCCTCCTTCCTTCCTCGGAGCCGGGCGCCCGGCTCCCCCGGGGCTCCCTCGGCCAGCGAGGCCGCTCCGGCGCGCGGAGCCTTCCTCCCCCTGCTTCCCGGCGAAGGAGGATGCGAGGCAGGAGGGGGATCTGGAACAACACGGCCATTCATTGTTCGCGGATCTGGGAAATATCCTTGGATTCGCCCTGTAAATTAGCTGCTTCTTGAGTCACCCGCAGCTGCTGCCGGTCTGCCCTGTTCCGTTCTGCGGGAATCGCCGCGCTCCTTCCATACGATCCGCTCCCCCCGACGTACGGACCTGCCATTAGGGTCCGTCTGCTGGGAATGTATGCACAGAAACGTTTTCTTTTGTACTTTGTAAAAAAAAACACAACCCAAACCCCAAACAAGTCTTGAAAACAGATTAAAGACAGACGTTTGCAATTATTCAGATGGAGCAAAGATGTTGGAGCGCCGCAGAGCGCAGCCTCCGTCGGGAGCCAGCGCCTCAGTTAAAATGCTGCTTCTGGCAGGAAAAGTGGAGCCAGCAGCGGTTTCCCCGGCTTCGTCCCGCCTGGGATGCACATGGGTCTCCGCCGGGATGCCGGCTGCCCCGGACTGCAGCCGGAGCCCCGAAGCAGAGCCCAAAATGCCGCTGTTCAGGCACCTTTATCCCAAAGCGAGAGCTATCCCAAAGCGAGCGCTATCCCAAGGCAAGCGCCAGCGGAGTTGGGGCTGGCCCCGGGCTGCCCACACGGAAAGGAGAAGCGGCTTCCGACAGCAAAAACTGCACCGCGATCCCAAGGAGCGACCTCGGTCCCCAAGTGAGCCGATCCCTTGGAGATGCTGGAAAATGGCTGTTCTTGGCTAGCAAGAGGAGCAGCCGGGAGGAGCTTCCTGGGCCTCCGCTTGGTCCCCAGTTACTCTGGTGGCTCCCGGCTCTAATCGCACGATCCGATTGCAGCCGGAGGCCGCTGCGCGGAATTCCCTGTTCCCACCTGTGGTCATAGGTGGTCCCGCTGTGGCTGGGCCCTGGTTGGAAGGGGAAGCAGCGGGGAGAGAGGAGGGAGGGTTGGGGACACCCAGGCCTTGGAAAAGGCGCCCCAGGCCTGAAGCGGCAGCGCTGCTGCCCCGGGACCCGGCTGGGCTTGACCCATTTCCTCAGCTTTTCCCCCTAAATCAACGGGGACTCCTGGTGGTCCCGTAGGATGCATGGAGGGCAGCTGGGACCCAGGCGGGGCTTTTCCCTCCCCCTTTCCCGCCGTCGCGGCCTTCCTGCCTCGTGCAGCTGGGATGCTTTTCCCGGCTCCCTCCCGCTAATTATTGTAGCAGGCCAGACGATAGGAACCGGGAGGACGAGGGGGAAGAGAGGAGTCACTTCCTCCGGGCCCACCGGCTGCCTCCCCAAACCGCCGGGAACAGGGGGCGGCCTCTTGGGCCTCCCCGGCTCCGTGCCGGCCTTGGGAATCCGCGCGGGCACCACGGACGCAAGCGGGACACGGCTGAGCGTGAAAAGGGAGCCCAGCTCCAGGCGTAATTCCCTTGAAAGTACGAGCAAATGGTTGAACAAAACATGTCTATGGGTACGCCAAAGGCCAACAGGGCCAGCAGCGACGCCTGGAATTAGTGAATCCTCCTTAACTTTGAGCTGCTGCTTTGTCACAAGGGATATCCAGGTTTATGCGCCCACAGGCAAAGACTGTGCTCCTAAAAGTGCGTTCCTGGGCTTGGCAGAGCACTCGGAGCATCCCGCTGGGAACAGCGACATTCCCACTGAATTGCCATGGTGCAAGGAGCGGCGCTGAGCTGGCAGCTAATGAAAATGAGCCCGCTGGGCCCAACATTCCCATTTCCGTGGTGCCCTTTGGAAACCTGGTATCCGTTTAGTGAGCTGCCCCACGGGGTGCGCTGCAATGAGCGATCCCGGAGCACGGTCCGGAAATCCCACCGGCTTTTACTGGACTTTGCCACAGGGGAGCTCAACGTAATGCTGACACCCCCTGCAACGGGAAAGCCCTGAAAGCTTCCCGGGAGGTTGTGTGCTTGGGCACCTCCCTAAATCCCGTCTTCCCTGTCCTTAATGCCGCCCTCGGCCTTCCCGGGCAGCCCGGGAATTGGAGCAGCGCCCAGGAGCGCCGCGGTGCCGGGAAGGGCCCGATGCAGCTCGGGACTTTGCGAGCGCCGAGGGCGGCCGCGGGTGATTAATTAATTCCTTAAAATACCTTTAAAACCAGCGAGCGCAAGAGCCTGAAGCCACGTAGGCTCCAGGGCAAGCAAAAATGAGGGGAGGCGGGTGCAGGAAGGAGGTGTGGGCAAAAACCGCCTCTATTCCTGCAGCTACGGCCTGAGCAGCAGCCCCAGGCGCCGGGGAACAGAGATTAGAAAGGAAAAAGGGAAGGAGCAGCAGGTTGCGGGTGGAAGACGCCCTGCAGCAGCGTCCTCACGTTCCGCTGGAAGATCCTTAACCTGCTTTGCTGGGATAGAAGCCGCTTCCCTAAGCCTCGGCCTCGAGGGTTTCTTTGGAAGGGCAGAGACGTCCAACCCGAGCAGCCTTTGGAAGGTTCCGGAACGTCTCGCTGGGGCAACACCAAAGGGTTGGTCCGGGCTTCCCAGCGGTTTTCCATGCGGAGCACAGGCTGGAGCCACGGGCTCCGGGGAAGGAGGGCCTGGGCCCGCGACGGCCTCGCTCGGTGCCAACCCTAGCGCAGGGGAGGGAACAAGGAAAATCATGGATTTGTGCTGGAAGGAAAGTGCTGGGGGGGTCTGCAATGACAACACGACAACGGCTCCTGCCCACAGAATAATAAATTAACCCTTAGAAGGAAACGAGTGTTTCTGCACACAGGGAGGCTTGGATAAAACAATTTTTCAGTTGAGATGTTAATATTTGCTAGAAAAAAAACACCTTTTTTTTCGCTAGTTGTCCTGTTTGCACAGGAACATCCACAAACGTGATTTTCCACAGCAGCGGAACTGCCAACGGAGCCAACGTCTGGGGTGACGCGGACACAGGGGGACCCGCTGCCGAAAACGCTGGCTGAAGGTTGGGTGAGAAGAGGACACGAGGACGAGGCCTGGGTGTATTTTAGGAATCCGGGCTGGCGTTGGTGCTGCAGGAGGCAGTAACGTTATTGGGGTTTTGTTGCTGTTGTTTTCCATCCCGAGACAGGCACCGGTGGGGAACGCCGCCACTTTGCCATGTCGGGGTTCCTCAGCAGAAACAGCTCGTGGTAGCTCCGAGAGGAAAGGTAAGGAAGAGAAAAACTGACAGAACTGATTTCCCAAAGGAAACAAAGCAAACGTGATGTAATTTGAAAAAATCTGGTTTTATTTTCTTTTTTTTTATAGTGAAAAGACCTGTCAATTTAAATAGATGTTTATTTCCATTCATGGTCTCTGCCAGAGCTGTGTGTTAACATTGTTCAGATATGTATAAAAAAAGCCATTTGTGTTACATGGGTTAACATCCTAGAACACAGGGGGTGGAGGAGAGCGGGGTTTGAAGCAGCTTAACATTGAAAATAGGACTTAAAAAACTCACAACTGCGGAGGCATCTGCTAGTCTAATTCAAGAGGAGCGCATTGCAATTGCAACTCAAGTTATTTGGTCTTGGAAAGAAAGGGAAAAAGAAGCTAAAGGCAGATCGCTCGCATGGCAATCCTGGAGCTCGGGAACACGCGCCGAGCCCGGCCAGGGCTCCCCGCTCGGGACTTGGGTTAAGGATCAATCCGACTCCACATAGCAATAATTTAAGATGCTAGGTGTGGTTTATATATATATATATTTATTTATATTATATATATAGTATGGTTTCTGTGGCAAATGAAGTTCCTGCACAACTGAGTGGCATCTATCACTCACGGTGCTGTGGAGTGCTCCGAGCACAACGGGCAGATTCCCGACGCTCGGAGCGTGCTCCTACACACATCCCTACCCGAAGCGAAGGGGGGACGTCGCCGTTTAGCAAGGAAACGCGGGGTTCAAGATGTAGATCTGAAAAACCGTCGGGCAGATTGTCATTCAAAAAGTCATTTTTTTAGGTCATTCTTTGGTTTATTTCCATGATTCTCAACACTGTCCGAAAAGCCCGGAGACAGGAGAAGCCCCAGCTCTAAAGCAAGCCCACAGCATTCCTACGTCTCGGGTATTAAATGTTCAGAAGACTACAGGAATTCCGAGTACCCCTTACATTCACGTCCCCAAAAATCTAGAAACTGTGTAAGTGCATGCGCTGAGGCATGACCGGCATGCCTGGAAATTCATATTGTTCAAGTTAAGAGTAAATATAGCTGCAAAAAACCCCACCCACCTATAATTAAATGGTCATTACTAGCAATACTACAGCAACTGTCCTGTTATTAAAGAAATGCAGGCACGGCCTCTGCCCGGGGAATCTCTGGGCCGCAAGGAAGCGGCCTCCTCCGCTTCGGAAGCGGGCGAGCTGCGCGGGGCGGCGCAGGGGAAATCTCCGCGTCCCCGGGGACGATTTTCCACGTCGAGATGTGGGCAAACGGCAAGTGCAGGGACGTATCCCACGCACATTCCGAGGGGCGGAAGTCGGGAGCAGATCTTAATTTCCTTAATGTCATGGGAGGCTTGGAAGACCAGAGTGATGTAATGTTTCCGTGAAAAGCTAAACAGAACTAAGTCTAACGCTTGCATTTGAGCGCCGGTTTTCTGCTACGCTCTATGCGGGGCAGATTTTATTGCAAAGATACCAGGATGCTTGCACAGAAAATAAAAAATACAGGCGACTACTCGGAGAAGGTGGCTGATAATCACTAGCGACAACTTCTGTTTTTCAGTACAACTTAGCTTTAATGTCCTTTCTGGAAACAGCATTTTCATCACTGGTTTTTACTTCCTTCCCCATTCCATGTTAAGTATCAAAAAAACAAGAGTGGACAGAATGAACGGGATATTTACCAACCCACATCTCGTATCCCAATGTTATTTTTAACTGCAACAAATATAAGTCATTCTTTAAAACCTGCTGCCAGTGGTTGTTTATAAATATCTGCTTGCTGTGATAAACACTGGTCAGGGAAACATCCATTCGCAATAACTTCTTGGCACTAGGTTAATGTGTTTGTAAAGTTTAATGGAAGTGCTTCTGATGTACATACAAGCACTTAAAACATCAGACTTCTGCAACTTAAGTTTTGGGGGATTTTCATATCCATAATTACAGTTTTCACAGGCATTTCTGAAAGTATTAAAAATCTCCTCAGAAGTTTAGAGGCTCCTGTCCCAGCATATTTAAGTTTCTCAACGAGGTCTCTGAAGCCCAGCAATTATGCAGTAGTTAATATAACATTCGTGCTCCCTGTGCCAAGACAAGATGGTACCAAAATTTAGCTACAAAAACGGGGCGTTTCTGGTCAGACTGCCCCCCAGCTGTTTGTTGGCAGAAAAGCAACACAGCACAAACCTCTGTCTCCTTCCTCCCAAAAAAAGGACACCTAAGGCCACAACTTTACATTTACCAGAACGTGGGATGTTCCTGTGGCACCTGTGCACGTGCCCAGCTGCAGAAATGCAGTAAAGAAGCTCCGTCACCTTTAAGAATTCTGATAAACCACCTCAGAAGCCAGTTTAGGCAGCAGTGCATATGGAGGCCCATCGCACCGAGACCGTGTTAAAGCCACTCCAGCTAATTAAACTAGTTTCTAACTATGTTTAATCAAAATTCCTAATTGCACAAAAGAAAAAAATCGTTAAGGTAGAGAGAGGCAGAAAGATGCAGAGACAACCACCACAATGACCCAATGGCAAAAGCTTCTGTTTTAAGGTTTTCTTACGCTAAAAAAAAAAGGCACACGACCCCTTGTGAACTAGAGACAAAAGCTAGCAGGACTACAGCAATAAACCCAGAAGAAAGAGCCCACCAGAAGCGCCCAGCTCTCTACTGGGGAGGACCAATGAAGTAGACAGGCTGCTCTTGCTCCGCTTTGTTTGCCGGGAAGTGGTCAAATTTAATAGTCAAATTTAGCCACATTAAGAAACATTTAACAAAAGCTACCCCAAGAAGCCAGCCCAAAACCTGACCTTTGGGTCAAAGGCCCCGGGCAAGGCCTTTCCATAGCATGGAGCCGAGTGAGTTCGGAGATTGGCAATGAAAGGGAAGAAAAGCTTTAGACAAGTGATGGGAAGGAGCTTGGGGACCTATCGAACGGTCACCCCAAGCTTCTCTAGCACCCGCACGCCCTTCTCCTGGTACTCCTGCCGGGTCATCCAGAAGTTGTCCTTGTCTTTCATGATGTCCGCGAGCACCGCGCCGCCCAGGAACACCATGTGCTTCCGACGAGGGGGATCTTCAATGCGGATCTTGAATTTCTGAGAAAAGAAAAGAGAACCCATTACGAGCATTCTTGGAATGAAGCCACTTAAAACAAAAATTGAGCTTGCTTTCTACCGGAACAATGAAGTGGAAATTGCTTAGCGAGAAGAATCCAAGTGCAAAACTGAAACGCTAGCACGGGGCGCTCCGCATGAGCTGCCCGCTCGCACTGCCCAACTCAAATAGCTACTTTGGGCTGGAAATTGGAGACAGCTATTCACACTTTCCCCAAAATTATATCTTCAGTATATCCACGCAGGAAGAAGAAAAAAAGCAGGAGTCAGAATACTAAATTTAAGATTGCATTTTTGTATTACATGAACGGAGTAAAGCAACAGTTACTAAGCTTTCATGGCTGAATCTGTTGCAATTTACCAGATCACCAAGTATTTGGGGATTATACCAAGTTTTAGAAAGGCAGAAGGAACAGATTCTAAATCTGTACAATTTAGACCAGCTTAACTGATTAAATACTCCCTTAACCTCTCTGATGCTCAATCCCTGTTTTCAATAACAGAAATGAATACGGTCAAATCCACATGTAAACTATTAGTGTTCTAGACAAATACTCTGCACAGTTGCCACCAAGTCATTCCAAAGAGCTGCAGAACATCCTTAGATGATACTTTAAGAACTGCCCAAGTTCAGTTCTACGTTAGAAACTGCACTGAAAAGAATTTCCTTGGCATCTGCTCCTTGAACAGCAGTTGCCTCTGTGATGGGCGTTTGGCTGCTGCCTGCCTTTCCCAGAGCTACTGGAAAGGGAAGGTTTATTTCACTTGAACATGTGTGAGAACTCCAGTCTCTGAGTTTTGAGCATCTCAATTAAAAGGTACAGCATGCAAAATTAAAAAAGAAAGGTGATTTTGCTCCGTTGTGAATTCCTGGCACAACTAAAATTCACTAGCAGCACCAAACTGCACATTTTACACTCAACTAAGCCAAAGTTTCAGGAATCTTGCCACTAGCATGGGCTAGAAGGGGTCTGGATTGCAAATACCCAAATCACAGCTGTGCAGAACTGAGCTGCACACAGCCCCAGCTGCAAGCAGGGCCACCACGGCCTGACCTCTTGGTTCCCTCTAGTGGGGATTCAAGACAAATACACACAAATACACAGAAATAAAGCAGCGACTGGGTACTTACAGAGAGCTTTTCCACATCTCCCTTGAGGACCCGTTCCAGGTAGAGCTGTTTGAGCTCCCGCTCCAGTCGCGAGGGCAGCCCGGGATACATGGTGGAGCCTCCGGACAGCACAATGTGCTTATAGAATTCAGACCTGGTGGGGAACAGAGCCTTGCAGAGGACACGCTGTGGCACAGGGAGCAGCTCCCAAGCTCAGCAGGAGGCAGGCCCTACACAAAGCGGGCTTTGGCGCTCCCTTGGCACACGCGCGCGTGCTTTTCCAGGCGTCCTTGGAAGCAGCAGCAAAAGCTCCGCGCTTCCAAGATTCCCTGCTTGCTCGTTCATTCCTAACCAGCCTGGGGAGCCCGCCGAGCCCCGGGAGCCAGCGCAGCACGAGCGGGGCCTCTCGCAGACGCTCCGCTGGCTGCCCTGCACCCTGGGCTTTGCTCTTACCTGGTATCGATGTCGGCAGCCTGGATGGTGTTGAACAGCAGTTCGGCCACACCAACGCCCTCCACGTTGATTAGGTGAGGCTGGAAGAGGGCCTCTGGTGCCTCAAACCGCTCTCCCCCAACCTTGATGATCCGGCCATCCGGGAGCTAGGGAGGAGAGAACGCGTTCAGCACGCTGCTTTGGGCCACTCCAGCACTCAGCCAAGAGGAACTGACCTACACGGTTTCCTAACGCTGGGAAAATGTAACGTGTTGATAATTATCAGCACTGTAAAGAGTTACTTAGTACTATGAAAAAGAAAATAGATTTTTTTTTCAATCATTATGTAATTTATTTGCAGAGATTGGGGACCAGATATACTCATACTTGCAGACCAAGCATATCCTTGCAGGTACAGTTCCTATTATTTGTTTAAAAGAGCGTTTGTTGAAAAATTTTAAGAGATGCCAAGTTAAATGTTACCTGAATTTAGACCTCTGAGATTCAAGACAACAGAAGCTGTCTCCAAGCGCTCACCGTGTAGGATTCCACTAGTACTGTGGTCTCCAGGGCCAGCTTCTGCTCCTGCTCGATGTTGTAGCCCACGTAGCAGAGCTTCTCCTTGATCATGCGGACGGTCTCGAAGTCAGCAGAGTGGTTGAAGGCGTATCCTCGCAGCAGGAGGAGCTGCAGCCAACACAGCACGTTAGCAGGGAGCAGGAGGAACAGGGAGCAGGAGGAACAGGGAGCAGGAGGAACAGGGAGCAGGAGGAACAGGGAGCAGGAGGAACAGGGAGCAGGAGGAACAGGGAGCAGGAGGAACAGGGAGCAGGAGGAACAGGGAGCAGGAGGAACAGGCACCGCAGCACATTCAAACACCTGCATCTTTCACTGCTTCCCTTTGGTAACAGCACATCTAGTATTAAAGTCTGCTCTTCTTCACTACAACTTTCAGTGCAAGGGAAGAGGGAGATAATGAAAATAATTCTTATGTTTAGGACTTCAGAACATCAAGGTTAACCACTGCTGTAGAGTGCCTGATTAACGAGGAGGTAAGAATCACTACATCATTGCAACCCTGTAAAAAAGTCCTTTGAAAATAACAAGCAGATCTGATGTAACACAACCTCATTTTTGTTTTCATGTATTGAGAAAGCTAATGGATTTTTTTCAATTCTTCCTGCCCAAGAGAAACAGTGTTCCTGCCTATAGGGCTATCATAAAAAAGTGAAATCTCTCAGTAATATCCATTATATCACAAGTGATTGAGATGAACAAACATAATATAGATTGAAGCAACATAGAAAATACAGGAGTAATTAATGCATTAATAAGATAGGGAAAGGTGCGTACTGCTTTCATGGTGTCAGGGGATTTTAACTTGAACCAACCCACCCTGGGCATCGGCCTCAACCTTAAAGATTCTCAGCAGCTTACCTTAATAAGATACCTAGTAATATCCCTCCCAGCAATATCTAACCGTCTGGTGAGATGAGGGAGAGAGAAGCCTTCATAAACTGGACAAATATGAGTTACGCCATCTCCAGAGTCCACGACAACACCAGTCAACAACCCTTAAAGAATGGAAAAAATATATATATTTTTAATTTATAGTACTTTTGTAAATAGGGTAGAATAATAGAGAGACTAAAATTAAAATGAAATAGCTATTTTCAGGCCACCTCTGCCCCCTCTGTCATCATTTTGGGGAAACTGATCACGATTAAAATTATTTCCATTAAACAAATTTCAATATATTTATTTTAATATATACTTGATTTTAAATTTAAGATTTTCACACCAACAAATGCTTTCTCACACATTTTTAAATGGTATTATATGTAGGCCTTCCTACATGCTTACAACTCTATAGTTCAGAATTTATCCAGTATTTTGACATCGTAAATTGCCCTCCAATTAAAGAGAATACCATTATTCTAAGATCATTAAATGCTGGAGAATAAATTCCTCGACAGATTCACCTGATATTAGTTTTGGAAAAATAATTTTGGAGAAACCTGGCACTATTTATGCCACAGATTCACCTTCTTAGAATTATTAGGGATTGTTGTTATTTCAGATCTTCAGATTTGTTTGTGACCTGGCAAAACTACTGAGACTCCACTTGCTCCATGGAAGCAGCGAGCACATCAGAAGAGACCACATGGAGCTTCAAAAGACTGTCAATTCAGAATTGCTCAAGAATTTCCTAATTTAGAATTAGGCTGTGATCTATAAACCCTTTTGCCTTAAAAAGGGGCATTCACAGGCAGAATTGCAAGAAAGCAACAACTGGTTCGAAGAGTTTTAACAGCAGCAACATTACTTACTGTGACAGAATGAGGTAAGTCTTATGCATAATTTTGCCACTATTTTAATCGTTACTGCTCTTGATTTAAATGAAAAGTTTTAAAGAACTTCTCTTTTCAAAAGCAAGCATTCCATTTAGGTGTTGCTTGGTTGTTATATATTAGAAGGTCTTGAACTTTCATTTAAACACAGTTTGGAAAAGCTCTATGGACTGCTCTAAGTTGTTTTACATCTTCCTATTTACAAAGTAATGACCAGAGTTGAGCTTACTTAGGCTAGTATTGAAATAAGGCCAAAATACATCAATACTATATTAGAACTTTGGTTCGGTAACAGATTTATGAACTGAACATTTATTTTCACCTACCTTGAGCATACAAAGTAAGAACAGCCTGAATGGCTACATATACCCCGGAAAACTGGTAAGTCTCAAACATAACCTGTAAGACAAAGGCAAAAGGAATGCACAAATAAAGACAAACTCTTAAAAGATATTACACAGACATTTAGAAGAAAACTGTATTCCAATAATGATATTTTTGCTAAGGAGAAAAATAAATCCAAGCTGTTACATCCCACGACCATTAGAAACCACCTTGCTTTACAGCAGTAAGTAGTACATTCAGTTCTGTACCTTACTTGCCCATTCATGTCAGAGGAGCAGTATCAAGGAGTTAAAACATTTCCCATCCTTTTAACAACCCTGTTTAATACCTTCAAGAAACCCACACACCAATTTCTGTAGCTTTATTAAGCCATTTTGCAAAGCACTTAATGAGTGGGAGGCAGCCAAGTCCTTCATTAGTGAAGGGTGGCGAGGGAAGGAGCCGTTTGCTGAAGGCGGGTGCCCTGATCCTGACCACGTTCAGGCTTTGCCTTCGTGATCCCAGGTCTGCAGTGCTTCAACAACCACAGACTGTGACAAACAGCCCCAGCAGGCTCCTGCCCACGCGGGTGCACAATCCGCACGGGGTCATGAGCTATTTGGGGCAACTGGACCTTCCTCTTTCCTTCCTTACAGCTTCTGACGAGCTTCTAAAAATGGCTTTTTGTTCCAAATCCACTGTAATTGAAGAAATACGGCCAGTGCCACTCAGGGGCTGCCTACAGGTTTGCACAACACGAAAGGCAACGCCTGCTTTGCAGGCTGGGCTCCCCTGTCCCTCCAAACTGGTTTCAACGAGGAAAGTTTAAAGCACACGCTGTTTATAGGCTCTTTATAAACACAAAGAGGCCACATAAACAACTCATACTGTACAGCAGTTTTCCTCTCAACATACTTCATCAGAACAGGAAAAAATGATTAACTTTTATTATTCTAGCACAAACAAGTTATGGCTTTGTTATTCCAGGGTATCTTGAGCACTTCTGCAAATCTTCGGACTATAAACCAATTAAATGGTCAGTACTCCCACTGTTCAAGAAAGATACCTAAATATTTTTAAAGAAAAAAGCTGATGCATGACAACTTTAGTATTCAGAAGTATTTGAAGAACCCTTTTTGTTAGATTAGTGGATTTTAAATGGCTGGCCAACTCAAAAACAAGATCCTCGCAAAGTCAAGTTAATTATTTCATCTTTTTCTAGGTGGCAGGCATAAATAACTCAGTGAACTGTGAAGCATGCCAAATAAGTTCAGTATTAAATAAGCCCTCTAAGCTGGGCTCATTTTGTTTTGGGTAATGGAATACTTTGCAAAAGAAGAAGGAAATACTTATGATTCGTTTGTATCTGCACTTTGCTTCTGAAGCAGAAGGATGGGAAGAGAAAAAGAAATGCCATCTATGCCACACACAAGCATTTTGTTTGAGACGTTCAATCCTTTTGAGGGCAATGAGCAACATCCTGCACGGGGAACCCTACAGGAGGGCCTTTCTCCCCCCTTTCACCAGGGCCACCCCGAACGCTGTCAGATTTCTCCATTCTCCAGCTCGGCTGCCACATTCCCTCTCAGCGAGTCTGCAGGAAGGGAAACAATCCTCACGTCGGAGGTCAAGCCTAGTTTAACACACCTGAATGGACAAAAAACCAACCAACCTACCAAAAATCTGTGCCAATCATAGTCATGAGCTACTAAAGAGCGCACGGAGGGCGCGCCGCGGGACACCTTGCTGTGGGAACACCGTTTGTTTTATAAAACCGTAAACAGAGTAATCTAAAAGGAAAGCTGGCACGAGGCAGGTGCACGGGCTGAGGACAAGCATGCTGTGACAAGGCTGGCTGGGGTGACGGCCACCACCAGCATTCACACAGCACTGGCAGAAGCAAAGAGCACAGAAGTGGCTGCAGAAGAGGAAAGCTGAAAGGGAAACACTCCGAATTTCAACAGCCATCATCTAAAGCCAGCACTAATTCAGTGGATAGAGAGGAATGAATCTCACAGGCAACCTGAGTGCTTTCAAAATGAAAGCAGGATCTAGATTTGTATCTTTATACAACAAAGTGAACATTGGAATGGCATTAAGTGCTGCCTTCACACATTGTGCCATCCTCAAGAAGTTATTGCAAAAACCTTTCGACACGTACATGCAGGGCTTGGAGGTTTTCTTTCTTTCAAGAGGCCTAAATCTGTTCTGTTTGACATGGAAAAAATGCCTTACCACATGACATGCACACTAACAAATCTACGATGCAAATACTGAGCAGAATACCCTCCTAAAAGGGAGTAGCATTGCTCTAAATGAGTCTAGCAAGGAAGAGCTAACGCCTGGGGAATAAGAGATAAGGAATCCTAGATTAGGATAAGGAGAAGTGACTGTACCAGAGTATCGCTATGGCTACATGATATGCCACAAAAGCCTGGCAGCTCCTGAGTGCATTGCACAACGAGAATGCACCATGAAACTAGACTAAGGTACTGCAGCACAAAGCAAAACTGAAGGACTGTCAGTGTCTTCTAAGTGCTGTGAACAAAAACATTTTTAAAATACATATTTTACTCTACACATATGGCAGGTGGATCCTTTTTGCTATTACAGTGAGCTGGGCTTGGATAGAAGAATGAGGTGGGGAAAAAGATTCCCAGGAAGACAGAATGAAGTACAACATATATAGATGTATGTATATAATGTGGTGGGGGTTTAAAGGTATGTGTATGGATGTATATATATCTGTTGTGTGTGTGTATACACAAATTAAATGCACATATATCAATCTACCTGAAATGGAGCAGATGACTAAACTTTTTTCTTACCATAAATTGAAATGGTTTGTATAAAATTACTCAGAAAAACTAAAAGTAGCCCGTTGTGTTAAGCAGGAAAACAGAAACAAGAACACTATTGTAAATAGCTGGAACGCAGAGAAGCCTGAACAGGAAATTCAACCATTCCTGCCCCACGGAGGCTGCTCTGCCCGTCACACCACAAGTGCCTGACATATAAGACATGTTGTTAATGTGGCACCACGTGATGCTAAGGTGACAGGTCCCTCGTGCCCATAATCACTAAGAAATCTTGAAATTAGAAACAAACTCAAATTGCACAGTTTGATTTTTTCCACTGAAGTTTTCCCACTTTTGCTTTACTCAACTTTTTCTCCAGCCATGGAAACGTTAGTGCAAAAACTGCCACTTTGCAGACTGTGTTACCACAGCTGTGCCAACAAAAGGATTTTAGAGGCAAAGTTTGCATGAAATTACAAAAGTCTTATTAAACTTATCAACTGAGTTGGGGTGCATGGAATATAGACTTTCACACTTCAAGTCACTTTTTAGAACCTGTAACATTTTTGTTACATTGAATACTTACAAGAACTGGAAATATCTGTGACAATTGCGAAAAAAAAAACCCAAACTTTTAGCTCTCCTCCCACATTATTGCTCTTCAGAAGCTAAGTGTTTGCCACATGTTATTAGATCTATGCAACAAGCACCTGACACCAACATAAGGTTCAGAAGGAAGTTAGGTCGCCCAGGATCTACCTTCTTAGAAAGCTTTCATTAATGATCCCTAATATTAATCAGAGATTAGTAAATTGCTTGTCATCACGCTTCTCTTCGCTATGTCTCAGATAGTTCCAATATCACTGCCCCATCTTGTAAATATTTTGCTCAAGCCTAAATTTCCTCAGAAGTCTTATGAGCTAAAGAAGTCTAGGTCATTTGAAGAAACTGCCATTATCCAAAAGCCAATCTTGGTTCTTGGATCCCTGGAGATAAATATGTACACCCGGTTCTGAGGTTTCCTTGTGATAGTTCCCTGGAGACAAGAAGCCTGCCTGTAACTTTGGAATGAGACGGGCCTGTTTGTGTTTGACCACAGCAGCCTTGATGACCATGGCTGAGGCAGTTTTGGTTAGAAAACCGGAGAACTGCTTTGCCTCAACGGCTAAAGATACGACCTCTTAGCCATTCTTCAACAAGGGTAATAACTAGTTTCTGTGTGCCAGACATACCTCCACAATCTTCTCTCTGTTCTTAGTTGGATTCATGGGCGGTTCTGTGAGTAATATTTTACAATTTTTTGTGTCAATATTAAGTTTTTCTGGTCCAAACGTGTAATCCCAAAGGTGCTTCATATCATCCCAGTTCCGAACTATGCCATTCTCCATTGGATAATTAACTTCCAGCATTGAGCGTAATTCGCTTGCTTCATCACCAACCATGAGGTCCTGTAAAATTGTAATACAGAAACATGTCAGTGTTTTCACAGTTCTCTTGCTCGAAATGCTCCAGAATGACAGTGAACAGCTCCAGCTTGTGTCCAACTGTGCTCTTAAACAATGCCCACGTTTTAGAATGACTTTCCAGTACTTAAGAAATAGAATATATTTCATATAGTACAGCTGTGACCCATCCCAAACCTTTCCAAAATCAATTTTAATTCCGTTCTCTAATTAACCTTAAACATACCAGCAAATCCTGTTAGAGCAAGCCTCTATGAAGACCTTTACAAGCATAGATGTTTCTCCACTGACACCTCCAAAATGCTTTTATCAAATACTCATTTGAAAAGGCTGAGATGCAAAATAGCACATAAGGGTAGAGGTGGGATTTGCAGAATAGTTTTCCATGCATGTTGCAAATTTCTGTGCACATTACCAAAAAAGGAATAATGAGTGGTGCATAAGCATACAGAACAGTAGCAAAAGCAAATAAGGGATTAGAAATTCCACACCAGACATTAAAAGAAACAATGGGTCACATATTAGCCTAGGCCAGTAGGGTGTGAAGAAGAGAGACATCTAAACAGAAAATAACCCATCTGGTCCATGCCAAAATTCCCAAGCCAAGAATCCCATTCTTACACAAATGCAACCAAGTAATCCACAGTTTTATGTTCATCTTGCACTAATTAAGCGGTCCTTTCATCAAAGTTAGTTATGTGAAACACTGCACATTCAAATTAGTACCACCATATCTTTTCCTTTCCACATATTTCCCAAAGGAAGTATGCACAATAAAATGTAACCTTTGCTCCGTGTTATATCCCATGCTCTTCCAAAGAAGCCTTCGCTGACTTAATCATATTTATACTCTGAGAACACATTTCTAGGCACCAGCAGTCCTGCTTCCATTCATCATTTCATTCAACATCAAAACAAAAAGCCCACAGCTGCCTCACACAAAAATATGCCTCCAGTCTGCAGCTACTGTGGCACACAACACTGAAATGTAGGTTACTCAACCCACAATTCAATGCTAGGGAAACAGGAGAAAAAGATACACAAAAAATCTAGCTTATATAACGCCTTAAAAAAAAAGTAGGAACAAAGTTGATCATAAAGTTCATTTAATTCACACAATTCCTCTTCTGCCTCCTCTCCTGATTAAGGCCTTTCATCTGTTTTCCCTTGCACAGCAGATCACCCTTTGGTTACCCCAGCTGTATCAAGTCAGAAGCCAAGGCTATTACATTCTAAAATCAAACGTACTTTAGCAAAATACACCATGAAGAGACCGTGCAGCCACATCACCTCTGAGCACCAGCACCAAAAATCTGAAACTTGCTCTGGGTACTGCTTTTTGAAGCTTTATTCTACTGAATAGGACATAAGCTAGGAAAAGCCATTATTCTAATGCACAGGAAAAGCTGCACAAAATCTCCATGTCCTTTTGAAACCCAGCCAAAGGGCAGAAGAGCTGTCTTAACAAACAGCCTGCACACTTGGGTAGGTGAAGTTGCAGAGAGAAACCAGGGACAGGTCATTCAGTGTTGCCACCACTTCTCTACTCTGAATAATATTTGTCTACCTGAAATTTGAAAGTTGTTTGAAGCCCTTAGTTTGTAATGTTAAATAAAGCAAGTCGTGCTGTTGAAGATACTGAGCTCGTGTTCATCTGGAAGGGTTATTCTTGCATCTTGCAAAACTACAGGTTATGTAACATTTAGAAGCAATACATACAATATTCTAATGAATTAGTTGCTAGTAAACCAAAGCAATGAACATCGTCCAAAATAAGTATGTATTCAAATGTAAAATGTAGGACAAGACAAAACAATAAAAAGCATCAAAAATAACATGACAGCTACTAGGTCCCATCAAGCAAAAATGGTGAACAAACAGCACAGGGGGCACCTCACTTACCATCTTTTTGTTATTCTACTTCAACAGGTCAAGAAAGGTGAAGAAAGAAGGTAGAAGCAAGAAAGTCAGAAAAGGCCTAAATGAAATTCTCAAATTATTTTAAGTACACAGTAGAAATAAGCTGAGAAGAGAGGCATGTACAGCTGGAAATGATCTGAGCTAGTGTAGTTGAGGCCAAGCTATTCTCGGGATCTAAGATTAAAATCTCTCATTAAAGTAAGTTATTGCTACAAGTCACTGCCATCTCAATTCTATGTATCGTATGCTGCACATAAGATCAGTACATCTGCATCCTTCTAGTAAACGAGATTAGGTCCATAAATATTCTGTAACACTGGAATTTTACCCTGGGCATTGTGTTTATTTGAAGTACACTAGATAGCACAAGGTATTTGACCAAAACTAGTTCCAGCAATTGCTAAATATTTACCCTTAAACACTCAAGAACTGAAAACAATAACATGAAAGCATTCGTCTGTAAACATACTAATCCATATGTCATGGAACAAATACGTGGAAAGTATCAAAAAAAGATATTTACTTCATTTATGCAATCTAACTTTAGAATGGAAATAAGTAATCATGAAGTGAAGTAGTAACAGCAGTTACTACCGAAAGCCCCTGCCTATAGCAACCTATGGAGGAAGAAAGAAAAGAGAATTAAAGTTGGGAAGCACTAAGGAATACTTACAATATATGCATCTGTACGTTGTTCACAATTTTACTAAAACCATTTTCACTATTAATGTGGTTTTCCTCCTTCAATTAAATCTACTTTGAGTCACTTAGGTTGTTAAAAGCAATATGGCAACTATCAGTTCCATGAAGGCAAATCTTCTTAGTATACAAATCGAGTCAGAGGAAAAGTGCTTTAGTCTGTCTAGTAGCTATCTTTGAAAACGAACCTAGTAATAACAGAATTTGTGTGTTTATGCTGCATATTGATTGTGGGAAAAGCTACTCCCCTACTACCGAGGCTGACATCCCACTGTCATTTCTCAGACAGCAGCAGAGACCTAAGCAGGCCCTGGACATACTCACTTGTGTTACCTGTTCTGTGGGTGCCTTTATGGCTGTGTAATAAACCAATACAAGGGAACTACAAACATAAGTAAAAAACAAACAAAACAAAACAAACAAACAAAAAAAAACAAAAACAGATACCAGCACCCCAATCTGATCACTTCTATAGCAGCAAGAAAATTCTCAGTGCTGCTGCGCTGTGTTGGCATAAGCAGCCCTGACCGCTGCCCTCAACAAAACTTCCCTGAATCAGGAAACTAGAATCTGAAAGTAAAAATGGATAAAGCAACTTGAAATTCATAGCTCAACAGATGGATGATAATCATTGTTTTCAAAATATTCTGGATTCTTTTCACAGAGTTTCTGAATTTCACACCAAAATATAGCTTTTCTGAGCACTTTTGAAAAGTTGAACCACTAATCTTCTTGCCAGCTTCCTTTATTCAGTTTTAAAGTTACCCAGCAAGAACTTGCAGTTAATAGCTAGACCTAAAATTTGGCATAAAAGTTATCTGCTAAAATGCTTTTAGGAAACATACAGGAATTCCACACAGAAAAAACTTAACAAGCCTTCTCCTGTATTATCCTACTGGGATACTTGAAACATCTGTGGCACAGATTTCTTCTCTTGATATACCATTTTCTTAAGAAAGAGGGACTAGCTATCATAAACAGAAGCTACAACAACTAGGAAGAATTGGGACACAACACTTTATACTCTCTAAAATACACCCAAGTATTCCCATGCTCAAGAAAAAAAAGGACAATACATAAAAAATTAAGAGATTATTGTAGGTTTTAGGTTGTTTGTTTGTTTCTGCATCCATCCCATAGCAATTAGCCCCTTCCTCTTATCTTCCTAATCCAACGCTGTCATCTTTAGTGGTATTATAATAAGTTATTAGCTAAGCAAAGGACACCAAAACTGGCAGGGCAGGTTATATCAGATCAGCTAGAAAGAAAATAAATATGACTTCATCGATAAGATTTTGTGCCAGCGAATTTCCCCTGGACTTAAACCTTGTTACCACAGCATAACTTCCATAACACTTTATGGGGACCTGCTTGTCACACCCCGTTCAAGTATACATCTGACGAAACACCTCTACCCAGGACTTGCAAGAAAATGGGAAGTATTTTTCCTGTCCCTGCTAATCCTCCTACCTACTGTGTAAGGCAAAGAGATCTCCATCCTTCCACCCACACCACCCTTGACACAAGGTAAAGGGAACTGCAATATGCAGAGCAGGGGGGGAAGCAGTTTGGAAAAGCCTGACGCCTTTCTTCCTCTCTGCCTATTAAAACTGCCCTCTGCACTGATGTTACCAGCTTTTTTACAGGCAGCAGCTGAAATCAGAGAGCCTAAGTTCTCATACAGAGATCTGAAAATATTAAGACTGGCCTTTTTTTTTTTTTTCAGCTAAGCTGTTGCTCAGCTAGTAACAGATAAGGCACAACTGAAAGACTGTGGTTCTGCTTCACCTTAGCTGCCCTAAGTGACAGCTTCTCCAGTTCCACGTCCCTCCCACTTCTCCTTCAGGTTCCTGGTTCTGCCTTGCACAACTGTCGAGTGAGGCAGCCAAAGCTTTAACTGACAAAGATACTACTATTTTTCACAAACAAATTACTCTTTCTCCATTGAATTGGCTTTCTAAAGTGGCTCACGACATGAATGCACAAACAGCACTGCCAGCATGAGGTGAGGTGTGTGGCTAGGAACAAGAAGGGAGGCTCTGACCATGCCAGGCCAAGATGCAGCTATTAAAGTCTTTATTGCCCAGCCAACTACTAACATTTGCAGCACTGCTGTGCATTTACAGAGTACAGTGAGAAATGACAGCTCTGCCAGACTTCGGGAAAAGATTCTCAATCAGTGGTTCCTCCCTGAGCCCAGGCCTGAATTACGTCTTAAGATGAAGTCATCAGAAGCGAGGAACCTCTCCCTCCCCAGCTGGTGTGAAGTACTACGTCTATCGTCAGCAGAAACAAAACAAACCAAAAAAAAGCAACAATGAAATGTAAACACAACTAAACATCTTATACAAGATCACGGATGATCAACTGTGAGCAGTAAGCAAACAGGATAGGAAGAACTGAAATGTTCAGCTGTTCGTTATTCAGCACTGTCTTGGGAATATTACATTACGGCTAGGCGACACTTCTGTCAGACTTCTGCCTTTTAATCTTAACTTCATTTATACATTGGCATTTGAAGTCCCCTTTTCCCCAGAACCACCTGAGTCCTACCTGCTACCTCTTCCATTACACTAGCTGAAGGCCTCCTGTAGCTTTAGATCACCCTCTCTGTTATTTTGCAGTATGTGACAGGCTAAAATCCAACAGATAAATGAATCAAGAGATACTGAAGCAGCATAAACAGTAACAAGGGGGGGAAAAAAAAAGCTTTTGCAAAAATTATGCAAGTCAAAGGCTGCCCTATTTTCATCCATTAGAAAGAAATAATAACAAAAATTACCTTGATTTCAATGTTTCCCACTTTAGCAGTTGATCTTATAATAGGTCTTCCAACCAAAGCTGGAAAAATATGCTCTGGAAAGTTTGAGCCTGCATAGCCACACTTCACAAACTGAAAAGAAATAAATAATTAGGTTAGAATATGCATTCTGTTTGTTTACTACCAGAAACCTGTTTTAGGGTAAAAACATTAGCCCCCCTGTTTTAAAAGCATGTACCCCACTGGAAACCAGCTGGATTTATGCTTTCAAATCACTTTTGCACATTTTCAGTGATGTCTTGATCCATAACACTGAACAGAATGTTTTTTTTAAAGGAAGTGGTCAAACTTTGAAGGAACAGCACTAAAGCTACTAAGTACAATGAGAGACGTAACAGCTTCCAGCATTTGTTTTTTTTTTTTATTCTTCTCTATGTAAAAGTTCTCCAGCAAGCTGAAACAGATCATTTTGAAACAGATCACCTTTTAACAAGCACCTAGAGAGACCAAATTAACTAAGCCCTCCTATTAGAGGGAAAGGCAGCAGGACACACATCAGAAAGAAGCACAACCACATGAATTTAAGCTGTCATAGGAAGGGTTCAATGGGGAGCAAGCAGAGAATCTCTGAACAATTCATATTAATTTTTATCAAGAGTTTCAGAATTTTCAGAATTTGTTTTAAGGGAAAAAAACTGAGTTTGCAGTAAGCCCTTCTGGAAGGTACAGGACAAATGAAACCTTAGCTCTTAGTAATTCACAAACAAGACAGGCTTAAACACTTTTTGTTATAAATACATCTGAAAAGAGGAAATACCGTGTCACTGAGAAAACACCGAGGAAAGAATGAGTGTAAGAAACACACAGGTTCAGCTGAGGAAGCTCATCTGTTCACCAAAAACTGCAAGAAGCTACAATTTAAGCTCATGGTAACCAGCAAATTACCCACTTCAGTCATCCTACTCTGCTGCCTATCAGGGTTAATCGAGAGCAGGCTTCTCCTCTTTAGTACATGCGTCACGGTATAGCAGTACGGCAGAAGAAAATCACGCAGTCCTGAACCAAACATGACACATTTTCTCCTGCAAAATTCCTGAAGCAGCCAGGAACACAGGGGTAACAGACTCATAGGATCCCTCGGGTAGGGGAGAACCTCGGCAGCTCACGAGTCCAGCCTCAGGCTCATGTTGCTCTGGGCTTTGTCCAGTTAGGTGCCAAAGGCCTACGAGGACAGAGAAGGGACAACTGCTTTGGGTCCCCATCTTGATGACAAATTATCTATTTTGGGTTGCATTAAAAGCCACCTGTTAGAATCTCCAAAATTCTCACCGAATTTTCTGAAGCGAGTTCTGAAGGCTCCCACTGAAGCAATTACCGTAGCAATGGGTACAGCTAATTACAACTAAAACCAGCATGAATTAGTACTTCAGATAATAGATCCTCATTCACTTAAGGGTTTAAATGTTTAACTTCCTTCATTGGCACCCAGTAGAAAACATATAATGGTGGAGGAAATAAATGTTTTTGCTTTTTGTGGCCCCCATCCACTCTCTGCAAAGGCAGGGCTATTTGCCATATCCAGTGAAAGATACTGTATAAAAAACTCATTTCACTTACTCTGGTACAAACTATGTTTTCAGAAAAGGCCAGCACTTATCTCCCCTTTACTACTACTTTAAGGAGTTATACAGATTTCATGTATGTATTTGAGAATGTGGTGCTGATGAAAAAGAGTAGCCACAAGCATTTTTGGATCACACTACCTGCATGCACCAAAAGACTTGACAGTTGGTCTTTCACACCAGAGGAAGCACTTGAGACAGTCTGAAGGACCAGCCTGAGCCCAAATAAGGGTGAACAGATTTTTACAAAAAATAATCTTCCTTGCAGGCATGCTGAATTACCACATACAGAGCAATCACAATCACACAATTTTTATTACTGCTCCAATATTAAGGTATGCTTATTAGGGATCAGAATTTCAGTGTACATTGAAATTCAGGTAGGTTAGCAGGAGATCCCATAAAAGTGTCTGCACACTCATATGCTCTAGTTTAGGGAACCAGAAGTTGTACGAGCCATAAGCACCTTCAGGCAGTCCAGACATCCAAACAAATTTTTACAACTTGTCCTGTTGGAACTTGGACTCAAGAAGCTCTGCTTTCAGTGTTTGAATGCTGAATTCCAAAGATACTTAGTCTAAGCTCCTGCAGTTTGAATTGGAAGGTAACTTCTAGTATCTTTCTACGCTAAGCCCTCAGGGATTTGACACACCTTCCCAGAGATTGGGTGATAGCAGCATACTGACAATGACAAATGCCTGATTTGGAAAACAAATTGTCATTTCTACAATTTTGCAATCAGCCTGTCTGAAATCAAAACTAGATTTAGTCTATATAAAGTATGATGAATGAAACTGAGCTTCGGCATTCAGAGACTATTCCCTTCCTCTTTCACAATGGAACCAAGAACCTTAAGAACAACATTTTTACAAAACTCAGGAGCAAACAGAAAGGGGAAAATTTTACCTCCCCTTGCACAGATTATAATTTTTCCCCCAGGCTACAGAGTTATTTGGTGAAGGTGAGAACAAGTCTAACCTCATGTGTCAGCCTCTTTAGACCCTTTTCCCAGGCTCGGGTTCTTCCTGCCCTTAGATAGATGATATTCAGCTAGTTTGGTAGGTTCCTTATGACACAGTATTGATTATTACAGCTAAAGGAAAAGACCTAATAGTAGCACTAGCTGCTTCATCCAAGGGACAAAAATGTGTTCATAGATAATAAGTCCTAGACAGTTTTCATTTTTTGAGAAGGAAAAAATAGATGTTTCTCCTCCTTATTTTCTTTACAAGCCCCCTCCCTCCCACCCCCCAAAACCTTATTTAAACATTATAAACTTAGCAGTTTGGGATATAGCAGGTTTTCATTTTCTAATGACCAAATTCATTGCACTTTCCACTTTGAATTTGAAACCTCTGAATATAATTCAACCACAGCACACTTATTTCTCTCCCGTTCATTATTGGGTACATTCTTTGAAACAACCCTCACATAACTTCAGCACAGTGCTTACTACGTACTATGCTTGTAACACTAAAAATGCAGGGAATTTGCACATTTCTTTAAGGAGGCCAAGAATTCAACATCATGCATTTTTGCAAATGTTTGCTCTGCACCAGAGGCATTTTAAGATTAGTACTCAAGTTTGCCTGTGTGCAAGACCACATATGTAAGAGGTTTTACCATATATAGTTTCTTCTCCATTGCAGTGTGGTTTGTACCGACTCTTTCACTTCCTACTGAGTCATCAAGCAGTAAGAACTCGTATGTATAAGTATTCTTTCAAACTAAAAGAATGAGGAAGCTTTCTACATCTGCTTGTAAACTTACCACGTGACAAGTCTTAACAAGAATATTGTTCTTATCAGGTATCTCTGCTTGATTCTTTTAATTGAAGGAAATGTTAAACAGAGATGGTAAATATAATGAGAACAACTGTCAGGGCATTAAGGAAGTCACCATTTGGCTTGTACTAAGAATCCACCTCAACTGCTCTAAGATGGCACTGACAGCCTCTCTCAGAGTGTGTGTTGCAAGAACACACTTCTTCATCGCTTCTTCCTCAAAGACTGATTGCAGCCAAATGCACTAAAAACCCATATTTCAGAGCGACGTGAACAGCATGCTTCCAGACAAGTCAAAACTGCATCTAAAATTTCTAATAATATTCTGCATTTTTGTTTTTAGCACTGAGCAAGAGAGGCGAGTCAGGGGTTAATAAGACATATCACAGTGCATCAGGCAGTATTCTAACGCAAAGCAGCTCTTTTTTACTGTTTAACAATATTTACTATAAAAATACAACTTTGGCAATATAGGACGTGATAGTCTCAAGATATTCTGATCTTATGAACTGAATTTTATTGAATTTATCCCAATTCAGTCTGAATATTTTGAGTTTACAGCTTCAACACCAATCATTTGCACTGCACACAGTTATCTCTGGGGCCAGGGGATGTCCACACAAGCACAGTTCTGCTCAGAGCTGAAATGCAGCCCCCAAAAACAGAAGCTGAAGCAAAACACATCCCTACTCTATGGACTGTAGCAGCAGTGTAACAGTCATTGTCATATTTATTTATAGCCAGGTGGTACCACTGATGGAGGGGAAAAAAAAAAAAAAAAAAAAACACACATAGATGTCTCTGATTTAAAAGGAAACACATACGGTACAAGAACGGGGTCCCAATGACAGCTTGTAAAATTGGGTGAAAATAATTGCTTCTGTGCCGTGCTTTATCCCTGAGACTGCCTACAGCGTGACACAATGTATTTAGTAACAACTAACTCACTGCTATGCACAAAAACTGTATAAAAGCAACAAATCCTGAAACTACATAAAATTCTATCGAAGCCAACAGAATGAATATTCAAATACAAAATGCAAAAAAAAGGAACTCTGCTTCCATGTCCATTTGTAAATGTAAAACGACAAATCTCTTTTCCTTTTCACTACAGGATAGTGTAAAAAAGGCCCAAAGGCATTGCGCCCTATCAAGGAGAATTTTTCTAAGGGATGAAAAACAAGGAGACTTCAGAACTGTCAAATCTGATATTTTTCTTTGGGAGCCCCTCAAATCATCTCAGATGCTTTCCAGAAACTCCTTGGAGATCCAGCACCCTGACACTGGAATTAACTGTGACATTCTTTGTCTCGTCTATTCAGTCACCAGCTTTAGAAATTTTTGTATTTATTCAAAAAAAAACCCTTCCTTTTTTTGCTATTTGAGAGTTCCTGACATGCTGTCAGATTTGTTCGCTCCCCTGAGGGTTTTCCTGGAGGAAAATCTGCATTGCTGAACAAAATCCCTAAGGTGGGAATCCACCTACACGCTCTTATCTGTCGCCTTTAAAATGGTATCCCTGTCACTTCCTGCCGCGGCGCCCCACAAAAGCTCACGCTTCTCGCGTGGGCGCTGCGCAGCACAGCAAAGCCACAGGAAGAGGGCAGAACCTCGGCGCTCTCCTCACCACAGACCCGTTTTGGGGGGCTTCTGCAGGCCGCGAGGCTCTAAATGAAAGGACCCCGGTGCCTTTTCACGACGAGCTGCGCAAAAGGCTTCCATGGGGAGAGAAACCCCGCGCGTGGCGGGTGCAGCGCTGCCTGCCTGCGTTCAAAACGGATCAGCTCATCGTTCGGATTAATAAATACAGAATTTACAAAACATATACAAATTACGCTTGTATTCTGCGCCCGGCCGCCTCGCTCCGGAAACACCCGCGGAGCCCCACGCAGGAAAAGCGCACGCGGGCTCAAACGGCCGCCCGGGCGCGGCGCGGCCGGCCCCCGCTTCGGGCCATTCATTCGGTGCCCGGAGGCCGCGGCCGGGCCCCGCGGTGGGGGGGCGGGCGCGGCCCGGATGCCGGCAGGAAGCCGGGCCGGGCCGGGGCGGAGACTCGCCCTCCTCGTGCCGGTGCCGGCGCGACTCACCCCGGTGCCGTTGTCGCACACCACCACCTTCCTGCCCAGCGTGTCCATCGCGCCGAGCGAGCGAGCGAGCGAGCGAGCGAGCGACCGCCGCCCCGACCGTCACCGCCGCCCGTCACCGCCGCCTCCCGCCCCGCCGCGCGCCGGAAGCCGTCACGGCGCCGCGCCGCCCAATCAGCGCCGGCGCCGCGCCGCCAAGGCCCGCCCCCTCCCCCCGCCGCGTTGCCATGGCGGCGCCCGGCGGCCCGAGCGCGGCCGCTTCCGGGGTTGGTTTCCGTGGCAATAGGGCTGTGGCGGGGGATCGTTTGGTTGTATTTTGTTTTACCTTTTTTTAAAAAAAAAACCTTATTTCACTTTATTTTGTTTCACTTTACTTTATTTTATTTTATTTTACTTTATTTTATTTTATTTTACTTTATTTTATTTTACATTTTTTACCTTATTTTATTTTACTTTTTTTGTTTTTGTTTTTTCTTCTTTGATTTACAGGCCAGCAGGAACAATCCAAAATTCATTAAAAACCTAGAATATACACAATATCTGACTTTTTTTTTTTTTTTTCCGTTCCTTCCTCACTCGAATGATGCCCAGGAGCCGAGGGCGCTGAGGAGACGTTGTCCCAAGGCCCTGTCTGGGAGGATGAGGAGGCTGCCCAAGCCAAGAGAGACCATCCTGATGCCATGGAGCCATTTGGGGAGAATTCCTGGCGTTCTGGAGCAGCAGCAGCCTCGCCCGGGTATGCACTGCACCCCCATAGACGACACACTTGTGTTTAACAGTCATTTTGAGTCATTTTCGGGGTGTGAGGCTGATAAAAGTGAAGGCTTCAGCTGTAGGAGGTCAGGAGTCCTTGTGCCCTCCATTCTGAGGCAAAATATGTCTGAAACCTGGGAGGCCTGGAGAAAAAAGCAAGCTCTAGTTAACTCCTCTGAGATTACATATGCACTGTGTCCCTATAAATATGCTGAAGGTTTTAATCCGATTATGATAACACAGATCCCCGGCAGCTTTATTACACCATCCCTTTTCTAAAAGGAGGGATATTGGCTATAAGTTAAAGAAAAATCTCTGTTTTAAGAGATTAGTTTGAGAATTGCATTCAGAAATCAAAGGCGCTCAGGAAAATGGTTAATTTGCTGTGCCTAGTGTAGCCTGTGAGGCTGCACATCAAAGGAGGCAAGTTCTGTAACCGAAATGGGCCCATTAAGGAGGAACTTATGTGCTGAGCAATATAGTCATTAAATCCATCACTGTGCTTGCTGCCAGCTACTGCTGGCAATTGCTGGGTAGCCTTAAGAGATTCTTAGTGTTTTGTTAAAAGTTACACGCAATGTAGGAGAGGAAATACAGTGTGGTTTATGGCTTGACTGCGTTTAGAGCTTGTTTTATGGGTGTAATTGAACTACGAAACCGCTTCATTTTCAAAAGTTAAAAAGCCTGCATTAAGGAAGCTTACAAAGCGTGGCAGCAAGAGTGTTAATAGGAGGGACATTAAGTTGTAGGGCAGTGTTTGGCAGTGCCCTTTGCTACGAGCAGGTAACGGAGAATATTCCCCATGTTGGGGGCTCAGGAACTGCCCAGAGACGGGGAGATTCTGGGATGTGTCAGCATTTGGCAAGTGCTTGGACCATGCTGAAAGTACAGTGCATTTATTAATGAATCATAGTATATTCCACCCAAGATCCAGGTATATCTTTTGTAGATCAGGCATATGATGCAAAGATATATTGGACAGGAAAGCTTAAAAGTCAGGGAACTTATGGGTAAAAGTGTAGGCTACCACGTACGTTTGAATTGTCTTTTATTTTTATACATATATATTATACACACACACACGTATATATATATAAATCCTGTATGTATTCTGTTCTGTATGTATTCTAGGTAGTGCATCCTGCTCAGAAGGTTGTAAAGAAATATGCAAGCACATAAGAAAATAATAACTGAACATGTTTTCTGTGTTTTTGGAATGTAACAATCTTGTGTGTATGCTTCATAATTTAGTTTTCTTGCAGTTAGTTGAAAAATGTCCTTTGCAGAACATGGTGTAAGTGGAAAATTTCGCACTCAGAAGCGTTTGAGCTCCACTTCTTGAAGTGCTAATACGACTAATACTAATCATCACTTTTAGACAAAGCTGTTTTGTTTCCTATTGAGGTGTTTTGCCTTGGTCTCAGAATTAATTCATTACTTTAGCTTTAGCAAAATGTGTTTTCTCATTCCCAGAAAGAATCCCTTTAGAAATGACTAAATACTTGGTATTTGTTGGATTTATGAAATAGTGTATGTAACAAGTTAGCAGTATTTAGAGATGCTGAATACCTCTAAAGACATTCTGGTTTTAAAGGATACATGCTCAGCAAGCCTGGATTTCTGTGAGGGACAAGAGGGCCTGGATTCTCCTCCCTATTTGGCACCACCCAGCTGGCTCATGTGAGTTGAAAACAGTGGTGTGATTGCAAAGCATCTTCTTGCAGATCATAGACACAATGTAGGTTACACTACCATTCTCAAGTGAGGCATTTGCGTAAATAATTAAAATATGTTGAGAACATGTTTTTACCGTTGGGATTTTCCAATAATGTTTCTTCACAAGATGGAGAAAACTAATTTCCTCTTTAGTGTCATTGAGCTGGAAAATATGAGCTACTAATTTTATTTGTTTCCAGATAAACACAAGAGCATAGTGTAATGGTCACTTTATTTTTGACATTTGATTCCAAGAGGCACCCCATGTAGCGTCACTGGTGTATTGGGCATCTGCTATTCCAAAATTATAAAGCACACTTGAAAACAGTGAAATTATAATGCAGAATTCAGAAAAGGCAAATCATAATAAATTTTGATCACTGTGTGTGTGAGGATGTTTTGTTGCAAAGGCCTAGATCCTTGTAGGGTGTATACTGGAAGGTAGGGACCTAAACAGTTTATGGACCTATAGCAATGCAAGGAAAACCTGCCTTTTCAACCGTCATCTTATGTGTGTCATCTTATATGTCATCCCATTTGAAGCGCTTTAATTTTTGATGACCTTAATTGAAGTCCTGATATGTGCAAATTAAATTATGCCCAATATGCTTTGGACATAAAAACTCACTTACTGCAGGTGTCAGGATGCTCTAGGACTCTGTTTTCCCTTGCCTCAAATGTTTTGTATTGCTTAGGCATGTGCAGTGGATGTAGGCTATTAATAAATCTGAATTATCCACCTAAATCAGTGGGTAAGTCCACTGATAAACCACATAAATCAGTGGTAACGTTTTGCAGAGATATAAATGACAACCACTGGAAATTCAGACTTTCAGAAACCTGATTGCAGAGATTTGAGGTAGAATTCTGAGAGCTCAACTTTGTTTTCACCTCAGTTTTTCAAAGACTAGACATTTCGAATCAGTCCACGCTTAATTGCTGTGAAGTTCAGCCCCTTATGAATAAATGTCACTTTTAACAAATGCTGTATTTATTTATTTATTAGCATTCTCCAATTTTATGAGTATGGTTATTTTCAATTTCTAGATAATACTTTCATGTGAGTATATGCCTGGTCTCTGTGCAAACATGACCATGGAAAGCCATTCGTTAGAAGGAAAATATTGCTACATGCTATTGGATTTTAAGAGTCTCCCTTGACTTGCTTTTTTTAATAAGAACACTAGAAAAGCAGAAAAATTCCCGAGAACCTCAGGTAAAGCAAACTAGAAAGACTTTTTGTGTTATATTTCAAAGGAAATCATCTTTTCAGGAAAAAAAAAATATTTAAGGAGTTTATTTTTAAGAGAATTGTTGCCTGGCAGGGCACACTAGTTTGCTCACAGTTGCATATTACACCTCACAAATCAAAAAGCTGCATGAGGAAGGTAGGTAGAGAGACTGAGAGTCTTGAATGCGTGGAAGGACTACAACATGAACATTGAATAATTATTTAGTTTAGTGAGAGCAATAATTTTGTTTTGATTAAAATGCACAGAAGAGAAAATGAGGCAAGGCCACTTCTACTGGTTTGAGAAAAGCAACCTCCTGTTTTAAGAATTATCATGATACTGAAAAGCAAAGTTTTGTTCAAGGTCAGGTACAGATTAGTATACAGAACAGTGGGAAAACATCCTTTCTTCCTTTTTCTAGTACTTTTGGACTCCCTTTCAGTTAGAGTGCTCATCACGAAAGAATAGCAGAAATCAAATAATTGCAATGTTTAAATTTAAACACTTTAGCAGATATGAAAATGTAGGGATCCAAAATATGCAGATATATGGATTTGATTTGCGCTGCATTCTGTAATTTTGTTTCAAGTTGAACCACAAGCGTAACACGGTAAGGAAGTTTTTCTGTGATAGTTTCAAGTGTTCCCTTGCTACATGAGTTAAATACTTCTACATGATGATTTTTATGCTCCCTTACAAGGGAAAATTGAGCTCTCAAATTAGATAATAACACAATAGCTTGTGTTTACTGTGACTGCAGCAGTCAAACTCTTAAAATGAAAATCTCCCCTGTGAATAAAAGGTTTCAAGGCTGCAGCCTAATTGATTATAGGGAAAGAACTATCAGATGTCTGATGTGAGCAAAGCATAAGGCCGTCCTCTAATTTCTTAATTTCAGGAGTTTTGATGCCACTTGTGCTTAAAGTTAATATTAATCATAGCAAAAAAAAATGCAGCCTTTCTCTCTTTAATTTGTCTCCGATTAGCCAACATTTATAAATCCAATACCACATTTTAGATGCTACTAATGTATTTTTATCTTGGGGTTGGTTAACATGCATAATAAAATATATAGGTCTGTGGGCTGACACACGCACAGCGCAACACAGCATTGTGGTACCTGACAGGTAAATCACCTCATTTTGGGATTTCCCTTGGGTATAAATGCCATTTGCTTTGGTGTAAGAGGGAAGTAGAACCGTGGGGAAGAGGGATCGAACATACTGTGCAGTCGCTCTGCTTCCTGCCTTCTTTCTTCTTGTGGCTAGGGTAAATACCTGCTTGTAACTGCTAGAAACAGCCCTCCTATATATACCATTAACTTTACGAGCAGAGCAAGCGTGTTAGAAGCCCAGGTGAGTGACAAGGGGTTTAAGACAGGAGGTGGCAGCCTTGAGTAGCAACTCACTGCTCATAATTTAAGCCCAGATCCTAGTGGGAAGAGGAGCTGGGCAGAGGCAACTCCTATCCGAGCCCCTGTTCTTAAACACTGAATGACAAACAGCCTAGCTACAAAAGGGGGCAGCAACTTGATTTGCCCTTTTCGCCTCATTCTTAACAAAATGTAGCAGTTAATGGTTACAGTGTGGGGTTATGTGAGTTTTCATACATTTTGAAATATTTAGGCTCAGATGTCTAAAGGGAAAGACTGCAACGTAATGGAGAGGCAGAATTTACACTGTCTCATTCTCTTCTGGGCTTGTTTCTTGTCTTACTAGGGAAAATCAACTTGCAAACAAGCATAATCTCCAATGAAATATTGCACTATTTAAACAATATGTATATCCACTGTTAGAGCTTTTTGAAAGTATTCTGGAAGGGCAGAGGATTAGCTGATGCCTGTGATCTATATGCACATTACAAGGCACTTTTATCTCCCTAATAAACTAACATAAAGTAATTTTGTTAAAAATGCCAGGCTGAAATTCTCTAATCAGTGCAGATCCTTGCACTTAGCCCTGCCTTAGCAGAGAGAGGAACACAATGACATAATTGATTTTTCCCTATGAAAATGTTTAGTTGGAAAAAGACAGTAGCTACATGGCCAGGGCATTTCTCTAGCATTGCTTGCTTCAGTGGGTGTTCATTGTAGAAATGTGGGTTTCAATTTGTTTTTATAAATTTTGTATATTTGTTGATTGATTTTTCTCTAGAGTCTCAGCTCTTAAAAATTTGCATTCTGGTCCAAAAATTCAATTTAATTTCTTTTCATTCTTTTTCTAGACCTTCTGTTTGTGGAGAAAATGTTGATAACACAATTTCAAATGTGACACAAAGGCTCAAAAGCTGGGGGGGAATAAATATTAATGAACCCCTTTCCCCCAAAAAATGCCTTTTTAAAAATTATTTTCCTTGTTATTTTTTTGAGAGTCCTAAGAATAGGCATCCCCGGTGCTGCCTCTTATACAGACTGTGAATATGTGAATCCTGCTGAGGATTATTCAGGTTTGCAGCCCAGCCAAAAGGGTTAGTTACAGCCCCCCAGGTATAAGCAGCACCGATGCACACCAAAAATCCTCCTTTAAAAGTCTGTGAAGCAGCAAATTCTTGAATAGGATCAGTTGCAACTCTGCTTGGAAAGTATACATGGTGTAAACTTCAGGGATAAGCCTCAATCCCTAAAAGATCTGATTTCCCATGCTTATTTCTTTTTTTTTTTTTTTCCCCTCAGCCTATGGACATGAAATGCTGCCTTCTTCTCTGCCCCCATGGCTGGAGTGCCACAGTGGAGCTGCGCCCCACGGATGCGCCTGCCCCACGGACACCCGGCAGGCTGGGAACAGGTTTGGTGGAATGCCCACGTCCTGGTGGAGGACCTTGTCGTGAAGCCGTGTGTTTAATCTTTCCATTAGGCAAACATTTCCTTACGTTTGCATAAGCAGGCGCCCGGCCGTGCCTTCCGTACAGGCCTTTAATAACGAACAGGGTGTGGAGGCTGAATTTCCTCCGGGCTTTCCTCCCATCTGACTCGCAAGAGGAACTTATTCCTCGGTTAAGATCATCACTTGCTTTGTTTCTTCACCTCCTTCATCTGGAGGAGAGAAGTCAGTGAATTAATAGCGGTGTTTTTAGTGCATAGAGTGGTCCGTGGAGCCAGATTCCCTAAAACAATACGGCTTACGTGATCCTGCTCCTCTGTCCCAACATCCGGTGCTAATAATACAGCCCCACCTTGACTGTTGCACTTAAATATAACAAAGGGACAGGGAATTCCAGCCTTCCAGCTTCCCACTAGTTTGACGAAAACGGGCTGCAGGGAGCAGGAAAGAGGTCCTAGCACTGCCGTCTGCAGAGGGAAAATTTGCCGTGTGAACTCATTTCTTCCAACGGAACATTCACCCAAGCTCCCCTCTCCAAGAGGCCGATTCACTGCTCGCATTGCTCGCACATGAGGTGGAAATAACTCTAACTCGGGTGGGCAGCACTCCCAGGAGCAGGGCACGGGCAGGTTTCCCTGGCCTTATGGAAATCCTGCCATGAGAAGATAGCTATCACAATGTGAAAACTTGTTTTTTTCCCTGCTCTGAATATGCAGCCCCTCTCACATGGGGATGTGATAGCAGGATGCAGTTGTCATCATGGTATTTCAGGTTACTCAGTCTTAAACGTTGCTGTATCATTCTGAAGGCAAGGAATGGAATGAACTTACTGATTTAGAGGTATTAAGCACACACAATTTTCCTAGCTGAATCTCACTACTGTTCGGTATATGAGTTTAAACCAAGCTTTCTTTAATTTTCACTCATTCAGAGTCATGCTGCTGGAACTGGAGAACAAAACAAAAATATTTGCTCTATGAAAAAGTGCAATAATCATGAGCCTTATCATATGTGTAGTGGTGAAGAAATAGGGTTTTCCTCTTTTGCCTATGTAGTTTTGAAGTCCAAGTGGCTCCTTTTGTTTCTCGATTTTCTTAGGAAAACAGTAGCTGCATGGAAAGAAGTTTCATTCATGATCCAGACATGCAGAGGAAAGAGACTTCCCATCCACAGCTCTTGGGTCCTTCTAGTAGCCAACTCCTGACCTGGAAGCAGAGTGAGTTTTGTGCGTTCTCCCTAATTTACATTAGAATAATCTGGCCAATTTTCCTTAATTAGTTTAAAATTCTGATTGGAGATACACCGGGTGACTTTGCCTCACCTGATTTAATAGCACTCCCAAAAACTCTTCTGTTAGCACATCTGGGGAGTGGTGAAGAACTTCTGGCATGGTAAATTCTCTCCCTTGGCACTGCCAGAATTAGGGGGAGGCATCAGTGTGTGACACGAAAGCTTGCACAAGAATATGGCAGCAGCAGGCAAGACAAAAAAGGCCTGAATATCCAAGCTCAGCAAACAGAGAAACAAAAATGTAGGCACTTCTACAGCTAACACTAATGACCATCTGAGGCTTCTTACACTGAGAAAAATTCTAGGTAGATGGAATGAGTGTATCCGAGGGGGTACTGAAGAGTTTGGGGCCCAAAGACCTATTCTGAAGTCCTCATTAAATATAAATTACAGTTTTTAAGGAGAGTGGGCAGTTTAACCTCAGGCTGTGAATGGCGTGTTTAGAGAATTCTAGTTCTTTGCCCAGTAGAAAAATCCAAGAGAAGCAAGCAGGTAGGTCCATGAGCAACGGAATCCTTGAAGCCTGGTTTCCCAAGCTTTGGTGTTTCGTAGTGGAGTCTTTCTTGGCTGGTTGGGGACAAGCTCTAAGTTTTTCCCCTGGCCTGGACGGTCTTTGCACCTATCCTAGATGGTCGTCCCAGGTCTGGTAAGAACAGGGCTTTGCTCCGTCCCATCCCGTGGCTGGACGCACCATTTGGATCTCTCCTTCTTAGCAGTGCACTAGGCTTGTAACAACGATGCTGCTTAAAACCTCTGCTTTGCCTTCAAATTTAGGTGGAAACAGACCCTAGGTTCCGAAGTTATTTGAGGAAGAAATGAGAGCAGTGGAACAGGCACTCGTGCACAAAATACGGTGACACAGGCCTTTTTCTCTGGGAAACGGGAACGGTTAGACAAGGTGCTTCCCCAAACACGGTGATTTCCAGCCCTGCCAAGGTCGCCTCAAACGTAAGTTGTTCCCGTTGGCACAGAAAGGGTGAACAGAAGCAGCACTGCAGGAGCTCACACTTTGTTGCCCTTGAAGCTGCTTGGTAAAGAGTTTACAACGCTGTACTTTTGTGGGGTTTTTTAATTTGTTATTTATTTTTTATGTCCAGTTTATGTTGGTTTAAACCTATACATAATTACATTAAAAATACTTTTTGTGGGATTGTTATTACTTCTACACTTCATTTTCCTTAACCTGCCAGTCATTGCAAAGTAATATGTACTTTTTTCCTGCATAGGAGCTGCAGCCGGTAGCTATGGGAAAACAAAATCCAGTAACTGATGCATAAAACAATCCACCTAATCACGTAGGTGGATCAATTTTAATGGGTACCTTTTGTGAACTGTAACAATTTTCTGTATTTTTTAACCACCATTTTTATTACCCCATGCTTCAAATATGACTTCATCATCCTAGCCCACCTAGTGCTGAGATTTAGCAGCATTTCTGCTACACACGGGGACGTTAACAAAGTTTAACACAGTGCATACAGTTTAACTTCCAGAACCCAGGCTAAAACCGTAGTGCCAGTACATGGGAAATCTGCTTTTTTTCCCAGTGAAAATGAGCAGACTGACGGATCGAGTCCCACTGTGGGGTTGTACACAGCGAGGCGCTGCGTGCTGAAGAACTCGAAGTCGCTGGCAAAGTAAAATGAACAACGCTGGGAAGTCCAAGCACCTTGTCCCACTGCTGGTCAGTATTCCACAAAGAGCAAATTCCTGAGAGCAGTTTGTTCCATGTAGCTTAGACACCTGTTTCAGGGTAGATGGAATCAGCCCTCAGAAGGAGGCAACACTGCTCTCTTCTGTGCAACTCCCATCTCAGTGTTTTTAAATAAATCCCAGGCTAGATAGTATATGCAGCCTTCCTTTTTCTCACTGAAAACAAGTGCAAATACAGTCAGTATTTGCAAATGCAAAATTCTGCAGAAATGGAAGTCGTTCTTCCATATTTCAGCTTGTGCCACGGGGAGGCAGGAAGATTTCTTTGTGTTTTTTTGTGTAATCTAGCCGCTAAGAGCCAAGTGCTGACGTGGCCGTGCGTTTCTTGGAAACCCTCTTCCTCTTGCTGCTTCCTGTTCCCTCCTCAAGCCCGCGCGTTGCAGATGAGAAGGCGACTCTGCAAATCCCTTGGCGCTGGCTGGGGTACAACAAGAAGCCCTGAGCAGATGTAGATGGGTGACACTTGTCAGCCCAAGGGAACGGAGAGCAAAAGCTGCACAGGAAGTTTTCTCTTGGCTTCTTCTGAAGCTTTGGCCCTGCTGCACCCCGTGGTAACATCCGTAGCCTTCACAGATGCTGCCTTGGCTTTAAATCTAATGATTAAATTAAAGAGGAGGCATTGCCAGCGTGCGCATTTGCATGCTGCTTCAGCATAGGCTTGGGCTTGTTCATGGGTCTGAATTTATAGAATTCTGTTTGCTGCAGTGATGGGACACCTCACCTCAGTGGCCCCGTTTCAGGAACTTTTTGGTGCCAAATGCAACGCAGTGCTCTCCGAAGCCAGGGATGACCCGGTAGGAACTGAAGGGCTGTCCTTAGAGCCGTTTGTGCTTTCTGTTTTGTGACCTTGGCAGATCAGCGATTGGGAAAGTCGTTCCCATGCCACCTGCACCTGCGAGCTCTGCCACACAGCAACAGGTCATTTCCTTCCCAAACACGTCTGGCTTCAGACACCAGTGGGAAATTGGCAGCTCTTGTATGAAAGCAATTCCTCTTCTGGGTTTTCCCTGAGATAGGAAAGGAGATGTTGTCATTACAGTCCCAGCCCGGTGTCAGAGTGCTCTTCCCTGCTGCATAACTGCTTTCTCAGTCATTCAAAGCCAGTTTGTCTGTAGTATGTGGCAGCATATCTTGTAATGTTATATTATGCTCTCTTGCCCTGAGATCATTTTTTCCAGTATCATGGGGTTAATTCTAAACAAAACTGAGCACCCAAAGGAGAAAATATTTCCCTTTTCAGGCCCCTCAGGGCCTGTGTTTCTTCTTTGTTTCTCTGAAGGAGGGGAGTGTGGGATAAAGTTGCTATCAGTGGTATGGGATAAAAATCAACCCACTGGGATTTAAATGTCCTTTTCCCTCCATTTCATTGTCAAATCAAAAAGGTGAGAACTGGACAAACAAGGAGCTGCCCTCCAGCTCCTCCCCAGAGATGGTGGGAGCTGTTGCATCTTCTTCTTTACAGGGGGTCCTTAAGGCAGCAGGTAAGGTGAGAGGAGGTAGCAAATTTGGGATTGCTTCTTGGCAGCATGAAACAGTATAAAACAGCTGCATTTGAAATGACTCAATGCCACTGCCCTCTGTGAAGGCAAGAGAGTTTATTGTATGCAGTGTGTGCTTTCCCAGCCTGCTCAGGCTTCCTCTTCACGTCAGCTCCTGGACATCAAGAGAGGGTCGTGTGTTTCTGTCCGTGGTTTCATGTAGACTTGCTAGTGACACAGGTAATCCTATTTGTCTTAAAATCACAGGGAATATCACGGTATATGTACTGTCCATCTGCTCCAGACACCAGCAGCTTGCTCATCACCATGGTATTGGAACAGTCTGGTACACAAATAGCTATCAGCTATTATGAGCATAATACTATTACTTGGTCCATAAAGCTAATATTGGCAGAGATAGTAGCCATCACACACTGTGAGCTAGTTTCTCAGCAGATGAGCTGTGATAATATTCTGGGTAAAAACTGGTAAAAAGAAGCTGCAAAGATTTATTTCAGAGTTGAGCAGCCATAGTTTTTTAATCTCTAATATTTAAATGGCTATTTTGTGCAGATCTAGTTAAACAAATAGTCTGTATGTATGCAATATTCCTTACCCTTTCTTAAGCAGAATAAATTCCTGACCTATTTTGCGAGCTTCTTTACTGACACTTCTATACGGAAATAAGACGGAGCCTTTTCAGATGGCAATGGCCTTACCAGTGTGAAACAAAAGTGAAACAAACCCATTAAAGTTCCTGGGCTGTGTGTAAAAAAACATTTGCTTGCTTTAGATGGCAAATTCTGCTAAACTAACATTTCTGTGAGCAATTACAGTGTGTATATCAGTGCTGCTATAATGAAAGGGAATGCCCTTATCTGGGCTGCTCGTGATTGTGTGAGTCGATAGCCAGAGATTGTGCCTGTCCCAGTCTGACACATCCAAAGGGTACGTTTTCTCTGAATATGAAACATAATGGCCATAATGTTGATTCAAGGTCCATTTTCCTTTTATAAGGGGGAAAAAAACCCTAAATAAAGCCTATAAAATAGACTAGTGAAGTGCGTTGTTGAGAACGCTGTAGAGAAATGGGCTTCGTAAGGGTGGAGGCTAACAGAAAGGCCAGAGAGGCCCATAGGAATCTCATTCTAGGGAGAAAGGATCATTCCCTGCAGTTAAACACTGCCTTGAACACTGAGCTTTTGGCTCCGCTGTGGGAAGGAGTCTAAAGTACCAGCTGATTTTTCATGTGTCTAGATACAGCGAAGGGCAAAGTGCAGCATATTTACCCTGCCATTCCCCTTTTATCAGTGCTAGTTATGAAGCAAGTAGTGGAAATTAACATCAACCTTGACTTAAACATTCTGTAGACATTTCGCTGTAGGTAAACTTCATGTATTCCGTGTATTTCTTCCATGGTCCAGCTCCCATGGAGGCACGCCAAAGTGTCCTTCAGGATAGGAAAGGAAAACGTGTTTCTGTCCAGTGAGTAGGAAAAGAAAATGTGTTTAATCTTGGCATGATTGCCATGAACATAGTGGTTGGAAGTTTCTGGGAGCACCCTCTTCTCTTGCTCTCACAGGAGACTATCCTGTTTCTCTGCTGCCGGTTGCTTTGGAGAAATGTTACTGAGAAAAGTCATTTCTCAGAACTGAAAGAGAAAGCCCTCCCTGGACCAAAGCCAGGTCTGCAGTTCATTTTGTGTAGCTCTTTTCATCAGCTACAGGGTCTGCCCACCAAGAAGAATGGAAGAGGCGACATTGCCAGTTTTTACAAGGATCTCTACAGGTTTAGTCATATCCACGAATAAGAAGTCTTTAGTTTCGCCTCCTCCCTGGCTGCAATGCAGTGTATATTCCATCCCCGGCCTTCTTAATTTTGGGCAGGCTGCAATAATCTTTTAGCTTTATGATGTGGATCATAAAATGTAACCGCTCTGATAGGGTGGAAAAATATTTTGCACGTTTTAGAATGCATACACAGGGTGAGAGTTGGGAGAGCGCTCTATCCTCAGGCTTGTAGCACTGGGACCCTCCAACGGGTCCCCTATTAATTCCCCCATACAAATTAATGGGTTGGGCTCTCAGCTAATGTTAATTAGCTATGGAGGGATGCAGTCATTGCTGTTTCTGTACTAAAGTATTAGAAGGAAAAGCAATGAAAAATCATCCTGGGGGACACTGTCACCCTTGTCCCCAGGCTTGTTATGCCCCTTCAGGGAGGGTCCCTGGCAGATAGCGAACTGCAAAGGGAACGTAGTCGTCCTGATTGCTTTTTCCTTCAAGTGCTCTCCGGTATCATAACCTTTCTGCCCCGTCCCACTTAGGATGCTTTTGATTTACATGTGACATTAGTGTGGTTTTTTGAACTGTGTATTTTAGGAGATTATCTATTTGGGTGAAAAACCCAAGTTTCCACCCCAGCGGAAGGACTGTGTCGGACAGCAGCTGAATCTGGGTAGCTAATCTCATATTTTCAAAATGTGACCTTTTCCACAGTACAAAAGGAATCTCATTAGTTAGGAGAATAGGCAACACTTGGAGTGTGTAAGGACTGGTTGCATTTAGCTGTGATTTAGATGATCCTTAAATAGATTTTTTGTCTCTTAAGATACCAGGAGCAAGTAATTTCAGTTCACTGTGTTGAATAACATTCTTTCTAATTATTTTTCATCACAGCAGCCAACAGAATGCAAATAGTCTTCTAATTTCTTAGTGATGAATTTATAGCTCCTGAAATTATATATCTGTCCTTTCTCCTTTTGTTTGCTTTTAGGGAGCTGCATCATCACTGCCATTTCCATGCAAAGGGAAAAGGAATCCGTGGATGACCTAGTGCAGCACGACAAGCAGCCATGCAAGAAAACACCTTGCAGAGAACCCACAGGTGACTTCTAGGCCACACAGCTCCTTCTTCACCCTCAGTGGTAAGCAGGGCCGTAACAGGTCTGGGGAAAGCTGCTCCATATAGCTGGAAAACAGTCTAATTATTTATTCACCTACACATGGAATTTTGAATCTAACATTGTGTATCCTGTAATAAAGAACAACAAAAAAAAAATAATTTCAGCCAAGAATGTTTTAGTCTTGAATCGTGCTTTTCTACCACACTTCAGATATGTGTGTCTTACATCTCATTACCTTTGCTTTTTGGGACTTTTCAAATTTTTCAGTCATTGCATGGTGTTATTTAGAATTAACTTAGCACTCTTTCCTCATTCTGACTGGTTCCAGTGAATAATGGTTGGAGGATTGGCCTACGAGTAATTCAGGGTTGCTGTCTTGAAAATGAAATTCCTCTCCTGCATTTAGGGTGTGCTTGCCTTACATATGTTGTGTGTGTAGATAATATGGGCAAGATGTAGCAGGTCAGTGCAAACACAGTGCAATCTTTAAAAAAAAAGAATTGACAAATCCTTAACACTGTATCCCGCTGGAGAGAATTTCTACATTTAACTGAATCTTGAGTTTAGTATCTTAATTTCAGCTATGTACAACCCAGATGAAGGATGCCTATTTGTTGCTGCCCATAAGCACACCAATTTCAGTAAAGCAAAGCTGGGTTCATTATCTTGTGTGGACTGAACACTTGCTTCTCCTGTTGGTTTTGCTGCTGTGGTGGTTGGTGTTTTACTGCCTGAAATCACTGATTAAGTTTCTTGACTTTAAGAAACTTAACTTTATTTTTTCTCAAAATCTGTTATCCACTAATGACTTCAGTAGAGCAAGTTGTAAATTCTTTGCAGTATCTCACAGCTTAGCAACATTGTTCTTTTCTTCTGCAAAGACTTCACTGAACTGACCTGCACCATCCTTTTCTCAGGACTGTAATGTGTCCCTAGTATCCGTGACACGGATCAGGAGTCTGAAATAACAGAGAGAACACGTAATCCTCAACTGCCATGTGAAGGACTGGTTGCAGATCTGTAAATTAGCCACAATTAGCATAGCCGGTGCTGTGTTAGGATCAAGATGAAGCCATTTTACTCTCTTAACAAATTATCCAAAGCCTGAGATTCTTTTTTTTCACTTTTGTTACACTTCAGGATTCGTGCTGAATAACAATAATAAAAGATGAGGCCTATCTGGTTTTCTGTTGACTGTTAGTCCAGCGCAGTGACTTTGGCCGAGGTTTAGTCTGCCAGCTGCAGCAGGCACGCAGTTATCAGCAGCACTGATAGGACAAACCAGCTTGTGGTGGCAATAATGTACTTTATTTTCAGATCTTTCCAAATCTTAGTGCAGTCAAACCCTTGAGGTGAAGTGCAGCTCTTCACAGGAAGGTGCAGAGTAAAACGAAGCCCTCGTTGAGAGTCTTGTTGACCGGCTCTTTGCTGCAGCTGGTGTCTGTTGTGTTGCTGCTCGTAGGTGCGAAACGGAGCAGGGGAAGAGGGGACGAACAAGCAGAACTGCCCGGGCAGTGTGGGAGGTGGCTCCTCCTTTCTCCGTGATGGAAAACACGTGGCGGGTGTTTGCAGACGCCAGCGGCGCCACAGCCCTGGTCCCCTCTCCTGACATGCCAGCTGAGCTGTGCCTGCACACGCAAGGTAAATGAGAAGAAGCTGCAGAAGGGAGAGGTCAGAAAAGAGAGTAATGGGGCAAAAAATGGCTTCGGAGAACAGGGATGAGCCAGAAGGAGGAAAGATGCAAGGAAGTATAGCTGCTGGTTTGATTGGTGGTTTTGCATCAAAATGCATCGTTTTTGCCCACTTCTGCCATAAACATCTATGAGAAAACACCATCTTTTCTGCTCACCAGGGAGGAACTCTCCTCCAGAACCCTGGAATCAACACCCACCAAACCCGGCAAAGCAACCGCCGGCACTAAATCATCGTCAGCACCAAATAACACCCTGTGCCACGTGCAGGGCCGCCAGCGCGGCAGGATGAATACGTGCCAGCGCGCTTCGGACGATGAACTGGCGGCGGGGATGCAACTCGTGAGCAAACAGCCACCTCGGCAGCGACCAAATTCCAGGGAACGCTTCCCTGCTGATGTCAGCCGGGTTGCAACACGCGTGAGTCAGAGGCAGGAGCCACCCTGGGCAGTGTCTGTGGAGAGTACTATGATCCCCACGCGAGCGAGCGAGCGCCTTCTTGCCTCCCCGTGCTTCTGGGCCCTTTGCGAGGGTGCCTTTTTGTAGGACTGGTGTTGGTGGCGCCAGTAAGGAAGGGCCCCTTGAGCACGAGGAGAGCGGTGCTGCGGGCAGGATCCCAGGTGGATACTCGGAGATGGCAACCTCAGAGCCTGTGCAATTGTGCCCCAGAGCCAGAGCCGTCGTTTTACAAAGCAACAAGCTGGCCGGGCCCTCGGCCGGCACAGAGACGAGTGCATCGGCTCCGGTTCGAGCTCCCATGGTGATAGATTATAATAAAAGATTCCCAGAATGAAATAAAGTGCAATTTATCTTTGGAATCCTTGGAATCTTGCTTTTCCACCTCGTGTGAATGGTGGAATTGTCGCTGCTGGTGGGACTGAAGCAGAGGAACAAACTGGGCTCTTGGTGGCTCCTCCAACCTTATTTTCCTCTCCTTTTAGCAAAAGCACTCAGGTAATGTCCTGCACTCGCAATGTCTCATTGCTTCCAGTAGCTGTGTAACAAAAGCCCGAACTGCCACAACCCTCCTCCTCCTCCACAGCAACCCGTGCGACGCAGAGCATGGCACTGCCAGCTTTGGAAAAGCGTAGGGAATGGGGATGAGAACTGCGGCAGCAGGGCGAAGCACAGGGAATGTGGTACCCAACGCGGGAGGCAGCCGCTGACGCCAGCGCTTCGCGTCCTGCTGGGGATGACTTTGTGTGGGTTTCGGGTGCGACTCGCGTGGGCCGAGCACGGCGGCGACGCAGAGCCGGATTCTGAAGGAAGGAGCCCGGGCCGGGGCTAGATCCGCTTTCAGCAACCCCAAGGGAGGTTTAAGGGGCCAAGGGTAGAGACGTCCTCGTCGAGGAGGATGATGCCCTTCGCACCCACCAGCTCTTCTGGCCTCTGCCCTTGCCCAGGGCTGACCCGGAGCCCCTGCCTCCACGCCCCGCACCACGGGATGCCAAAGCACAGGCCCAAACGAGACACAGAGCTGGATGTGGGCCGTTTCCAGGCGATTTGCCCACGGGGAAGCCCCATTAGGCCGCCTGCTCCCATGAGGAGCAATGCGTGCTAAGAGCTCAGCTCTTCTGGTTGGCTCCAGAATCCCGTTTCCTTCATCACTTCTGGTTTTCCAAGCCCCAAGTATGGGTCTATTGGGCCCGTCCCTCCCGTGACACCCACAGGGCAAATCCTACATGTTCCTTGGACATTGTTTTGCCCTTTACTTCTTTTATTAGACATTGGCAGGAGGGTTTGTCGGCACCCCCATCCACCACATCCAAAAGGGACTGGTTATATTGTCAGGAAAACGGCGGTAGCAGCAGTGTGAGCTCTGTGGTGCAAGTGATGTAAGGGCACCCCATGCCACCGATAAGTCAAAATTTAGGCAAAATTAAGTCAAAATAAGTCAAAATTTAGTCACATCATAAGGTTGTTGATGTTCCCACCAGCGCAGCAGGAACTGGCTGGATGGCGCAGCCTGGGCCGGCCGGCTGCGCCCCCGCGCCCCTTTTTGGGGACAAACCCCAATTCCTGCGGGTTTGGGCCGGGGCTGGGGGCGGGGAGGGGGCGCCCGCCGCAGGCCCCGCCCCCGTGTGGCCCCGCCCCCGGGCCGCCCCGCCCCGTGACTCGTCCGAGCTGCCACGTCTTCCCGCCGACGTCACCGCGAGCCGGCGCCGCCTCGTCCAATCAGCGGCGCCGGCCGCCGCGCCGAGCCGACGGGGCCGAGGGAAGAAAGGGCGCGCAGGGCGCCTGCGCCGCCGCCGCCGCGGGGGCCGCCGGGAAAGCGAGTCCGCGCCGCCGCTCCCGCGCCGCGCCGCCCGCCCCCCCGGGACTCGCCTTCCCGGCGTGCCCCGCGGCCGCCCCCCGGCCATGTAAGCGCTGCTCGGCGAGCGGCCGCCCCGTTTCCTGGTCGGGCTCCGGCGGCCATTTTGGGCTGAGGAGCGAGCGCGGAGGCCGCGGAGCGGGCAGGGCGCCGGCGCGGGGCCAGGCCGAGGCGAGCGCCGGGCGAAGGCGGCGGCAGCCCTTGCACGCCTGCACGCGCGGAGCGCCCGCCCCGGCGGCGGGACGTGCCTGGCCGCCGCCCTCCTCCTCCTCCTCCTCCTCGGAGCGCGCTCGCCGTCCCTCGGGCCGCGGGCCCCACGGACATGTCCAGCATGAATCCCGAGTAGTGAGTGCGGGCCGCGGCGCGGGGGAGCGGGGCGGCGGGGCGCGGAGGGGGGGTGCGCGGCGCCGCGGCCTGCCCCGCCGCCGCCGCGGGAGGGAGCCTGGGCGCCGGCCGCGCCGAGCGCCGCCGCTCCCGGGCCCGCGGCCCGCCCTGCGGGGCCTCCGCCGCGGGTCATGTGCGTGTCACATGGCGCCTGCCGAGCGCCGGGCCGCGGCAGCGCCGCCCTGCTTCCCCCGCGGAGGGACCCGCTTGGCGGCCCCTCTCGTGGCGGCAGGGAGGGCGACACTGGCCCCCCGCGCGCCGGGGACCCGGGGCCTCGCTGTCCTCGCAGGGTTCCGGCTCCGGAGAGGTTTGAGAGCGCTCAAAAATGCGCCTGGACAGCAGCCGTCTGCCTCGCATCGCGTCAGCACCGGAGGCTGCTTTGGGGATTCTCCCTTTCTGCTGCCTCTTGGGAGAATGAAGCTGCTTTGTCCTGGTGTCCCTGAAGCCCTTTTGCCGTTAAAGTGTGATGTTCCTGCCTCAGATGCTCCCTGTGTCACTCCTGGCGCTGCCCCAGCCTCTCTCTAAGGGCGCTGACTTGCACGGTCATGGCTGTTGTGTGCCCTGCTTGTGCCCGCCAGCCCTCTGGGCCTGCTAAAACCCCCTCAGGAGCAAACAGGGTTAGCAGGCAGAGTACTTGTTGGCCGGTTAGTGATAGTTGGTGAAAAGCAAGAGGTGCAGCCAGGAACTCAAGTTACATTTTGGCAAGATTGCACAACAAGCGTGCTCCTGTGGCTGCTGAAAACGGCAAAGCAGTAACGGGGGTAATGGGTGAATGAAGGCCCAGCAGATTGCTGGTGGCTTACAGGGCTGGAGCCCAGCTCCGCTTGTAGAGCGGTGAGTTTTGCAGTGCAGGGCTGTCTGCAGAGTGCCAGACCCCTATGTAGGGACAGCTCCAAGGGGCTCCTTCTGTGGGTTTCTTACCAGAGAAACCCGAGTTTTTTTGTAAAGTGATGCAGAAAGCGGTTTCTTGCGAAGGGGCATTGCTGGGAAGTTGGAGAGACGGCCTGGGGGAGGCTGCTCCTCAGTGCAGGGTGCTCAGAGTTGCCGAGCCCTCGAGGAGGGAAGGCTGTAGCTGGGCAACAGTCTTGCCGTGTTGAATTGACACTTCCTGGCAGGGCTGTGCCTGCAGGATGGGGATAAGAGCAGGGAAGGGCACGCAGGCATTGGCGGGTCTGTTCTGCATCAGCATTATAACCAGCTTTATAACGTTGTTCCTTCCAGTTGACCTGTAACAGCTCCAGATGTCCACTTGCCCCTTTGGAAAGGACCCTGCCTGCTGCGTAACACTCTTGCTTCCTGTCTCTTGTTCTAGACAAGGTTGTAGCAGTCACCCCTCTCCCTGGGCGTGCCAGGCTTGCTGGAGGTCAGTGTGTTGGCTAGTTGAGGAATGTGTTAATAGAATGGAAGGGAGCAAGGCCTTCTGTGCCAGGCTCTCCATGGAAAGAGGCTGGAGACCTGGGAGCTGCAGGTGTGGGTTTGCAGAGCGCCGTTCTGGGAACTGCAGTGGCAGGAGGGTGAGACTCGATCGCGTGGGGCCTCTCAAAGCTCTTGTGCTTCCCTAGCCCAAGAGGGGCTCCTGCCCTACTCTGCAGCGCTGAATTGAGCAGAGTGCCCCGTCGAAGCTGTTGCGAGCAGATCACGCGGAGGCCTCGCCAGGCGCCGCTTCCTGCCCCTTCGCAGCTCGGGTGAAGTAGGCTGAGCAGCATGAGCACAGCGGGAGGAACTGCGAGCACTTGGGTGCTTTGAGGGCATTTAATCTTGGTGAAAGCTCCGCGCTGTCTAGGTGTTGCTCTAGACCTCTCCTTGGAGAGGATGAGGCAAGGGGGTGCTTTGGAGTAACCTCTTTGGGAATGCTCTGGAGGTGTTGGCGAACATCTTGGTGGGCTTTGCCATCTCCCAGGGTGGAGTTTAGTAAATGGCAGTTCGCTGACAGCTGTTACATTGGGGAAAATACTGCAGGTTGTGTTTAACCTTTCTAAACCGCAGCCCATGATGGAGGGTGGCACCGTCTTCCAGACCCTGTTGACATGCACAAGTGCTGTGTGATCAGAGGGACGGTCACGCTCCCTTCCAGAATCTCTGGGGGCAGAACAAAGCCTGGGGATTGGAGGCCACAGCGAGTATCTGTTTACAATAAACTTGCTGCCGGCATCAATGATTAAAGACCGATGGCTGCTTCGTCTTGTCTATCTCGGGGAAACCTTGCTGTCATTAAAACATTTCTCCGAGCTGCCTGAACATGGCCCTTCCAAGGCCTGCGGATCCCGGGTGCCACACGGCCTTGGACAAGCAGCCCTCGGCTCAACTTCCTGGTCTTCTGCTGAACTTTGTGCTCGCTGCCTGCTGACGGACAGCGCGTGTCATGGGAGACCGCTGTCCTCCAGAAAGCTCCTGTCAAACCCTCGGGCGAAGATGACTCTCCCTTTGTAGGAGGCAATTCAAAACTTAACAAGTTATCCTTCCTCTTGCTGGTGGGAGCAAGTGGCCTTCTGTGTCTTATGGTGAGAAGGATTTGAAAGCCTCGCTCACCTCCCTGCCTTGCTGCAGATCCTCCTCCAGTGTGTTGGCTTTTCTGGGTGCTAAACATGACTTGTTTGTATAAATAGAGAGATAGTTGAGTGGTAAATGATGATTTGCACCATTTGCAAGTGGCTGGGAGAAGGTTGTGCTGCACAGCTTGCACTCAGCGCACTTTAGGAAGGGTTCTGAGAACCTCAGCGCTAGTGACTTGAGCCTTTAGATCAAGGAGCAAAATTCACTGGCCTCAGGAATGCTTGGGTGGCTTTTCAGGGGAGAATATCAAGATTAACCTGGATGTGGTCTGCTCGAGACAGCATGTGCAGTTGAAGCTGTTCACTCAGATTCCAGCAGATTGGTTCAGCTTTTTAAAATTTTTTTACTTAGTCTTTATGTCCTTAGTTCAGGAAGTAGAACTGAAATCAGCAAAGCCTTGCAGCTTGTTCTCATTTTCCTTCAGTTAAAAAGACCTTGTTCTTAAAGCTGCACCTAGCATCACAGCAGTGTAGCACCTTGTTTGTTTTATTTTAATTCTATAAACTTAATTCTATAAGCTTAAATAACAATGTTCTACTTAAACCAGGATCAACTCAGGGAATTTAAATTTCAATCTTTTGTGATCAATCTTTTGTGTCTGGAGAAACTAGGTAGCATGACACTCAGCATCTGTTTTTGAGGTGTAATAAACCTAGAGGTAACTTGATAAAACTCGTAGCGATGCCATAACCAGGCTGGCGTTGGCCCTGCTTTTGGATAAGGGCAGACCAGGTGGTTTAAGTTACATGATCTTTTTTTGAAATACCAAAGTCCACAATGAGGGAAGGTCTCACCGGCAAAGATGCATAAATGAGGCTGCTGGCGTTTTGTTGCTTAACTTAAAACAATAGCACTAGGCATAAGCCCTGAGCTGTTTGCCTTTGAGCACTAAATGCCTGCATGTAAAATGGGAGACTCTGGAGCAGGACGTGTCTGTTTGCAGCTGTTCCTAATGCTGGCAGGAACAACCAAGAGGAGGACAAGGTACCTGGTGCTCTTTGGGAAGCCTGAATCCCCCCTTTGAAGTGAGGGGAAGCTCTTAAGTGAACCCTTAACTTGTAGCCGGAGCTTTAGCTACGCTGGGAAGGGGCTTAGCTTTTTCCCCTGACATGAGCAGGATACTTGTGGTTTTACCATTCTCAAGGGAATTACAACATGTGGCTGGCTCTGCTGCTTCCAAGTGCATTAATGCTGTTACAGGTACCAATTTAACTTTAGTATTGCCAAAAACAGTTAGTTTTGCAGGGAACTAACAGCTGAAAATTGTTGCTTAACTGTGTATCAGCTAAAGCTGGTGAAGTGAAATGAGCCATTTGGGGGCTGTTGCTGAAGGGGTGGGTGGTGGGCAGGGGGTCGGGCTGAAGCTGCTCCCAGGGCTCTCGTGCCAGGTCCCGCTAAGTGTCTCCCCTGCTGCCAGGGCAGGGCATTCTCAGCAGGGGCCGGGTTGAAGTGTTTAAATGCCCCTTGCTGGGGTCGCTGTGATGCAGCCCCTTGTCTCCGCGATGTGGCTCTGCAGAGGCAGCGCGAGGGAGGAGCGCGGTGCCCGGGGCTGGGCGCTGAGCCCCGCTCCGTGCCGGTGCCCGCTGCCGCTCTGCCGGGGTTCCTGCAAGCGAGACCACAGGAAACGCGCGACGGTTCTCGAGGCGAGCGCAGGGGAAGCGCGCGGGCTCGCGCCCAGGCCAGGCTGCCGCCTCCTGCCGGGGCTCCAGCGGGGAAGCTCTGCCCACATCAGGTCTCGGAACTGCGGCCGGGTTTCGTCATGCCGCCTTTCCCCCATGTTCATTGGTGATGGGTGATCACTGTCACAGCAGTAGAACCCTCTTGCCTCGCAGTACTATTTGACTACATCAGATGGGCTATGATGACCTTAAACTGCTAAACATTCTTGCAGGGACTTTGATTTTTCCAATACATCGATTGCTTTTACCTGCATGCCATGGGGGCAGCTTGCCTTTCTAAGGATTTCCTCATTAATTGCTCATCTACCCCTTTTCCCTTGGCTCTAGCCTTGAGAGAAGTGGTGCAGGAACTGGTGAAGGCTCCAGCTGAACATGTTCCCGCAGCCAGGGCGGCGGGAAGGACGGTCACGCAGGCAGTGACACCAAGGTGGTGAAAGCCTCGGGGCTGGCGCCCTGCTTGGCAGGGACACAGCCTCCTAGCTGCGTTGCGACCAGGCCCAGTCCATGGCAGCGCTGGGGAGCAGCAGGTGGGACAGGTGGCTGTAGACCTTCAAGCTGTGTCTCCTCCTGTGCCAAGGGGACCTAGGAGTGTGTTCCTTGTAGCTCCTGTGCTTCCGTGATCCCAGGGCTTCATCCCGGCCACGCCAGGGCTGGAGTCTGGAGTGGCTCAGGCTTGTGTACGTAGCAAGCAGGGCAACTTGCTCAAGCAGCTTCTCACTACTGTTTTTCCTGCTCTTTGCTATTAAACCGCGGGATTTGTCCTGTTGTGACTAACACAAGATCCAGCGTTTTGCTAACAGCAAAACCCTCACGGCCCTTTTGGGCAAGTGAAGTGTTTTCCCTCTGCCTGCAGGAGAGCTCAAACCCGAGGAATCAGCAGGGCGGCTCTGAGCAGCCTCCACAAGGTGCCAGTGCTGCCTCAACCAGCGCTTCTGGGTTTGTCCAGGATCCCTGTCCATTGTCCATGCGGGAAGGAACAGGCCCCTCGGGAGACCGCGCTTGTCCTCTCGGTGCTGAGAGCAGCTCAGCATTGAGCACAAACCCCAGGATTCTCATCCCTGGGAGCGTGACTGTGGAATTTCCAGTTCCCCCCATCACCCCCCAGAGCACATGTGTTTTCTCAGCCAGCAATGGCAAGCTTTATTTTGCCATCAAAAGGTGAGCAGAGCCCGTGCTCATCCTGGGCTGATGGGTCCATCGTGGAAGGTGGATCTTCCTTTTGCGTTAGCCAGCCACCAAGCTTGGTGCTCAAATACCCGCTTTTAAACTGCTTTTTACACCAAAATGTAGATTTGGGCCACACAAACTGGCTGAGCTGCTTAGCAAAGCCCAGTATTAGCTATGCCACAGAAGGGCAGTTATAGGACTGTGTTAATCTTGCTGGTAGTGATGTCTCCTGTGTAATTTCATAAACTTTCCAGCTTAGAAAAAAAATCTAGAAAACTTCAGTTCTAGAAAAATGCTGCGTTCAGAACATCAGCTCTACACCTTGCATATAAGGTACATTAAGTGTATTGTGAAAGCTTTAAACTGCATAGAGGAGCTCAGAGTTGTAGGTGACTCTTTCCCAGTGGTAAAATTCATTCAACCACCTGAAAATGTACTAATACATGTAGGTATAATGAATTTGCATCTCAACAGCAGTGTTCATTAAGTGACATGTAATTTCTTTTCTTCTGCAGTGACTATTTATTCAAGCTACTCCTGATTGGAGACTCCGGTGTTGGGAAATCTTGCCTTCTACTTAGGTTTGCAGTAAGTGATCATGCCTGAAAACTTCATGTAGAAAAGCTGTCGCGTGTTTAGCAATGGTGCCTTTGCTGAAAGAGCTACGTGAAAGGGCTGATGCATGTCAGGAGCTGGTATATCAGGAATAGTTAATATTTCATTAATATTCCACAGCCCTCCAGTCTTGTGCATTTGTTTCCAGATAAAGTATTAGTTCATGAATAATAATGGAAAGAAGTAATATCAGAAAATGTCTGATTAAGCTTAATTCTCATCTTTCTGGTACTTAAATTAACATACCGTGTTCTCAAGTCCCACCATTACCCTGGAGGGTACATGATTATCTGTAGTAGAACAACATACTTGAAAATTTGGGGTATCCACTTGTGTTCATTGCCATTCCTGAAAATGCATCTGGGCTAGAACATCAGTTATTAGCTCATTGGAATATTTTCAATCAAATAAAGCTTGAAGTCGTCACCAAAGAGGCCTCTCAACTGTGAAGTCTGAAGGAGAGGTAACCTAGTATTCCGGGTTGGTAAGAATGTTGGCAGCTGCTGTTTCTGGAGTGTCACCCAAGTGACACAGCATGTGCTGTGGCACAGCACACCTGGGACTAGCCCTTCCTGTAATCAGAAGGCTCCTGGATTGCTTGAGGAAATGCCCTCTTGAGTGCCCAAAGCTGCTGCTTTTACAGCGTGGCCTATAGGGATGGGAGCTATAGGTGCTGAGCATTGCCCACACACTTGAATTTCCAACTGGCCTGACTTGATTGTGTTACTCTGCAGATCCCTCATGAGCTCCAAAGGTGGATCAGTGGCTCTAGGAAGAGTTAAAATGGTCTGGTGGTTCTGGAGCCCTGTTAACTCCATCTGCATCTGTCCCCAAGACAGCTTTATGCTGCCATGGGAGCAGTGAAGGAGGGATGGGATCCAATTTTGATGCTACCTCCAAATAATGGAAGTGGGCAGTGGGCTCCATGCATTGAGTAGGTGCTTCTGGAAAGGGCCTGCTTTGTTCCACGTTATTCATATAAAATGTTGAGCAGCTGCATGGGGAGAAGAGCTGGAGTGGAAGCTGTCAGAGCCAGTGTTTGCAGTGTTGGTGGTGCCACACAGATCAGGAACATGAAGGGTCTGCCCAGCAGCAGCTCTCCCAAATCAGCTGAACCTGGCTCCCCTGCACACACTTTGTATTACTTTTGACTTCATGTGAATCATGCACTTTGATTTTTTTTATTATTATTATTTTTTTTACATCCAGGTTAAGTTCTGCTGGTTTTATCTGGTGTTTCTTCAACTAAGAAGCTTTTTTTGCTTTATTAATTTGACTTTCTAACTAAGCAATTTGACACAGGGGAGCGAATGCTCAGCTAATTCCTTATGTTCTCCCTGCTGCGGGTCAGCCCATACCAGGTTTTTCAAGCATATGCTTTTGAGCATTTAAATATTACAGAAGTAATGTGTCATTTGGGAAGGCTTAATGCTAAGGCTTATTTGTCCCAATTCCTTCAGGGAAATGTGTTAACTAAGGTGCTGTCTTCCATTCACAATGCAAGGAAATCCCTTGCTTTCCCGGGAGCTGTTGGTTACGTAAAGCTTTGTGATATATTGTTATCCGAAGCTGTGTCTTGCCCCTGTTGAGGGAATAAGCGTCCTTCATGCCAGCAGGTTAACAACCCCTAGCAAAGATTGGCCCAGAACTTCCCGTATGCTTTAAGGCCCTCTGGAGACCTGGTCAGTCCTGTGCAGACCCTTAAATTTGAGCAGTGCATGAGGACCTCGACACAGGTACCCAAACTGTAACTCTAAACTCGGGCAGCAACCAGCCGTGGTAGCAGGAGATTCAAGTGCCTTATTCCTGCCTTTCTCCTAGGATGACACGTACACAGAAAGTTATATCAGCACGATTGGTGTGGACTTCAAAATCAGAACTATAGAACTAGATGGGAAAACGATCAAGCTTCAAATAGTAAGTAATACCTCTTGATTCCTGGGTAACTCAATGACTAATAGGTGTGAATATAAATTTCAGTTTCAGCAGGTTATCTTTGTACTTTTAACCTATCACTGAAACATAGGTGGTATCTTCCAAGCTAAGCAGTTTTTACCCATCTGCAAGATGTCTCGTGACCTCTCAGCCCTTAAGGGCATCTGAGACGAGCGTCTCCCTGGAAGGGTAAACTGCCTGCTAAGGATTTCTTGGGGAAGAAAGTGCAAGTATTTAAGAGGGATGTGAGCAGTGAGATGAAGAGGGTAGGATTCTGTGTTAGCATGTTCTTGGATGAAAAACTAAATGGAGGGAATTTTGCAGCGTTTAACAAGGCTTTGTAAAAAGGAAGGACATAACACTGAAGTGTCTGAGTTCCTCAATGGCTGTTGGTAGCAGTCTGTGCTGTGAAAACTGTCCCCAGAGCTTCTAGCTGGCCTTTTCACCCTAGCCCTGGCTGGTGTTTTCTGGTCCCCCTCTTGGCCTTCTGCTTGGGGTAAACAGAGGGAGACTTGGCAGCAACTCTCCAGTTTTGAAGCCCACAAGAGGGTGACGTGTGTGTAATGAAATCAAATCTGTGTGCGAGGTCACGCAGTCCTGGTCTGCCCCAGCTTCCAGCCTGGGGCTCCCGGGCCGCGGGGCCGTGACTCAGGGATTCTGGCCTTGCTGCTGTGGAGCAGGGCTACAGCTCACAGCCAGGAGGCTGCTTGGGAGCCTGCAGGCCTACCCTGCATCCAGAGTGGCCCACCAGGAATGCTGTCACTCCTGAAATTCCGCCTGGAAGACTGTTCTAAAGAGGCAGCTCTAGCCCTATTCCTGATCTGGCTCCAGGAACAGAAATGGGTGTTAAGGAAGCTTAACCAGGGAAAGCAGAGACCGCCAAGTGTTTGGGTGAGCTGCCTGGGGGAGAAGGAGGTTAAGCAGCAGAGATCCTTGATGCTAATTCCTGGCGGGAGGCAGGAGCAGAGAGACTTTCTTCAGAAATGCTGCATTTCATCCTCTGGAGAGGGTGTTGCTTTTGAACACCTGACAGCACTTTCTGTACCAAGATGGTTAATGGGAGTGAAACTAAATTAGATACCTCTACCCCTCTGGTCCATATTCACAGATGCACAAATGGCTTCTGTTTGGGTCCAAACTAGTTAAGACTGCTTTCTTCAGTGAAAGTTACATGTTCAAAACTCGGCAGATGAGCGTTTCCAGAAAAGCTCCTGCAGTTCAGAACACCCCTTTCCTGCTCCTCTGCAGCCGCGGGTTCGGGGCCCGTCCTTGGGGTGTCCCTCGTGAGGGGCAGCCCTGCGGTTGTGTCTCTACCAGCTACCGCGCGACTGCAGAACTCACCCTGTTTGTCTTGTAGTGGGACACGGCGGGACAGGAGAGGTTTCGAACTATCACTTCCAGTTACTATAGAGGAGCTCATGGCATCATAGTTGTGTATGATGTGACAGATCAGGTAAGTGTCAAGGCCCTGCTGCAGTGCACGGGTGTGATACAGCCCCAAAACTTGCAGTCTGTTGCTTTTGTGTGACACAGGGTTCACCACACGGGAGGCATTAGGGTTTATCAGACTAAATACATTCTGATTTCTGGGTCGGGGCTAAACATGGAAATCAAGGGACCACCAGGATTTGCGACTCAAACAGTTGCATCTTGACCCAAAACGCTCGGGGCAGCTGTCTGCTCTGTGCAAAGCCTGGCCAGCCTGCATTTGTCAGCAGGCAATCTAGATTACTGCAGAGTTTTGAAAGGCTTCTGACAATATTCCAGCTTAAGCATTGGCTTCTGAACTGGAGAATCTTCAGTGTGTGTGCAGGATGTAACCGAGCTGGTGTTTCCTGAGGAGGAATCCCCTCCAGGATCCCTGGCGTGGTAGTCCTGTTTGGGATATGGTTCCTTGAATTAGCAGAAAAGGATCTAGCGGTTTGGTCACAAGCTCAAGTGTCTGCTTAGCGTGGTGGCCTTGCATTTCTAGAGCCAAAGGTTGTCCCCGTGTGTCTACAACCAGCGTGGCTTCCGAGAGCCTGGAATTCATACTCCCAGCTCCGTGCCGGGTCCTTAGCCCTTCCTGCAGGAGGAGCCCCTGGCAGGGGATTCAGGAGGGAGCAGGGAGGAGCGGGTGGCCTGTGCAGAGCCTGTCCCTGCGCTGAGGAGAGGGGGGCAGAGCTGTGTGGGGCAGGACGGCACCGCTGCCCCCTCCGTGCACTCCCGGCCGGGTTAGGGGGGCAGTTTGTGCTTGGCCGTGTTGCTCGCAGCTTCCCACGGCACCAGTGAGCAGCCCCGAGCTCCCCCTGGGCTGGGGGCCCTGCCTGACGCTTCTCTTGCCTCCTAGGAGTCTTTCAATAACGTAAAACAGTGGCTGCAGGAGATAGACCGCTATGCCAGCGAAAACGTCAACAAGTTGTTGGTGGGGAACAAATGCGATCTGACCACAAAGAAAGTAGTAGACTATACAACAGCAAAGGTAGGTGGCTGGAAACAGCCCTGCTCGAGCACCCGTGTGGCTCGTGGGTGCCGGGAGCCCCCGGTGTCCCTCAGGAGCTCGTCCTGCTCTGCAGGTGCAGCAGCCCTGGGCTGGGGCCTGCGCTCACCCTGTGCTCTCTCCATCTGCAGGAATTTGCCGACTCTCTCGGAATTCCATTTTTGGAAACCAGTGCAAAGAACGCCACAAATGTAGAACAGTCTTTCATGACCATGGCTGCTGAGATTAAAAAACGAATGGGTCCTGGAGCCACAGCTGGCGGTGCAGAGAAGTCCAATGTTAAAATTCAGAGCACTCCAGTCAAGCAGTCTAGTGGAGGTTGCTGCTAAAACCTGCCTCCCCCCTTTTGTCTCACAACAATGAATTTGCAATCTGAACCCAAGTGAAAAAAAAAATTGCCTGAATTGTACTGTATGTAGCTGCACTACAACAGATTCTTACCGTCTCCACAAAGGTCAGAGATTGTAAATGGTCAATACTGACTTTTTTTATTCCCGTGACTCAAGACAGCTAACTTCATTTTCAGAACTGTTTTAAACCTTTGTGTGCTGGTTTATAAACGTGTAATCCTTGTTGCTTTTCCTGATACCAGACTGTTTCCTGTGGTTGGTTAGGATGTATTTTTGTTTTGATGTTTCTATTGGCATGTTTAGACGTCAGGTTTAGTCTTCTGAAGATGAAGTTTAGCCATTTTGTATCAAACAGCACAACAGTGTCTGTCACTTTCCATGCATAAAATTTAGTAAGATATATGTAAGATCTGATTTACTAGTTCCTTCTTGTAGAATTATAAATGGGAAGATCACACTATCTGATTAATAGTTTCTTCATACTCTGCATATAATTTGTGGCTGCAGAATATTGTAATTTGTTGCACAATATGTAACAAAACTGAAGAAATGTTTAATAAATATTGTACTTATTGGAAGTAATATCAAACTGTATGGTGATAAGTATTGTGTGAATTGGTGTGGGGGAGAGGTGCTGGTGCGCACAGAGCAGGGGTCCCGGGCGGCTCCGGCTCCACTCGCCGCATTTCCCGCTGCCTCCCGGGGTGTCCGCGAGCCCCGCGCACGGGAGGACAGCGCTTCCCGACGCGGAGGCTCCGCAGGGAGCGCAGGGGGACACACGGGTGTCCTGGTGGCCGAGCGGGGCCCTGCACCAGCCCTGCCCCGAGCAGCTGCAGCCTCAAACCATTTGGAGTAACCAGCAGCCACGAGGTGTGGGTCAGTGTGTGATTCTTGTACAGAGCTAATCGAATCATTAGTGCCTGATGTCTAGCTCAAAGCCACAGGACAGCTAGCCTATAACACTTCCTCTACGTGTAAAATTGTTCAGCTTTATCTAAACTCAACCGTTCAGCCTATTCTGTAAATAGCCTCATGTTTGAAAGACCATGTAACATTCCCCTAGTAGTAAATACACCCTGTGATAGTAAAACTATAGCCTAGTATGTTGTGAGGTATAAACTAAAACTGGTGCAAATATCCTCTTTTTTTTTTGGTTGGGGGGGACTTTGGCTAACAGCTTTCTTCAACATAGTTGCATCAATCGACAGGCAATTGTAATACATTGAACAGAAGTATTGTCCTGGTTCGGGTGAACTCCTCCACGTGAGACCTTCCCAATAAAGTGATGTGCTTTCTAGTAGAGCTGTGCTTGTCGGTACCATTCATTGAGTGCTGCCGCGCTCGGACGCGAACGCAACGAGGTGGCGGAGGGTCCCGCCTTCCCTCCGGAGAACTGCACAAATGAACTTAAATGTCGAGATGCCTGCTGCATACTATCCAAAATAATGTTAATATATACAGTAATAAAAGCATTGCAAAACCAACTCGGGCTACACCAGTTGTTCAGTGTTGTTGTTTTTAACCAAGTCACTGCTGGGTTGATGGCGGGGAGGCTGCGGGAGCAGAGCGAAGAGAAATCGGGTTGGGAGCAGCGCCTGGAAGTGCAGCCAGGTGCTCGGAGGGGCCGCGGGAGGCCGAGAGCTCCAGGTGGGAGCTCGGGGGAGCCTGGGCCCTGCTGCCACCCCCGGAGTGTCCCTGGGTAGGAAGGGGCTCGTGGAGGCTGCGGGGAGCGGGGAAGGAGCCTTGGGGGTAGGGCTGGAAGCGGCACCGAGCGGCTCCGCGGGCTGCTCCGGGCGGGAGCGCGCGCACGGCTGCCCGCTCTGTCCCCGGGAACGGCAGGACGGGACGTTTCCCTGGCCATAACGCCTGCACCGAAGGCGAAGCACCGCGAAGCGCCGGCCCGCTGCGGGGCTGCTGCCCTCCCCGGCACGCGCCCTTGGGACGCGCTGCTCCGAAGCCAGCGGAGCCCTCGCGAGCGGCCTGCGGGAACGGCAGCAGCGCCTGCACCGCCGCGTCCCCGCGGGGGACACGCGCCTGGAGGAGCTGTTGGACCAGGAGTCTCGCAACGTCTCGGCCCTTTGCCTTACACATAACAAGGTTAAAAATAACCCGGGCTCGGCCGCAGCGGGAGCGATAAACAGGCGCCCAGCGGGAGCTGATCCTGGCCGCTGGCCCCCGCTGCAGAGCACAGACCAGACAGAGGGCAGCTCCGCTCAAGTCACACAGTTTTACTGAGACGGCGCGCTGCAAACCGCACACCGCCCCGCTCCAAACCCGCGCCGCGCTGCAACCCGCCGTGTTCCCGGCGCCTGCTGCCGCGCGGAACGGGCTGCCCGTGCAGCGGCGTCGCCGCACGCAGCGGCGCTGCCCTCCAGGCAGACGGGCCCGTGGCCACGGGCCGCTCCATCCGCGGGGAAACGCCGCCAGGAGCTGGCACGGTGAGCACGGGGGCGATTCCCGCTCCGCGCTCCTGTGCGTGTGGCACCTCCGCGAGGTCCCGGTGGCTCCTCCAGGGCTGCGCTCAGCCCTGCAGCGCGTGGCCGGGGAGCGCCGGCCCTGCCTGGCAGCGGGAGAGGCTGTGAGCGGCGCCACTCGCGCTCCCCGTGCCCGCCACGGCCCCGCGCCCGCTCACCGCCGCGGCCTCGCGCTGCGCCGGCGCCAGCGCCGCCAGCACCGCCGCGTGCAGCTGCTCCACGCGGCGCTCCAGCTCCGCCGACTGCCTGGCTATCAAGTCCAGGGTGTCCTGTAAGGCTGGGGAAAAACAAAACAAAGCAAAAAGCAGGGGTTGGGATGCCGTTAGAGTGATAATCCAGCCTGCAAGGGCCGTGTGGAGGAGCTCCACGTGCCCCACACGACTTTCTGGAAGCAAATGAGCGTCTAGGAAGTCATGAGCGGCTCTCAGTGCCATCCCACTGGTGACACGATGGCCTGAAGGGACACGGAATAGGGGTGACCTGGGGGACTCAAAATCTGGGCAAAGGGACTCCCAGGGGTGCCCAAAGAGAGCTGCAGGAGGAGGGCCCTTGGGTGGGCGAGAGGAAACTCATTGGGAACACGGACGCAGCCGCGCGGTGCCACCCCGCGGCGCAGGGCTCACCCGGCGAGCTCGCCGCCAGGCACTCGAGCAGAGCGTCGCCCCGGCGCAGGACGCTGCGCGCCAGCCCGCGGTGCTCGGCCACGTCCCGCCGGAACTCCTGCGGGAGCAGCAGAGCCTGGAGCGCCGCGCGCCGCCCCGGAGCGCGCGCGCACTCACCGCGAAGGGCGACCCACGGGGCCGGCGGCCGCGGCACCCACCACGTAGCGCTGCACGGACGCTGCGACGCCCCAGATGCCGGGCGCGGGCGGCAGCCACCCGTCCGCCACGTCGGCCACGCGGCGCAGCCAGCGGATCAGCTCCTCCAGCTGGCAGCAGAACACCTGCGCGGGGGAGCAGAGGCACCGGCGTCACTCCAAGGGGGAGCGCCCCGCTGCACGACCGCGCGGGCAGAACCGGCCCCACGCTGGTCAGAACCATCCCCGTGCTCAGCAGAACCGGCCCCACGATGACAGAGCGCGGGTTAGGCCGGGGGCCGGAGCGCTGGGCGCTCCCAGGCCATGGGGAGGCCCCGCTCGCGCCATGTGCAAGCGCTCAGGAAAGCGCAGGCAGTTGAGGCAATGCCTGTGTCTGGGCAATGCCCCTCGGAGCGCCCATCCCCACAGGGCTCCCCGGCGCGGGGCTCCGGCCCCAACCCACCTTCACGCACTGCGCGAGGCTCTCGCGGGGCTGCGCCCGGGCGCGCGGGCAGCCCCCGGGACCCCACGTGGCCTCGCTGCCCGCCGGCGCCCGGGGCCCCTCGCCGTCCCCGTCGCACGGGGCGCTGCGGCGGCGCCACGCCGGGGTCCGCACGGTCACGGAGAGGCCGGACAGGTAGCGAGCGAGGCCGTCCAGCTCCCCGAGCCGGGGCGGCAGCGCCAGGAACTCCTCGTCGCCGTCCCATGCGCAGCTCCGCGGCAGCAGCCGCGCGGGGGGCAGGAGGTGCCGGGCGCCCATCCCCGTCCCGGCGCCGTGCGGGATGCGGGTGTCCCCGGTGCCGCCGCTCCCGGGCGCCGCGGGGCGACGCAGCCAGCTCGGCTCCGCCACGGGAGCGGCGGCGGTGGCCGCGGAGGCACTTTCTGCCCAAGAGGCCCCTGCAGCAGCTGGGGGATCGCGGCGAGACGCGGCCGCCCACCGGCCCCGCTTCCCAGGCGCGGGGCTCGACGCCGCAGAGCGCTCGGCGGGATCCTCTCCGCCGCCGCCGCGCCAGGTGCCGGCGGGGGAGCCGGGCGGGCTGCCCACGTCGATGCCCGAGTCGTGCAGCGGTGGCCGCGGCCGCAGCGGGTACGCAAAGTCGAGCAGCTCCTCGTACTCCCGGTGCGGGTCCCAGCGCGGGGAGCGGCGGTCGGGCGCCGGCGGCAGCGCCGCGGGGATGGCGCAGGCCCAGAAATCGGCCTCCGCCGAGGAGGCCGCGGCGGCGCCCGGGAGAGGCGCGAGGGGCCCCCGGCACCGCCCGCCGGCGCCATCCAAGGACAGGGCGGAAAAGCTGCCCGTGGAGCGGCTCCGCGCGGCGCTGCCGGCGGAGGGCAGCGAGCCCAGGCTGCTGGAAAGCGGGGACGGGCAGCGCGGGCTCCAGCGGCCGGCACGGCCCGGCTCGGCGGTGCCGCTCTCCTCCGCGGAGCTCTGCAGGTCGGGAGCGCCGGATGCCGCCTCCGAACAGCCCATCTTGGCCTGCTGAAAGGCAGGGGGGAGAGACACAAACGTTTGATTTTTGCACGCGAATTCGCTGCTTGCAGCCCCGCTCCTTTCGCACGCGCAGCCACGGCCGGAGCAACGCCCGAACATCCTGGAAAAGGGCCCGGAGAAACGCATCCGACGAGGCCGGGATGCCGCCTCCCGCGTTTCCCGCCCGCTCCCAGCATGGGGAGACGACCCCCTCCTCCCAGAGCATCCCGAGGGCTCCGGCACCGCCGGAGACGGGGCCATTTTGTCCCATGCCGGCCACGTCCCTCCCTCCCGTGGCCTTCCCGAGGGAAGCAGCAGATCCCTCCTTCCGCTGGGACATCTCCGTGCCCGGAGGGACCCTCTCCCGGGGAGCGGCAACGGCGGCCGCGGGCCCAACCTGTCACTTAATTAATTAATGGGAACCGACCTCAGGGTTCTGCCCAAAACGCCCCAACCGGCATCAGAAAATCGAAAGCCAAAAGGTTAAACCCAACTTACGGGTGATTAAAGGCCCAGCAGGGATATAGTCACTTGCCTGCTACGAAAGGCAAAGCCTCAGTCGCTTTGCAGCGGGGTTGGCTGTGCTTTTTGTTAAAAAAATAATAAAATGCTTTCAGACCAAAAAAATCCGTGTTATTGGGATTTTTTTTTTCCTTTTTTTTTGGGGGGGGGGGTCCTTTCTTGCAGACTTTTCTACAGAAAACAAAAAAGCCCTTTTGCGACTAAAAGTTGCACGAGTAAAAGTCACAGGCCTCGGCCAAAAGCGAGTAATTAAAGGAACAAACAAACAGCTGGAGGCGGGAGCCGCCCGCGGGAGCTTGGGCCATTTTGGAGACGCGCCCCGGGCAGCGCCGCAGCCCCGGGCCGGGCCGGGCCGGGCCGGGCCGGGTTTTTGCAAAATGGGCTGAAATTGGCCAAATCTGCGCTCCCCCCACAGCGGATCCGCGCTCTGGCAGCGGGAGAAGCCGCCCCCGCGCCCCTTCCTACCTGCCGGGCCGAGCTGGGCCGAGTCGGGCCGAGTTGTTCCGAGTAGGGCCGAGTTGTTCCGAGTCGGGCCGAGTTGTTCCGAGCCGAGCCGAGCCGCGGCCCCCGCCGCCCCCGGCCCGCGAAGGCGAGACCACGCCCCCTCGCCGCCTCGGCCAATGGGAGCGCGGTTGCTACGCGCAGAACGGCAGCACTGCGGCCGCTCAGCCAATAGGAGCGGCCCGAGTTTCCAAAGCCCGAGCTCGAGATTCCCAACTTCCAGGGCCCAAGCCCAGGGCCCACAGCATCCTCCGTCCCGCCCTTCGCCTCATGCTCATAGAAAATGCCGATACAACAAGGTGGAATATGCTGGTGATCCGAAGGAGGGGTTATTTGATAATTTCAGGGAAACAATACTGATTTTCCCTGGCTGATTTGTGTCTCAGGGTTTTTTTAGACTGTGTTTTCCTGCAAGAAAAGAAAGAAAGAAAAAAAAAAGATTTAATCCAATCTCTGTATGGCAGCACTTTAACAATAACCCCCATATCTACAACATTTTGTAGATATACAACAGGAGGATAGGGTGGCCAGTGTGGCAGGTGCAAGAACATTGACCTGCACCATCATCCTGGCAAGACTCCGTTTTTGTCAAAAATCTCCGCTTTCTTGGTGGGAACGTGAGGGTTTTTGTGGCACTGTGAAGGGTTTTGTTTGGAGCCGGGTGTGCTGTACGTACTCGGTGTTTTGCTGTGCCCCAAGGCGATGATTTGTTGTTCTCCAGACGCCATGTGATGTTTCCACCCTGCCCCTTGTAGCTCCCTTCTGCCTTGAGCGCTCTCCCGCGTGAGCCAGGAAGGTAAATACTCAGAAACCCGAGGGCTCCATATGCACCATAGGCCCTTGCGCAGCCTCGGCACCACCTCCAGCATCGAATTTCAGCCGAACAACATCGATGTTTGGGATGTTTTGGGATATCGGCAAATGCAGGCCCTGCGCCTGACCTGTTTATTCCTCCCCGGATCCCTCTCTGCCTGTTTGTATTAGTAGGATTCCTTTCAGAAAGCCCAGGAAAAGGCTTCAAAAGGCCAGAACATGCTGTCTGCTGAGGGTTAAATCCATCGAGCAAGGCACCCTTGTCCCACGGGCGATGTGGCCAGCTCTCCTATGTCTGCAATAACGATCATTCTGGTATTCCCTGAACTCGCCAGCATGGGAATCGCAAGAGACACCTCCTCCGGCTGCTGATCCAAGGCAGGATCAGCTCTTCCCACATCATTCCCTGCACATCTAGCCTTGCCTGAAGAGCCTCCAGTCTCACCGGGCAGCACTGCCATTATAGTACTAAGTTTAACCTAGATATTCCTTGCCATTATGGAAGACCAGCCTTTCTGTAGACACATTACCATCTGCTCTGGACTTTGTAGCAGCCTTTATGGACCTCTAAATATACCCATACATCATCCTCAGCCTTCTCCTCTGTAGGAAGGTGACCTTCTCTCGTAGTGAAACCCAGTCTTTTCTTCCCTTGGGGATCAGCCCTTGCACATCTCGACGGTTCCTCTTGCACCACTCTCTTTAGGCCACATCTATTTGAAATTTGGCACCTCAACCCTGTCCAAAACTCCAGCACAGGCCTGGCTACAGCAATACAAACCCAACGCGATGGTCCAGGCTGCGTTCCTGTTGACACATCCTGGTACATTATCTGCCTTTTCCACAACGCGGGATACTTGGCGCCTGCTGAGCTTCTGATTTGCCACAACTTCCTGCTAATGAATCCAGTGTAATTTGTGCAGTTAATTATTCCCACCCACCCAGGTTCTTTGCAGCCTCTGTTTCCCAGACTATCCCAGAGTAGCAGGTTCACTCCAGCCATGTTTCTTCAGCTCCTTTATAATAAAGTCAAAAGAAGACTCCTCAAAAGCCTGCAAAACCTTCCCTCACTCATATTTTTATATTCTTGTAGCTATAAATACATTATTACTAAGTCTTACCCTTTAAAAAAAGAACAATCTTTTTCTTTCATTTTTGTCCTGATTCTGGAGAAGGAGTGGAAAATATGACTTCAGGGCCCACAAAGCAGCTGACAAATAAAACACGGAGATCAGGATAAATGAGGAACAGAGAAAAACAGAGAGGGGTGGCTGTTCTAGTGTCCTTGGCCACGTCCCTGCTCGGCCGCAGGATTCGGCCCGTGGAAGCCAACACGCACAAGCTGCATTTCTGCCTTGTGGCCACACGATGTACCCATCCCTCCACCGGCCGCCAACAACCCGCCACAAAGGCAGGTGGCCACCTCCCAGTCCTCCTTATTCGCCCCCAAATCTCTTCCTACCTCAATTCTAGCGCTGTTGTCCGTTCGAAACCACCCAGAGAGCTGCAGGTTGTGGCACAGGCATGGATGGACTGGAAGGATGCCCCAAACCTCCACCTTTCCCTTGGTTGGTGAGGCGAGGTGTCCCTGTGAAACCAAAAGGGGACAGTTGGCCAGGAGGTGGTGGCAGCTTCAATCTACATGGGATATAACAGGCAATGAACAACTGGGAAAGTTGTTTTTTTTTTTTTTTTTTTTAATGTGAGACTTTGCTATAACTTTCAGGGATCCTTTAAACTCCGGCTCATAACCAGCAGCCAAGAGTTCTCATAGTTCATCTGTGTTCTAGATTGAGTGAGGATTTGACAGCCAACACCCCTGGTCTGAAGCATCATGCACAAGCAACCCAGGCCAGACCTCCTTGTGAGTGAATGAACTCTATGAGAGTGTAGGTGGGAAAAATCAACTTGTTTGGGTGTGTTTTTTTAAGAAATACCATATTCCTCTTCTGTAAGATCTTGCCCTGACAGTTTCCTACACCAGCAAGAACAGTACAGCTAAAAGAGCAAAACCCAGTGCCTAAAGGCACAGCTAGCCACACAACCCGTCTAACCCACACTGCTCATTCAACAGCAGCACAAAACAGACTAATCTGCTCCTTAGCCACTCTTAGATTTGGTCTCCAAATACTATGGATTAAGTTACAGCAATTGTAGCTGCTTTTGTTACAAATTGCCCCTTAAATGCCATTCTTCATGTGAACTACGCAAATATGGGCAACCTGCCTTTTAAACCCATAACTAGAGCTTTTTCTAAAAGGAAAAGGTAGGAACCCCTTCCTCCTTTTATGTAAGGATCAGATTTGGAGATTGGAAGTATATGGCCAGACTGGAAGGTGTCAATGAATTTTAGTTAGAACTTTTTCCAGCTCCTAACGTTTTGTTGAAAGGCTCCTGAGAAGCTCTATCTCGTTTGATTGGGCTCAATTTAGGGTTGACTCATTTCTCATTAAGGACAACGGGATCCTTCCACAGGTGCCATCAAGCTTCCCGTGTTTCCGATGGTGAGGCCCTACGGCTGTGACGTTCGCTCAGCGCTTACCCCAGCAATTTTGGAAACCCTGCTTGTTTCAGGCAGCTGCTCTCTCTTCACCCGACGTTAGTGGCACTGAAGGAGACGGTGACGGAGGCGCAGGACAGCGTCCCTGCCTGCACGCTTGTCTGCAGGTCCTCCAGGTTGCTCCGGAGAAGGCCAAGACACAACCTCAGGATCAGAATTGCATTTGGAAAACACCGCATTGGTAGTTTCCTAAAACTCACACACCAAGACACAGCATCAGTCAGAATTTTTAAGTCATACATGATTAGGTCCTTCAAAGAATACTTCTGTGCAAGCATGGAGCAAATATCTTCATCGTCTATGCGTGGAGAAGCAATACCATCATCCCTACAGTGAAGGAGGGATAGAAGCAAAGAACAGTTAAAGATTTATCTTTATTCTTGTGCATTCCTGGATATTGTGCACCTGGGTTTATTAGTTGTGGGAGGGGAACATAATACTTCAAATTACCAAAATACACAGATAGTAGTTTTTTTTCCAGGATTTGTGACACTGTGTTGCGCACTTCAGGATAAAAACTTCCCCGCAGAGACATATTACACGTGTTAAATGCAAAACCCCCCCTCCAGCTGTGGGTAAAGGCTGGCTACCTGCGTGCAAGGCTCGGAGAGATGCACGAGGCTGCTTGGTGGGATGCAGCAGTGGGGCCGGGGCCGTTAACGGGTGCCACCGACCTGCTGGCCAAGGGCCCTTCTGGGAAGGGGGACCCGAACCCCACATTGCGCCCGTTGAGGGACATTCCCAAAGGCGACACAGAGTATCTGGGTGATGGTATCAGCACAGGGCCCGAAACCTTCGTCCAAAGAGCTTGTCCAGCCGTCTGGGCAAGCTGATTCCTAGCTTGAAGGGCAGGTTTTCTCCAAACAAAGAGTGAAACGGGAATTCCGTTTGGGGTAACTTTTTTATTTCAGATTAAGAAGCTACAGAAAGAGAGACAGATACGCATTTCCATGACAGAATTGGAAAAAGACGAAAATCGGATTTGCTGCTCCCCTTATGAAACACAGTCCCAAACAGAGCCGCACGAGCCTTGTTTTGCCGAGGGGTGCCCCGCTCCGCACGCGGATCGGCGCTATCCACGCCGGGACACACACCCCAGGCAGAGCAATGTGGTCCCTTCTCGTGTGTGCACATCCACGTCTGCTCCTGGTAGATAATAAACGGGCTGAAAACCGTGGCCTTCTGCCAGGACCCGTTACGGAGGGTCGGGAGGAGCAGGGCGGCCACGGGCACGGGGGGACTCGGTGCGCTCGGCGCTCGGGTTCATCCACAAGCAGACACCTACACATCAGAGACGCTGAACTGCACGGGAGGGAACTCCAAAGCTTATCCGGGTGCTATTTGATTAATTAATCAGATCTTTTAGCGTTTAAAAATACAAGAATCCTCCCTCCTACTTAGGGCAATCTGGGTTTATATGGAAAGAAAAGCACACGCTCACGTCCACACGCTGGGGGCAGAGCAGCTAACAGAGTTTACAGGATAAGAAACAGAAACCGCCTTCCCTGTCCCATGGATCAGGCTCTTGACCAGGACATCTCCCTTCTACCCCAGGGGTAACTGAGTCTCTCACCTCCAGTGCAGAGTGATGCTCAAAAGCCAAACAGTGGCTTTGCATCTGGCCTGGAGGGAACCAGCACAAGGCACCTGTAACAGGAGTAAGGCAGATTCCACCTCGCCGCTGCAGGAGGAGGCTCCTCAAGCCTTAGCAATGGTCCTGCTGGCCCTCAGCGCAGAGGGTTCATCAAAACCTTCGTCCGCACAAGGTGGGCATGAGTCACGCTCAGCTCGCAACATCAAATGCAAAATGCAAAATGCAAAATGCAGCACCAAGAGGAACATCTCCCCGGCACAGGGGGGCACTCAGCTATTTTTGCTGCTGCCCATGGGCTCCATCCAGCACAGCCTGTGCTTTGGGCATGAACATGCACAGGGATAACCAGGATAGTAACGCAAGAAGCCTAAATAGGAGCACAGCCTTGGAAGATTCTGTACGGCTGCATTGCTGGGAAATTTCAGGAACATCAGCTTCCTAAAAAAGGACCAAATCAGCCCCATGCTGTCCAGGAGGTACCACCTCCAGCACAAACCCATCGGCCTCCGAAAGCTCTTGCAGTTGTACATACCAGTGAAGGCCCCAGCCCAACCATTTTGTGCCAGTCTTTCCAGTTCCTAAAAAGCTACAATACCTAGCTGTTAATATCGGGGGTATTTCTATGGCTGAGACAGGCCTTTCAACATGATTGTATTCCAGAGGGTTTCAGGCATGTTTCAGCAAACTATTCCCTTGCAAAAAGCCTTGGGAGATTCCCCTTGGTAATTCCTTTGTGTAACAAGTACCAGCAGTAACGTAAATTGTACCGAGGCGCCGTACGCAGTGCAACCTCTGCTGCTAAACACATGCTTGCAAAGCAGCACGTTGCTTTGCTCGGCATGGTTATCAGGAGAAACAGGCCAAAAATATCCTCAGGATTAGCTAACAGGGGCTTCCTGCTCTCTGTGAGCTCAAAACCGCCCCGTTAGCTTAGCGGTGCTGCAGGCTTGGCTGCAAACTCGCTTCCTCATTGACACCGCGCAGCTGCTGACACCGAGGCAGACGGGGACCTTGGGCAAAAAAAAGAAATTTTTGCTTTTTGCTTCTCTATTAAGACAATCCACTCCAGGAGGGAGGTGACTCTCCTACACTTCTTCCCTGCCCTCCAAAAATGCAGTGGTGAGCCTGCCTCATTCCTAAGCAGTAAAATGCTCCCTGTCCCCATATACCATTAATAGCGCCGTACCAACACTCAAGTGTATTTATGTCATGCCAGACACTGATGCTCTTGGCAGGTGATATTAGCTAACGGTGGCCTTGGTTGCAGGATCCATGAGGTCCGTCCTAGCCTCCCTGGCCACTCCGTGTCACTCCAGGACTTGTCCCTTCCATGTCACCGCGTCTGCACAGCTGGGCACCTACGTGTCTGTAGAGACCCCGGGCAGAACGAGCGCTGCCCGAAGCGGCGTTAGCTGCCCAAGCGGGTGCAACAGGAGCCAGGGAAGGCGCTTGGTGGATCCTCCTCAGCCCTACAATATCCAGGGGCAGTTGTCTCCTGCACGGAGCAATGCGGGTTCCTGCTCCTGAACCGTTTTTCCCCCGGGGTTGTGGCAGGCGGCCAGGAGCGGCTCAGCAGGTCCCTTCCACTGTCACCCGCTGTCACCCGGTGGCTTTGCCGGGCTGCTGCCATGTGCCAGGCACAGCCTCTGGGCTAACCCCAAGGAAATGCCGAGGAGAAGACGCTGCTTCCAGCACCTTAACTCACTGTGCATCCCCTCCCCTGCGCCGGGCAAGTACCCACAACCTCCCTTAGAGGACTTGTGTCACCTGCCCAATTCTGTGCTGCTCATCAGAGCAGCAGTCGCTGCAGGCAGGTGACTGATCTGTGAAAATGACACATTTCTCTACTGGGAACAGCTTGCCCTTTCGCCTTCTGACTTCCCACCTGAGCCCACTGCTCGTGGGAGGCTCAGGGAAAGGATGGATTCCAGCGGGAGGCTGTTTTCCCACAGGAATGCACAGGGATCAGGAGTGAGGAATCAGCCCCCATTCCTGCAGAGTCCCAAAGCAGCAGGGTAACCAACACTCCTGATTTTTGCCAAAAAAAAAGCTGTGTTTTTGTACCTTAGATAAGCCCTAGAGGACGCAGCCTGCAAAGACACCAGGGCCTGTGGCTCAGGGACATGAAGGAGGAACCTCTCCCTCCAACAGCAGCCTCAATTTTCATTTCCCTTGCTGTAAAACATGAGAGAACACGTATGAGAATGTCCTGTGGATCGCATCCGTTCCTGGCTCCGAGCAGTGCAGGGCCGAGCACGCACGCATGAAACCTTCCCAATCCGTGTGCGATTCCTTGCGGCTCGGAGCACTGCCTGCACCGGGACTGCCCACGGACAAGGCAGAGCGGAGCGGGTTTGCTCAGCTGATTAGCTCCCCTTTGTCTGGCTCCACACACCCACGGTGTGTGAAGGACCCACAGGAGCCGAACGGTGCTCGGCACATCCCTGCGGGAAGCGCCCGGCCTTGCACCTGGGCCGTTCTCATACCAAAGCTGTTCTGACTGCACGAGACTCCCCGAGGGGGTGGAAGGTCCCTTGCGATCCCTGCGTCTTGCAGGGCGGTCCCCAGCTGAAGCACAGACCCTGCGGACAGAGGGTCTTTATTCCAACCCCCTCGCAGCAGCCGAGCGCTTCCTTATCCCAACCCCCTTCCTCGGGGTACAGCAGCGCTGCCGGGCACCCTCCGAGCAGCTCAGGACTTACCGAGCAAGCAAACCCCGGGAGAGCGCGGGCAGGACGCGGACGGGGCCGGGAGCCTCTGCGGGGACCCCAACGCTCTGCATGCAGCTCCCGCCTGCGCCCGACAAAGCGGAGCAGCTCCGGGCGCTTCGGCAAGCGGGGTGGAACGGGGCAGTGAGGGTAAAGCACGGAGGGGAAAGGCAGTCCGGGAGAGGGGAAGTGAGAGGTGGTCTAGAGCAGTCCAAGAAGCATCTCTGGAAAAGAAAGCAGCGGGAAAAATAATGGGATGGAGTGTGGCGAGGATGGATCCTACCTCCTCTTCTGTATCCCCCTATCTCCCCCAAACCAAGCACAGTACAAGACAGGGCACGAGCTGTTTGCAGCCTGCTTTCCTAAGGAGAGGACCTCAGGATTGCTCCGGATCCGTATTCCCCCCTCCTGGATAACAGCACTAGGATCCGCTGCTCGTTTTCAGCCCCCTTTCACCTGTGCTGCAGAGACACCTCCACGACGGCACCGTAAGACACGTTTCATAGCAGCAAAGGTCTGCACAGAGGATGGAGATGCCACCAGCACCCGTCTTGCCTAGGAAAGGAGGTGACTGGAGCTTCCCCACATTATTCCACGTCTCAGATTACATAGGAAAAACACGAGGACCCGCGTTGCTGCGGCTGTTAGAATGAGCCAACGGTTTCACGGTTCACGAGAGGGAAATACTTGATATTTACATTTGTACTTTAAAACAGAAAAACAAGCAGAAGCCAGATGGAGAGCCCATGGAGATGACGTGGCATGGCCATCTTAAGGACAGTAACATCACAGAAAAACAAGAAATGTATCTTGTGACACAGATGATACAAAAAAAGCAATTCTGACCAGCAATAATTACCCTGCTTCCATGAAAACTTCTCAGTACCTCTTGCTACGTGTGAGCAGCAAAACTGGCACCATTATAAGCTTCAGACAGAGGTATTGTAAAAGTACAGATTTCTTGTAAATCAAGAACACTGGTCCTGAAAACTCACAGTCCATAAAAGCCCTGTGGCACCTGTTTCCAGGAGAAGGAGTGTTAGATTTCCTTGGTTAAATTCAAGCTACAGTAACACTTTGACCTCTCTGAATCTGCCCACTTGAACAAGCTCGACATGGGACGAAGTCTTAAAATGACCTTGACATTCATGGTGATGCAACACATGCAACCCACTGGTAGCAACGGGGGGAAGTATTTTGCAGCAAGGCCCTGCACTTTTGCACTGCTATTGCAAATTAATACTAAAAAGAGCTCCGGGGTTATCGTTTTTTCTGTGCCATTCCCTGGAATGTGCTTTCAGGAGCTTCATACCTACAGCCACGAGGCACAAGCTGCAGCACCACAGGGAAGACAGAACAACGGGGCAGCCCCGGTGCGGGGGGTGAGTGCTTTTACCTGGGAACAACGTCAACTTTGGGGCAAAAAAGTCAAAATGAGGAAACGTCCTGCTCTAAACACTGCTGTGATTCCTCGTGGGAAGTGATTCCTCTCCTGAGCTGGTGTGTTGTGGTGAGGAAGAGCACCGAGAGCGAAGGCCTGAGCGCCTGCTGGGAGCCAAAACACAGCTACAAAACAGGCCCCGGGGAACAGCAGCGAGTTTCAGCTCCCTTGAGGCATCCGCGGAATATTTATGTCTGTTCAAAAAAACAAAAAGGTTCTGTTGAGGCCCATTTCTTCAGGCATCAAAGGTTTTTCTCCAAAACATCTCGTTTTTGTTGACGTTTATGACCAGCTACAAAGCGTGCTTCTGGTTTCCTGAGTTGAGAGGAGGGGGGAGGATTCCAATGGGAGGAAATGCAAAGTTGCAGTGGGTCGTGATCTGCTCGAATATGCCAAAATAAATACCCGTGCATGTCCCTAGGGAACTGTTTGCACCAGGTTTTTCAGATGAGCCAAGGAACGTCCACATTTTGTGGATATGGACCTAAATAAACTGGTTAAAAAGAAACTCCACCTGCAGTTTTGCAGGGGACTGACTCATCCTTTCCCACCTCGTTTGCGTAGCCGGCTGCACACAATTAAACAGCCGGTAACGACGCACGCGCTGTGTTTTCCCTCAGAGGCGGCTCCCTCTCCTTCTGAGTGGCTTTTTGCAAAATTCTTCCTTTACCAGGAAAAACCATCGTTCCATTACCAGGGAAGATGCTTTGCAAAGGAAGGCTGCTGCTGCTACGAAAATTGGAGCTGCCTCTTCCTAGTGCCATGAACATAAGCATCAACGGGATGTCTTTCCAGGATAGCTTCCTCTGAAGTAAGAGAGGAGAAGGAAAAGGGCAGATTTGTCATTGCTTTTCAGCAAAGCTAGGTGTAAATACGTATTGCTCAGTTAACAGTGGGGACAGTGACCCTACGCACTCATCTTGCTAAGACTAGCCAAGAAAAGCCCAGGCAAACCCTTGCACTTGCACAGCATCCACTTTGCAACTATTTACTGCCTGAAAAGCCAAGAGGAAAGGACAGGAGCCTCGCAGTGAGCTTGCTGGATCAGGTTTGGGGGGCAAATTCAGCACGTGTGTGGTAAAGGGGAGAAGAAAAAGGTGGAGTCAGAAGCATTTGTGTCAGCCTCAAGCAAAAGGCACCTGCCACTAAGCACTACCCTGGCCCAGCAGCACCCAGAACTACTAAACGTGATAGAGGACAACACCTAAAGCAGGAGCAAGCTCCTAATGGGGACAGGGATACAGCTGTCCCCAAACCCGAGACCACTACATGGGATTAGAAACCCACCTTTCTTCTCCTGTTATCACTCCACACAGGTTGTGCCTACGGATTTTTTCCTCCCCAGCTCAAGTGTGCTGGGGAAGGGATATGATTTAGTTTGTTTGGACTGAGCCATTTAACTCATGTTAAACAAACATGAACCGGACAAGGTGTGCTAGCACAGGAGCATGTGTGCTTTCAGGAAGGGAGCTGACTTGGTTTCTTGGTGTTGTCACAGGCAAATCTCCTTCAGACAGATCTTAGCTGGAACAGACTCCAGGTTGGCCCAAGAGGGCCAACTTTAACAATAATTTGTGTTTCCTCTGATTTTTTTTTTCTAAATCACTTGATTAGAGTGGAGGAAAAAGTGGTCTTTGATTGTCACTGAGACCTTCTTTGTGTGGTCCTAAAATTTGGGAGTTACCCACCAAAAGGCAGGAAAACCACCATGAGCTGCAACGAACTGGGGGAATCAGATCCCCATAAACTACTAATCCAAATGTGAAACTACAAAAAAAAATTTAAAAAAGCTATCTATCAGCATAAATTTGCTGTTTTTATGGTACAGGAGAACAGGAGAGGAAAGGAAGTAGGGGGAAAATGTTGCTTCTGTTGTTTCTGTAGCTGCCAGCAAGTGTTTGCAGGCAAGAAACTAAATCTAAACAACATTTTCACCCACTTTGGAGCCCCTAGACCATACTTCCCTCCAACAGCAGCACAGTAAGCCTACTAATTTCCTCCTACAATGGGCACTTACTGGGTGCTACTTCCCCATCTCCTATCCATATGGACCTTTAGGAGCAGGCTTAACTCTTGTTAAACCCAAAGTCTCAATGGCATTGCGTTCGCATACGTGTATATGTGTGCGTATGTGCAGCACATATATACATGTATACATAGGAACTCCCCAAATATTATTATAAAGTAAGTGTTTTCTCACCACCCTCTCCCCTCCCCTCCCCAGGCCAGTGTGTTTCAGAAGAGACTGGAACAGGAGGCTCCCGAGGGCCACGCAGCCCTGGCGGCAGCGCCACGTCGAGGTGTGTTAACGTGTCCCCTCCGGGATGCGTGCCGACGGAACGCCTCCGCTCACAACACCGACTCCTTGGATTCGGGCTCTGCCGTGCTGCTTGCGCTGGGGACTTGGTTTTTGTGAGTTACCAACGGGGACGTTTCCCCTTCCGACTTGCTGTTGGGAATGGCTTCCACGTTGACTTCCTTTAATTCCTGTTCTTTTTCTTTCTTGGCTTTCTCGTTCAGGTAATGAAGGATACCTGCTCCTAGGGCATCTCCTTCCACGTTCACAACTGTGGTGGTTCGGTCCCTGGTTATGATTAAAACAAAACAGCACAGTGGCCTTTTAATTTAAGAGAATTAAAACACAGTATGAGAGGCAAAATTCATCCCCGCTGTTTGTTCAATCACATCAGTAGAGTTAGAGAAGGGATGTGCTGTTATCATTGTGATTTTCCATGCCAATATCATCACGAATATGGACAAGATTTGGTTTAAGGTGGGCTCAGCCATTACTGTCAACTGGTTCACAGCTATTGTTGTCATCCCTCAGTTGTGACCTTCCTCAGCCTTGGAAATTCAAGATTGCCCTTAGACTTCCTAATTCCCACGTCTTCTGTGTGACTAGCCCATCCATACAGCAAGCCTGTTGCTTCCAAAGAGCAATTCGGAGAGATTATGGAAAATCTAAAGCAGGAACTGCCCAGAAACCTTTAACGGTCAAAAACAGACGTATGGCTAACAGTGGGAATCTCTTGATCCCCACTGACTAGCGGTTCCAGCCCACCACTCACCTCCAACCAGCTCTCCTGAAGGCAGATGTTGTCTTTAAGCTATCAGTTCATGTCTACTGCACTGGTGTTTGAAGTGGAGGTATTAAATGTTAGGCTTTCTGCATCACTGAAATTAGGTGTTAAGATTTGAGAGCAGAAAGAGGCTAACACTCAGCTGTGCTGTAATTCATGAGTGCTCAGAAAAGCCCTCCCAGTTTGATTTTCTAGTATTTAAAGAGGAGCAGACACAAACAGGCTTGTTTGAGAGGAAGAGCTGACAAACCCACTCCAGCAGAGCTCATTTACGCAGTAAGAAATCACCTGCATGTCTCATTTACACTTGGGGCTGTGTCCCCAATACTTAAATCAGATTTTCTAGTCCTTTCCTGATTTCATTTAGGTGCTGGTACAGAAACTGAGTTTAGGCTTTAACGAGGACTTAACCCAGCCGAGTGATGGGACAAATTCTTCCAGACGGAACTGGGCAAGGGCCGATATCTCATGTTTCCAGAGGGAAATGTTACTGGTGTGAGGAGAGAGGAAACTGAGCAAAGCTCTGCGCTCTCAGCCCTTTCCAGCACAGGGGAGGGCAGTGTGTGCCCCTCACTGCTGGCTCCAAGCAGTGGTTCTGCCTGTGACGGTTGCTGTGTCCCTCTGCGTCCCCACGGAGGACACCTCGCTCCCATGCGTCCGTGCTCTGGCTCTCGTTGTTCAGACAACAGCAACCAACAGCTTTTGGAGATGGCTTCACACCTCTGACTCCCTGAAAGCTTTCCCTAACTGTTCAGGCTCATTTTGCTTTCCCTTTCCCCTATTGCCCATCTGATTTTTCAGCAACATCAGTACCTTCCTGCACAAACTTTTAGTTATTCTTACGAAGGCAAATGAAGCTAAGGGAAACCGGTTTCAATCAGGGTTGGGTAGAAAAGCCAGAGAGGAATTTTGGCGTGCAAACTTCTTTGACTGAAAAGGGACCTCCCTCTCCATTGTCCTCTATCAGCTGCCACAAACTTCCTTTCCTGCAGGCAGCCACACCTCGTAGGTTACTCTTTCATCCCTGCTACCTTGGCTACGCTGCACCACGTTGAACGTCCCATATGTGGCCCAGGGTACTTACACAATCCAGTCCACCGCCAGGATCAAGGAGAGGTCGTTGGTGGGAAGGCCGATGGCCTCCAGGATGATGGCGATGGTGAGCACTCCTCCGGCCGGGACGCCCGCTGCGCCCACGCTGGATGCGGTGGCTGTCACGCTGCAGGGGAGGCCGTGCAGCCCGTTAGCATGAGTTCTGGGGCTCCCTCCCACAGTTACAACACGCTTTGCTCCACCACGGGAATCCTCAACCACCTCTGCAGTGAGGGGGACACGCAGAGCATCTGCTTCCCAAGAAGATCTTTCCTGCCTGCCAAGGCAGGAGGGTGGAGGGCATGATGGGGCAAAGTGTGACAATTAAGAGAGGTGATAGTGGGGAATTAGAGATACAAAGACAGGAGAGGCAGGAACTAAGCAGGGGCAGTGTCACGAGTATGGAATTGATGTACAAGGAGCTGGGGAGCCAGCAGAAGTATTTTCTAAGACTTGCCCAGAGGGGAAGTCAGGGCAGCTTCCTGGGCAGAGCAGCAGGCTGCAGTTCCCCAGCTCAGAGGCAAAAGAAGAGAGGTCCTTAAGGAGGGAGAGGAATTCCCCGCGAGGAAAAGTTTTGAACAGCCTAAAGCCTGTTCCTAAATCAGTTACCCCTCCCAGGTTCCACCTTTTATTAAACCAAGATTCCGGCAAATCTTATAAAGCTTGAAAGACTCTGTGCCTTAATCACCCTGTAATTACGTTTCATAGCAGCTTGCAGGCTTTAGGTCAGAGATGTGGAATGCAAACTGCTGGCTATTAGCAGAGAGCCCACAGGCTTTAACGTGTCTGGGGGCCAGGAGGATGTGGTTGCGACTTACAGAATGGTGAAGATCTGCCCAGCGTTGAGGTCAACATTGTTCAGCTGAGCAATAAACACGGCTGCCATGCACTGGAAAATAGCAGCTCCATCCATGTTCACCGTGGCCCCAATAGGAAGGATAAACCTGCTGATCCTCTTGTCAACTCCGTTGTTTTCCTCAATACACTTGATCATCGATGGGAGAGTGGCTGAGCTAGGAGCAGAGAAGAGGGAAAGTCAATCACAAAGCATGAGGGAGCACTGAATGGAAAGCCACCGTCCTGTGGCCACCGTGTTTCTGACACACAGCAGCATGAAACCCCAGACAAGGCTCTCACGAAGGGGATGCCACTCTGCAGTCCCTTGCTGTCATGATGGCACTGTCCCCCATTGGTATTGTCCCTCTGGAGCAGTGGTTTTTAATAATCAGCTTAGGCCCAGAAATAGCTGACAAGGACTCTAATCTCCTAGGAGCAAGAACTCATGACTTAGCTCCGCATGCAGCGTAACAGGGCTTTGGAATGATGGATCACCAAAACATGAATATACTACACTAAATACAACCATAAACACAACCACTGCAACAACAGTCTCTTGTTGTTTCAATAGACAAATCAAAATTGACCGTTGGATTTATTTTTTGCATTATAAAATCATATGAATTAATTCATAATCCTCTACTAGTACGTGCTTAATTCAGCTCCTGTGATGGTCATGTATTTACACTTTTTGGAGAGGACCTGAAAGGATTTTATACAGTTATGATCACCGATAAGAAACTTGCCCCTTTGGAAAAGTGTAAATGACATGCCTGATAGTTTGGAAATCCTTGATTATGAGAAATAAGAGTCGATCCTTGGCCGATCCTTGGATCGAGGCCAGATCCTTGAAATCAATAACACGATGTCATTTTACACTAGGTAATAAGCCTGCTTTGCTCCTACAAAATCAGTCTAAACTTGTTCCAGATCCCCCTGAACTTGCAGAAATAAACTTCTCCGGGCAAAAAGTCCCTCACTACTGACCTTCACCTGTTACTTAAAGCTGAAAGGACAACGACCAGGATACTTTTTAAGGCAAACACTTTCACCTTCTGCATGAAAAATTTCCAACTCAGCATCTAAATCTAACGTCAGACCTCAAACTCATCGCAGTGTGGCGTTAGGATGCAATCAGGAAGACAACCAGACTATATTCCCAAAAAAAGCTCACCTGGAGCAAGTGGCAAAAGCAGTGGTAAGTGGCGTGATGAGTCCTAAGAGAAAGCGATAAGGATTTTGGCGTGTGGATGCAAAATAAATAAGTGGCAGGATGATTCCTCCATGGATGAAGTGGCCCAGAATAGAGGCGAAGATGTATTTTCCCAGACTGGTCACCAGAAGCATAATATCTTCCATTTCCACAATCTTGCTCCCAACAAGGAACATAATGCCAACAGGAACATACCTGTGTGAAGAGTTATGGTCGGTCGTTAAGCACAAAACACAAGGCCTGAAGAACATGCTGCTTTCTATGCTGCACGTTACATTCTTCCAGAGAATCTGCTGCTCCTCCTGGAGGCCTAGCAGCGCTTTCTTCAGCACACACTCACGTTATGTGAGTTTGCAAGGCTCTTCCTGCACTCTCCCTCGGTGGAAGGCAAGTTGCCAAACCGGGAAACCTCCCACTGTCCCATGTCCTCCGGAGACCCCTAGGACGTAGCAGAAAGGAGCCAAACTGGGAGCTGAAGTGTTGGCAGGAGCCATCAGGACACGACCCTGGCGTGGAGCTGGGGCTGTCGGGGGGGAAGGTGGGCAAAGACCCAGTGCTAAGTAGGTCACTGCTGAAGGGGAGGCTGATGGCAGGGGAGAGGGGGGAGCAGTATCACGGCAGCAGAGCTGAGGAAGGTACCAGGGACGGGGCGCTACAGAGTTTGGGAGCAGCAGAACAAGTGTGAAGTCACGTCACTAAAATGGCAGCCCTGCTAGATGCCAGCACATTCCGTGTAGGAAAGGTAAAGTCAGAACGGCATCGCTGGCAGGCCGCGTCACGAAGGGCTGCTAATGCACGTGCCAAAGCAAGCAATTAACCCGGCCCTTGGTCTACAGAAGATTAAGCGACCAGGTTTCCAGCGCCTCCCTCAAGCCAGCAGCCACATTCCTACCTCTCCTATCTAGGAACGCGCGGCTCGACGTCAGCATTTGCCTGGGGTTCCCCTCGCGAGGACCGCGCGGGCCCGCTCGATTCCAGGGGCAGGTGCCCAACGCGGGCCCCAAGGCCAGCGCCCGGAGCGCCTGGGACAGCCCTGGAGAAGAACTAGGGACTCCAGGGCAGCACTGAGTCCCCACAGTCCCGATAATCCTCAAAGCGAGGACTAGGCATCAACCGAGGGGCTCCAAGCGTTAGCGCCGGGATGAGCCGAGCGCGAGAGGCGCCGCTTATCAGTGTTCAGCGTCCCGGGAATCACACTCCGGAGTGAACGGCTTAAGCGGCTTTTAGACTTTAATTTTTCAATCCTTGATGACAGTAACTAACACGGACGGGCCTGTGTGAAATGAGGTGGTTTGTTAGAACCTTTATGCTGCTCACGGGGAGGGGGAAATAGCAAGGGAAAAAAGGCAAAATGAGGAAAAAACCTGATTTGGTAAGGCAAGCACATAGAATCCTTAAGGTTGGCAAAGGGACAGAGAAACGTTAATTATATAGTTATGATTAAGTTATAGTTAATTTGTTAAGTAACTAGTTTTAGGACTGTTTTCCTAGTATCCTAAAATTCCTGGTATCAGGGAAAAGAAATAGAAGAGAGAAGCAAGTACTAATAACTGATCAAGAGCTAAACTCTGCACTAGTAAAAGCACTTCCTGCTTCATCCAGGAAAATGGAGGAGATTTTTGAACAGGAACAGGGATGTAAAGACCCACGTGAAACTCTCCCAAACTGCCCCAAAACACTCTGCAGCCAGCACTGCTGTTTTAGGAGGATGCAGCCCACAGCCCTGCAGCAGGGTGACATTGGCAGGACCATGTTCTTCACTTGCTCACGCCGCGTGTGCTCACGCCAGCCCAGGAACTAACCCGGAATAAACAACATAAAGACGTCTGCTTTTGCTGTGAGCAGGGATGTGACATGGAAAACGCACAGGGAGGCAAAGGGCAAGATTCCTGAGCTGGGCACGACTGTTCTCCCACAGAGGTGTCTCTAACACTCACCACATAATCCAAGAAACCAAGACCATAGTGGCCTCATTGAAGGAGTTGAAGAAGCGAATCAGATCTTCCCCTTCGCGGCCAAGCTTCTTCAGCGCCACTCCTAGAACCAGAGCAAACATCACCAGGCCAAGGATGTTCATCCCTTCGATGTCAGTGCCAACAGGGATCTGTGGAGACAAAAAAGCAGCGGGCTTGTTAGGTGGGAGACGGGTCTGTCTTTTCGACACTCTCTGATTGATCTGGAATCAGCAGATCCAGCGCATGAAGAAAAATCACACATGAGCAGGACAAAACCGGGACAGTGGTTAAAAGCCTGCAGGTTTCCTCACTGTTTTCCTGCGAGGAAAGGGTGTCTGGAAGAGACTGCAGGTCCAATAGCAGCTGTTGGTCATACGATTTGCCCCCTCTGTTGATTCCAGCGAGTTTATTTGGGTGCACTATGATCTTCTACCTCCTAAAATAAACCATATGTGCAAGCTGCTTTCAGAGGTCTGGCCCCAAACACAACTACTTCCCAGCATCTCTGACGGGAATCTGCTTTCAGAAAGTGCCAGCCCCTTTGCTTTAATGGAATATTTACACCACGGTGAAAACCAGGCAAAAATAAACAGTGTCGTTAAGCGGAAGGAGGAAGGATAACAAACTGTGAGAAGTTACTGATTCATCTCTTCACATCAGCCATGGCAGAAACAGGGAGAAGAGGTGAAATACCTGCTCCCTGTCCTAGAAATCGCGTGACTAAATGGTATCAGTAAGAGGATAAAACCAGGATAGACCTATTGGGGTTGACAAGCCTGCTCTCCTGCTCCTCCACAGTGCCTGTCTCCAAAGGGCTGGAGTTTGTTTGGCAGAGCAACATCACAGGGACTGAGCGAGCGTTCTTGTGGCTTCATAAAAATACAATTGTTTAGACGAATTCTTTTCCCCCCAACTTAGCAGCACAAGCTCGCGTGCCAAATTGGTGTTTTCTTTGGAAGGGCTTCTCCAACAGATTAGGTTTGTGAACAAGTTTGGGCCTTGTAGCTAGTCTGAGCAGACACTAGCTCACCACTAGCAAGTGAAAATACATTCTGAGCTAAAAGCCTAAAACAAGCATTGACTAAAGACCTCAGCACACTGCTCTGCTGCAGTGTTTCTGAGATAATATTTTAACTAAAAGTAAACTGCTGACCTGGATCGTTCTCTGTAGCAAAGAGCTGCAGAGAAGAGGATAAAACATAAATTGTACAGAGAAAAAAGCCCAACCACACCATGGTGGCTAAAATACTGTTAACGAAAGTGTTCACAAGGATGAAAGCAATGAAGCTTCCAGCGTTTTTAATTGTTAGCTGCAAAATAATTAGATACAAAAATTTCCTTTTTTCACGGCAGTTGTTTGTTCTGGGCTAAATCCTCCTCAGTCTCTTTCACCTCTCTCTCTACTGGATTTCAGAGTGAAAGAACTGGAAACATGCAGAGGATATTAACAACGGGGCTCAGTTTATCCCCAAATACGTCTGAAGAAATAGGCTTTTTTCTTCACATACAGCAACACTCTCCTGTGTGAATGGTTTTGTCTCTACTCTTATTTTTGTGGCTGAAAACCCTGTACTCTCATTTTTCTACTTTTCACTTCTCTTAGCAAAACTTCTCCAGGATAGGAAACAAATTCAAGCCAGTTTTATTTCAAAAGCTGAAAAAAGATGTAAAGTTTTAGTTAAAAAAGATGTAAAGGATTTACCAGCGTGATACATGTCAGAAAAAAATCCAGGTAGGTTCTCAAGTCCTGTGAACAATTCATTAGCAGGAAGCAAGAAAACGTCTAGTCAAATAATGCTGTGTGAAATTTTTCCAATAAGTCATGGCACTTAACCAAAATCAAAACTTTCTTTAAGAAAAGTCAACTTGGGCAAAATGTACATTTTTTTACATGAGAAAAAAAAGCACTTATTAAATTTATATGGAGGAAACAGAATGCTTTTTCCTTGATGAAATATTTTCATGTTGATTTTTTTAACCCACTATTTATAACATTTTGTACTAGGTCCAGCTGATACAAAATTAATAATTAAAAAAAAAATACAGCTTGGTACAACATTTTAACGTAAGCAGTGCAAACCTTTCCCACCCCAAAAAATATGTTTTTACCAAAAAAAAATGGCCTCTTGGGCCCCACTCTTGTGATTTGGGCCCCCCTGAATTCCTGAGGACTGGAGACTCCAGGCAGAGTCCCCAAAAACTTCTTAGCTGTTCCCCTCATCTCGTTCTATCATCACCACTGATTTCGGTGCTGACAGAGCAGGAACTTACTCCAGGCCAGGTTGATTTGCAGGGAGCAACCTCGAGTGTTCACGGGATTTTGCCTCCTTGCAGCAAAATAGGGAGAAATTCCAGCATTAAATCCCCAGCGGAAGATCCTCTCAATCCCCGTCTCTAAAACTGGCAGATGCTGAACAGCCTTTTTGTGCTCTAACAGAAGAGTGCATCACCCCAAGGGAGCTGCCAAACCAAGCAGCATTGTGGACACTGCACAAAAACAGCTTTGATGAGCGCTTTTTTCCTGGGTAAGTGACGGGACGCATTATTATTTTGCTTGAAATTGGGTGTCCCGGGAGGAAGATTCATGAATCTCTTCTGGTCCCTGAAGAACCTATTGTTTTTAGGCTCTTGGAGCAAAATGCTCATCCAGGATACAACTGCTGACAGCAGGTAGCTGAGAAGAAAAATGTGAGCTGTGGTCACTGGTGTGTATATTGTTACTGCCACCGCAGGAGGACCCAGGAATCCCTTACAAGCTCCTTAGCTGCAGATGAGGAACTAAGATAGCCCTTCCTCCAGGAAACAGGCTGCTCAAGATGCAGATGTTACCTGCATCAGGGAGGATGTAGCCATCAAAGCTGGGTAAACAGGAGTGGGAGCATGAAACAACACAGCAAACGTGCCCCACTACTCACACTGTCAGCACGAGGAGCCAGGGCCTATTAACCCGTGGGGAAACAGCACTGGAAACCTTTGATCTACACTACTCACATCAAAAGCAGAAGAAAAACATTTCTCCTCTTCAATCAAATGCTCTGCTGATGAAAGAAAACACGAGGCAGTTTTCTATCACTATGGTATTTATATTATATGTTATCCAAAAATCATAGTCTTCCGTTCCAAACTTAATCCTCACCTATCCATAAATAATACGGTCTGGTCAGCATGGAAACCGAGCTGGCAAAGCTCAGATGATGCTTCCTTTTAGTTCGACCTGCTCTTCCCTAGAGAATGGAGGGCGTCTTCTGGCATTAAAGAAGTTCAGCTCTTGCTTGGTTCCAACAACTGAAGAAAGTTTGGAAAAGTAATTGGAGAAACAGCCTTTACTTCACAGCCACTGGCAAAAACAGACACCAGTGACAAATTCACTTTTTTTTGGGGGGGAGTGAGTATTTCATCAAGCTCTGATAAGTGAGAAAGAAAACAGGAAGAAGCTCACAGTTTAACTTGTCCAAAAGAAAACTCCATCCTTACCCCTTGAGCAAGAACGATGGCTTTGAAAGAGCATTAGAAACTGCACTCCGTAGCCGGGCGCCTGTTTCCAGCGGCTGTGGTGAGCCCTAACCTGTCCCTGCTTGCCATGCAGCTCCTAACAGACTCCAGACCAGACACGGGTCAGAAGGGCCCCGCTCGCATCGCATGTGGAGTGAGGACTGTGCAATGAAGAGGAAGGCCATGCTGCTGCAAGCGTGCGCGTGCCCGAGCGCGTGTGCCACGACAGCCTTTCCTGCGGGCTTGTTTGGGGCAGCACGAGGCTGCACGGGCACGTTGTGCCCGAGGAGATGGAGGAGAAAGGGCCTCTCGGGTTCGGCACGCGGCGAGCGCAGATCCCGGCTAACGCGGGACCTGGGCAGCTCCTCCCCGGCTGCCTCTTCCCCGCTCGGCTCCTGCTCCATCCGAGCCACCTTTCGCCCTCCTGGGCTGGGGAAAGCTCAGCCCGTGAGCCAAAAGGGAGCTGGAAACGCACCCTTCTGCGCCACCCGTGCACACAGCACGTGTGGAAAGGAGAGGGCAACACGGCCAGCGCCTCCTGCCCTCGGGACCTGCCTCGGAGTCCTCCCAGGCGCACGGGAACTGCCCTTCACTTTGTCGTTTTACACAGACTAGTGCAACTGGCTGAGCTTTTCCACAACAAACCAACCAGTCTCTTGCCCTTGGGACACGTAAGTCACACTAAAATACATTAACCCAACTTACAGTACTCATCTCAGGAAGTCAGAATGAGCCTGAGAATCATAAAACAAACCTGAGGGCCATTCCCAGTGTCAGACCAGCCTTCCCGAAATCACATGGGATAATTCCTTTGGAATAAGGCGACGTGCTGCAGCTGAGTCTCTCCAGTTCACGTTGTGCTGACTCTAAGGAGACTCTGATTCTTGCTAGCCCATAGTAAAGATGTTGGACAGCCCCACACAGCAGAAGAGTCATTCTCTCCTGACTGGGATGGAGAATAAGGTCTAAGGGACACAAGCAGCCCAGCCTGATTGTCACTTAATTCCAAGTCTACAGAAAATCTTTTGGAAACACTGGGCAGCAAGACGAATCAAAACTTAGGACAAGCGACACCAGGCCTAAGAAAACAAGGCCTAAATATAAGATACCAAGGGTCAGCTCAGTTGATTTAACCCCCTTTCCACCACAGCTTACTTGTGTGGCTAAAGATCACTTCACCTGCCTTGTGTGTGTCTGGAGCAGGAGGCCAGCACTTGCGTCCTTCCAGCGAGCCTTGGTAGAGTCAAATATTATGTTAAAACAGACTGTATAAAACACGAGAATGAGTGACCTTACCTTTTCCACCGTGACATTTCCAGAGGTCGTGTTTCTCACCAGGACCTTGTAGTCTGTCGCATACTGCAGGTAAGAAAACACAACGCAGTGTTTGCTAACCAGGTTATCGCGAGGACCGTATCCTTTAGCATTTCACAAGGACTGTCAGGAAGGCTTTTTCCTTTTGATTGAGCAGGACCAGAAAGCCCTTCTGCAGCTACAGCCTCTACAGCGTCTCTGCAGCTGAGGCTGCAATGGGAGAAAGAGCTGAAATACCTGCTGCACAACTTAGAAAGGCCCAACAGATCAGAAAAGCCCACCAGAACACCCTTAAGGGCACTTTTGTACTGCTTCTATTATTTTTGCTATCGATGGTATATTGACTTGTCCTGCATTACATATACACTGAAAACGGACCTCGATTTTCGAACATGACCTTGTTTATGATAGCAACGCAAACCCACAAAATGTCATGAAGCCAAAAATGATTTTTCTGCTCCTTTAACAAAATTAATTGCTCTGTCCCACAGCAGCGCCTTCAACAGTGCCTAGCACTAAAAATGGCAAGGACAACTAAATCAAAGCTGTCTGTGAGCTCCCAAGCTCCCGTCCATGAGTTTCAGTCACGGAAATCCCACCCGCTCTGGATTTTGATGTTTTCCACCCCACGTGGCTAGCTGTTTTTGGACAAGCCCGCAGGCACGCGGCGCGCGCCAGCCCCACACACACCTTACCGTGCGGAAAGCGGCGGCGACGAGATTCGCGGGAAACAGGTTCCTGTGGAAACAAAAAGCAAGGAGAGGAAACGTTTACTGCTGCACTTGGGAAACGAATGCCCCGGGGTGGTTTTCTCCTAGAAACTGGGTTCCTCCTGCAGCGGCACACGCGCTGGCGCTGCCGCTTTGCTGCACACCCCGCGTCCCCCACGAGGAGCAGGCGAAGGAGACGCGGCCAGCGGCTGCAGACGCTGCCAGAGCAGCTGCAGCAGCAGCCCCCGGGGCAGGCAGGTTTTTAGCATTCCTCAGCGATTGCATTTTGCTCATAGCAGGAACACGAGGGGCAATCCAAGCAAATGCACTCAGGAGAAGGGCTCGGGCGCTCACAAGCGGGATGATTTCCCCGTCCTCTGCTCCTTGCGTGGTGCTACAAGGGGCCCAGAAAGAGCTACGCTTCCCTTTCACCTTTGCCCCTGCTTTGCCTTAGTGACCCCGGCATATTCCATCTTAAACCAGGCTTTTGCTCGCGATCATCCCGAGAGAGCTGCGGAAAGTGGCAAATCCAGAGGAGAAAGGGAGCCGCAGAGGGAAATCTTTGAAAGCGAAAGCACGAGGAGCTCGTTAAAGATTAAGATATGCCCCTGATAAAGCGCTTGCACTTTGCATAGCTCCGTTATGCTGCCACACACGGAGCATTTTCCCACAGCCCTGGCTCTTCCTGGAGCTCCCTCGCTGCATTACAAGTGCCCTAGGAGGAAGCTGCACAAGCCAAATTGCTCCAGGAATAATGTGACTCCGAGGCCCTCGTTCCACCGAGCACAAGAAAGGGCAACTTCTCCTCAGAGCATGAGAACAGAGCTCTCTAAAAAGCGCAGAAATAGCTCAAACTCTGCAAAGATGCTTAAAAGTTAGCGCAGTCGTTCAAAGGGAAGAGCTAAGGTGCCTCAGTCCTCTCGCAACCTCAACTCTCTGACAGGTGAAAAGCTCAGGCAGAGCAAAAGCAAACTCATGTCGAAGTGAAATGCTGGGTTTTTGAACGGGCAGGGCGCCGTGCCCTCAGGATTTATCCAAAAACAAAGGCAAAATAAACTATGGTGTTGGGAAAATTGGAGCATTGCAACTTTTCATTTCAGGGTGATTACGTCTTTTTTAGAAAAACTGACTGGATTTTGAAGGAATAACAAACAGGAAAACAAGATGTTGAAAAATGACCAGAAATGATTTTTTTAAAAAAATAAAAAAAATCAGCTTTCCCATCCCGCAGGATGGAAAGAGCAGGAAGGGAAACCTGAAAATCCTATGCATTCCTATTTCTGGGCTTCTAATAAAAACATCCCACTTGGAAGGGCCAAAATCTTCCCATTGGAAAACACACGTTTATTGGATGCCTGGGCCAAGTGTTGGAATACTAGAAATAATGTTCTGGGTTGTGTTATCTCTGTTGTCAAGGAAGTCCTTTCAACAGTAGGAATCCACTGAAAGCAATTTGGTGAAAATCTGCCTGGCAGATCCCGGTTGGATTGCTCTAGTGGCTCTATTTTCCCTTTGATGCCAGGTATTTTCATTCAGCAGCACACCACACGATTCTGAGCCGGGAAATTCTCAAAGGAATTTCCTTTTCCGTGTGTCTGTGGATCCGTAACAGACATCCCACCCACACACGCATCACAAGTGTGCACCATGGCTAACTCAGGGGAACTTAAACAAGTGCAATTACTTATAGCAGGTATTGGATACTTCTGGGGCTCAACAGCCCAGTCTGCACCGGCAGTAAAAGGCATAAAGGTCAAAAGACAGAATTCCAAGATTCCCAGCAGGATGATGCATTCTAGCCGGAGACAGACAGAAAAACAGAATTCCCTTCCCACAGCCAGTCCCACGGCTTCAAAACATGTTTTCATCCCAAAACAGGGCCAAGAAAGCTACTGTCTCAGACTTTTTTTTTTTTTTTTTTTACTGAAAAATATCAAAATATTTTGTTGAGATGTTTCTTTTTGGTGAATGAAGTTTCCTGCTTGGTCTTTCCTATTAAATCACAGCAAAACACTGACCTCACTGAAATGAAATGCCAACCTCATCCTCTGTTGGAAACTTCAGCAGAGTCAACAGGTTGCTGCGGAACTGCTTAATTCGGTTTAATCACCAAATACAAAGCAGAGGCAGGACAAAACTCCGAAACGGGCACTAGTGGTAAGCGCCAGCGAGTGGGGCGAATCCACAGATTCCTTCAAAAATTCCCCATCCTGGGGATCCGAGCGCTTTCGTGGCGCCCGCGCGGCCTGGCACGCTCCGCTCCCTGCGGCCATTCCCACGCGTGATCCCTGCTCCTTCCGCTCTCCAGGGCGGCCCGGGGCCGGCGTTCCCAGGGGATCCCGGGGCCGGCGTTCCCAGCGGGATCGGGCGCCTCCGGCTGCGCCGCAGGACGACGCCGGAGGTTGAGGGCCGCTCCGGCAGGCCGGGACAAGGCGCGCGGGCAAACGGGGCCCGGGGCGGCTGTCACGGGACCGAACCGAACAGATGCGGCGGCTCCTCGAGCCGTGAGTCACCGCTCCCTTGCTAATGACGAGTCCAATCCCTTTCCCAAGGCCACGGCTGCCGGCACAGGCGCGCGCTCGCGTGCAACCCCGCGCTGGGAAACGGGGAAGCGCGGCCGAGGGCCAGGGCGACCTCCGCACGGTGCTGTGACGATAACAGGGAACGCCTCCGCTCGCGACCCGGAGGCACGAACTTCCCAGCAGCGGGAAGGCTCCGCATCCTGGGAGAGGATCCCTGTTTTCCTCCCGTGTTTCCTCCATAAGTTTTCACAACCAGGACTCCGCAGGACCCTCCACGCTGCAAGCTCAGCGGGTTCCACATACTTGAGGGCTTGCTAATAGGGGAAGAGGCTTCCGGCCACCTGGCACCAGCCACCGCAGCAGGGACCAGGGCAACACGCGAGCAAAACACCTGCAATTTCAAAACCACCAAAATCAACCGAATAAAGAGCGAAAGCGAGAGAGAGCGGAGGGTGCTGGGGGGTCACTGCCTCGCTCCGGGGCCCGTCAGGGATCCGAGTGAAGACAGCGAACGCGAGAGGTGGTGGCACATGGATGGCTGTGCGAGGGCTGCTCCAAACCCATCTCTTCCCAGCCGGATTCCACTACTGAGGGATTAGGGGTCTGGGCCCTTTCCGTACCGCAGCTCGCTGCCTGGAGCACCTTCTCTCCCGGACATTGCGGATGCGCTGCAGGGACATGAGCAGTTTCTCCAGCCTGTCAGGTAGGGCTTCCACCCAGAGCCACGCTGACTCTTTATTTTGTAATTCTCCTTCACCTCCATACAGACTCCAAGTCATCTTCACATCCAGGGTACCTGCTCCCACCACCAATTCTTGTTTTTACCTGGTATTGCGCAAATTGTCAGGCTGGGAATGAAATATAAATGGTTGCCACTTGGCCCCTGGGCATTCTGGCCAATGAAACCTGCCTCTCTGGGAAAGGAAAGCACATCAACGGGGGTTTGTAAACACACGCTGCTTTAAAAACATAAACTCTTTAATCCTCTTTATCCAGAGACAATAAAAAAATAATAAAAAAAACAACCTAAGCACATAAAAGCAAAACAAACATGCAAATTACAAGAAAAACGCCCAGCTTGGCAATTACCAAGATACCTGCCACGCACAACTCCTCAGCTGCTTGGCTGCTATGATGCAGATTTTTGCTCTTGATCTCCTCCACATTTGGTAACAACTGCCCCAAATCCTAAAGTTTCAGTAAACACCCGCGCTTGTTACGGCTGCTGGATCACTCCCTCCCTGCACCGCTCGGGAGGCAGCACGCTGGAATTCCCCAGTTTTCCCTTCCTTCCCCCCTTTCCTGCAGCTGCGGACCCCAATAGCTGCACACATGGGCCTTCCATGCCAGGGGTGCTGTGCCGACATTCCCCAAAGCGGGAAAGGCTGCAGGGCGAAGCAGGGCGCTCAGCAAGTCGGATGGACATTCGTGTAATTTTAAGAAAGGCGAGTTTTGCAGTGGATGGGGTACAGGGAGATGGGGAGGGGAAGATGCTCGGGAAGCTCCTGCATCCACAGGACACCCTTGTGCCGGACGGAGCACAGGGAAGATGCTTGGGAAGCTCCTGCATCCAGTGGGCACCCTCATGCCGGATGGAGCACAGGGAAGATACTCGGGAAGCTCCTGCATCCACAGGACACCCTCGTGCCGGACGGAGCACAGGGAAGATGCTCGGGAAGCTCCTGCATCCAGTGGGCACCCTCATGCCGGATGGAGCACAGGGAAGATGCTCGGGAAGCTCCTGCATCCATCGGGCACCCTCATGCTGGGTGCCGAATAGGGAGCATCCCTGAGGAAAGATGCTCAGGAAGGGCCCCGGAGTTCGGCATCTATGCGAGCAGCACCAAGAAGGGGTGAAAACCAAAAGCAATAAAGCAACAGAGACACAAAGAGGGGGGAGCGGGGGACCATGCCGGCCACCGGGGGCGCTGAGGAGGAGGAGGAGGAGGGGGGAGGAAGGGCACACGCAACACCGCCGGCTCTGTCATCATCCCCGGCGGGGCGCTCCTACCTGACGAGGTCCAGGAAGGAGTCCACGGTCTCCTTGCGCGTGGGGCCGGCGCCGGGCAGCGCGAGCGCGGGCGCGTTGAGCGCGGAGGCGCCGGCGCCCGGGCGCACCACGAAGCCGAGCGCCACGGCGAGGCCGGCGGCGAGCAGCGTGGTGCCCAGGAAATAGGCGAGCGCGATGCCGCCGAGGCGGCCCAGCGAGCGCGTGTCCAGGCTGGCGGCGCCGGACACGAGGCTGCACACCACGAGCGGCAGGATCACCATGCGCAGCATGCGCAGCAGCAGCTCGCCCGGGAACGCCAGGTAGGCCACGCGCGCGGGGCCCAGCGCCGCGCCGCGCGCTGCCGCGCCCAGCGCCACGCCGGCCAGCACGCCCGACACCGTGAGCAGCACCAGCCCGTGGCGCCGCAGGAAGCGCCGCGCGCCGGCCCCGCAGCCGCCGCCGCCCGCGGCCTCGCCGCGCGCCGCCGCCGAGCCCTCCGCGTGCCCGTTGCGCCCGTCGCCCGCCTTCTCCATGCTGCCCTCCGCGCTGCTCCGCTCCGCTCCGCGCGCCGACACCGCCGCCGCCGACAGCGCCCGCCCGCCCCGCCGCGCGGGGAGGAGCCGCGCGCCGCCCCCGGCCCCGCCGCCTCCGCCGCGGGGCCTTCCCGCCCGCCGCGACCGCCCCTTGCGGCCCCGTGTGGTGTCTCGGCGTCCCCGTGAGGACCCCGGAGCGCCGTGTGGCGCCGCGGCGTCCCCGTGATGTCCCCACGGCTCGCACACGGTACCTCCTTCTCCCCACATGGTCCCCACGCCTCACACACTGTGTTTCAGCATCCACACACCGTCTCCAGCTATCGCATGGTGCCTCAGTGTCCCCACAGCGTCACCAGGGCTCACGTGTGGTGTCTCAGTGTCCCCATGATGTCCCCACGCCTTGCACACGGTACCTCCTTCTCCCCACATGGTCCCCACAGCTAACACATGGTGTCTCAGCATAACCACGTCACTGCCAGCAATCACATGGTGTCTCGGTGTCCCCACAGTGTCACCAGGGCTCACGTTGGTGTCTCAGTGTCCCCATGATGTCCCCACACCTCACACACGGTACCTCCTTCTCCCCACATGGTCCCCACGGCTCACACACGGTGTCTCAGCATCCACACACCGTCTCCAGCTATCGCATGGCGTCTCGGTGTCCCCATGATGTGCCCGTAGCTCACACGCAGCGCCTCAGTGTCCCCAAGATGCCCCCATGCCTCACACACTGTGTCTCAGCATCCACATGCCATCTCCAGCAATCGCATGGTGCCTCAGTGTCCCCACAGCGTCACCAGAGCTCACGTGTGGTGTCCCAGTGCCCCCATGATGTCCCCACGCCTCACACACGGTACCTCCTTCTCCCCACATGGTCCCCACGGCTCACACACGGTGTCTCAGCATCCACACACCGTCTCCAGCTATCGCATGGCGTCTCGGTGTCCCCATGATGTGCCCGTAGCTCACACGCAGCGCCTCAGTGTCCCCATGATGCCCCCACACCTCACACATGGTACCTCCTTCTCCCCACATGGTCCCCGCGGCTAACACATGGTGTCTCAGCATCACCACGTCACTGCCAGCAATCACATGGTGTCTCGGTGTCCCCACAGTGTCACCAGGACTCACGTGTGGTGTCTCGGTGTCCCCACGATTTGCCCGTAGCTCACACACAGCGCCTCAGCGTCCCCATGATGTCCCCACACCTCACACACGGTACCTCCTTCTCCCCACATGGTCCCCACAGCTAACACATGGTGTCTCAGCATAACTACGTCACTGCCGGCAATCGAATGGTGTCTCGGTGTCCCCGCAGTGTCACCAGGGCTCACGTGTGGTGTCCCAGTGCCCCCATGATGTCCCCACACCTCACACACGGTACCTCTTTCTCCCCACATGGTCCCCACAGCTAACACATGGTGTCTCAGCATAACTACGTCACTGCCAGCAATCGCATGGTGTCTCAATGTCCCCACAGTGTCACCAGGGCTCACGTGTGGTGTCTCAGTGTCCCCATGATGTCCCCACACCTCACACACGGTGCCTCCTTCTCCCCACATGGTCCCCACGCCTCACACACGGTGTCTCAGCATCCACACACCATCTCCAGCTATCGCATGGCGTCTCGGTGTCCCCATGATGTGCCCGTAGCTCACACGCAGCGCCTCAGTGTCCCCAAGATGCCCCCATGCCTCACACACTGTGTCTCAGCATCCACACGCCATCTCCAGCAATCGCATGGTGCCTCAGTGTCCCCACAGCGTCACCAGAGCTCACGTGTGGTGTCCCAGTGCCCCCACGATGTCCCCACGCCTCACACACGGTACCTCCTTCTCCCCACATGGTCCCCACAGCTAACACATGGTGTCTCAGCATAACCACGTCACTGCCAGCAATCACATGGTGTCTCGGTGTCCCCACAGTGTCACCAGGACTCACGTGTGGTGTCTCGGTGTCCCCACGATTTGCCCGTAGCTCACACACAGCGCCTCAGTGTCCCCATGATGCCCCCACACCTCACACACGGTACCTCCTTCTCCCCACATGGTCCCCACAGCTAACACATGGTGTCTCAGCATAACTACGTCACTGCCAGCAATCGAATGGTGTCTCGGTGTCCCCGCAGTGTCACCAGGGCTCACGTGTGGTGTCCCAGTGTCCCCATGATGTCCCCACACCTCACACACGGTACCTCCTTCTCCCCACATGGTCCCCACAGCTAACACATGGTGTCTCAGCATAACTACGTCACTACCAGCAATCGCATGGTGTCTCAATGTCCCCACAGTGTCGCTCATGTGTGGTGTCTCAGCATCCCCACGGTGTCCTCAGCTCACACGCAGCGCCTCAGTGTCCCCACCTGGTTCCCAGCTCACACTTGGCACCTCCGTGACCCCATGGTGTCCCCATACCTCACGCATGGCACCTCCATCTCCCAGCATGGTACCCACAGCTCACACGTGGCATCTCGACCTCCTCACAGAGTCCCCAGCTCACACACAGCACCTCAGTGTCCCCACAGCGTCACCGGGGCTCATGTGTGGTGTCTCAGTGTCCCCATGATGCCCCTACACCTCACACACGGTACCTCATTCTCCCTACATGGTCCTAACAGCTCACACACGGTGTCTCAGCCTCCCCACAGCATCCCCATGTAACATGTGGTACCTCAGTGTCCCCACAGTGTCACCAGGGCTCGTGTGGTGTCTCAGCATCCCTGCGGTGTCCCCATACCTCACGCATGGCACCTCAGTCTCCCCACCTGGTCCCCACAGCTTCTGCGTGGTGTCTCGGCGTGGTATCTTCAGCTCACATGTGGCACCTCCACGTCCCCATGATGTCCCCAGCTCACATACAGCATCTCTGTGTCTCCACATGTCCCCATAGCTCACATGGTGCCTTGGCATCCCCACAGCAACCCCAGCTCACACCCGGCACTACAGGGTCCCAGTGATGTCCCCATGCCTCACACATGGTGCTTCGGTCTCCCCACATGGTCCCCACAGTTCACACATGGCACCTTGGTGTCCCTATGATGTGCCCGTAGCTCACACACAGTGCCTCGGTGTCCCCACACGGTCCCCAGCTCACACACAGCACCTGCATTTCCTCATGGTGTCCCCGTACCTCACACATGGGGACTCATTCTTCCCACATGGTCCCCACAGCTCACATGTGGTGTCTTGGTGTCCCCATGACGTCCCCATACCTCACACACAACACTTCAGTTTCCCCTCTGTGTCCCTATAGCTCACACATGCCACCTTGGTGTCCACACAGCTTCCCCACAGCCCACGTGTGCTCCCAGTGTCCCCCCAGTGTCCCCAGTCACCCCACACCTCCATCCTCCCAAAACCCCCTCAGCACCATCCTCATGCTCACGCTGTCCCCTCCGTGTCCCCATGGCTCTGTGGCCCCTGCACATCCCCGCAGCGCCACCCAGCTCCTCAGTGTCCCTCAGTGTCCCCTCACCACATCCCCAGCCCCTCAGTGTCACCCTCAGTGTCATGAGTACCGGCGTGTTTGCTTACAGGGGCAATTGCAAGAGCTTCGGGGAACATTTGGGCTGGAAAAGGGGCTACATTTCAGTGAATTCCTTTGGCATCAGCGAAACAGCCTAGCAGAAAATGCGCTGCAAAAATAACCAGCCCACACTCGCTTTTCAAGCAGAGCGGACTAATGAAACAGACAGACTGGCAGGGTGTGATTGGGCAATAATCCTGACTTAATAAAACTCTTTTCTGTTTTCCAGGCTCAAGGATAGACCCAAAGATCCCTATCCCATGACTGGCATCCCTGGGAATTCGCTCAATGTAAATAAGTAATAGCAACAACAAGTAATTATGTCCACAGCTGCCTCCAAACGCAATGCAAAGCCTTAACTTGTAGCTGCTCACACACAGAAATTGGATTCAAAATGCCATGCATATTTCTATAGATTTTTTTTCCTGATTTCTTTTTTTTTTTGAGGAACATGTGATTTGTGAAACTATGCTAATGAACGTTACATAAAACTAGGATTCAGAGAGAAAATAGAGACCAGAAATTGATGTTTTTTGTTACTGCTTTGAAAGAATCCCTCATGAAAATGTCATGCTTCCTTTTCCCCTTTTGTTTTCCTCTGCCATTCTCTCTCTTTCTCACCTGTTTCTTTTCACTTACCATAAAATGAATACAGATCTACGGAAGTTTTATTCTCTGTTTCAACTGAGAAAAGATTCGGAAACCAAACCTAATGTCAGATGTTCTAGTATGGATAAACGCTATTTGCTGGGCAATGCAGATTGGAGATGTGATTTTGACCTAGTCTCACAGAGAGCTCAGATCTACACTGGTCTCTGAAGCGAGATTTAACCTGCTGCTTTGCACAAACCGCGCTATTTGTTATTATAGCAAGAGCTAAACAAGTCTCTCCGGGACATCGGGAAGTCACCCAATAATTCCTAGCCCCGGGGAAAATCAGTTCTGCTCACACGCGCCGCCGCCAGCGCAAGTCTTGTCTGGTTTTGCACTCCAGTGGTGGAGAGCAAGAAGAACACGTGAAATGAGGAAAGCCACCCGCAGCAGGTCATAAGCAGGCAAAACCAATCAAACAAGCAAGCAAAAACGGGAAAAAACACTGTTCCTTTTAAAGAAAAACACATTTCCCTCTGCTTGGGGTGAGGACAGAGCAAGGCACCCCTCAAATGCAGCCTTCAGCGCTGGCCAAGGAATGGAGAGGTCCTGATGACTTTCCATCAAATTCTGCTTGATAGTTTTTTTGACGGTGTTTATTTGAAATTTGACCTCAGTCAAGGCAGTGAGGAAAACCTCGACAGCCGTAATGGAACTGCACTCTGTTTTAGGACAGCAGATCTTACTTTCAGCCATTTCCCTCCTGCTAAAATCCTATTTCATCTAGGGAATTTTATCTGGAAAACTGTGAGGAAGGGTTTCCAGTTCCTCTTTCCTACTGCTCATCCATTCCAGTTGTTAATATTTACCAGGATCTTGCTGAAAATCAGCGGGTCAGACACTTAGTCCTAACTAATCTTGTTATCTCTGCAGTCAGCAAAGTGGCGTGAAACCGCTTTGGCACCCGCTCCTAAAACCAGTGTCTGAGGCACAAATCACCCATGGGGGCACCTTCCTCTCCACTGAGCATGGAAAAGACCTGGGCAATTGGCTCAGGAGACCCAACTTCGGGACAGGTAAATTTGGGCCACACAAATGTCCCTGTCCCACTTACAAAGCAGGTCCCAAATATTCATTATTTTCCTCCCTTGGTGACTTCTATGCATCTCATACTCACCTTACAAGCTCAAGATGATTTTTTTCCCTCTCAGAACAGATTTAACCAGGCACTTGAGCAGCATCCTGCATTTTATTTTATTTTGTTTTGTTTTATTTTATTTTATTTTATTTTATTTTATTTTATTTTATTTTATTTTATTTTATTTTATTTTATTTTATTTCATTTCATTTCATTTCATTTCATTTCATTTCATTTCATTTCATTTCATTTTTCTCTCATTGACCTCTAAAATGTAAACGCACCCTGAGAACATCCACCTGCGGAGCCAGCCTTCCCGCTTGCCTCCGTATGAAACCAAACCCCGGGAAGACAAGAGCCTCTGGAGAAGGCTGCGTTTGACTGCAAACCTAAGGGGTTTGCATGCCCATCACAGCTGGAAAAGGTCCTAAAGTCAGGGTTTGCTCTGTGATTTTGCTTCTGTGGAGGGAAAAAAAAGGGAATCCAGACTGCTTTTCCAGGGCATGTCTGCCTTCCTGCATATGATCCTGAAGGTCTTTTCCGATAACGATGCAATGATTCCTGATGGAACAACGCGTGTGGAACAAAGCAGTGGCCGCTGCAGCCGGGGATTTGGTGCTCCGCAGGGACACGGAGCCCATCGGGGCGCTGCGGAGCCTCCGGATCCCGCTCGGAGGCCGCAGACATCCTGGCTCCGGAGGCTGGGAGGCGCATCACGAGCCCGGCTCCGGGACGGCTTTGGTCCGGAGGAGCCGGGCGCTGCCGGTGGCTCCGTGTGCGTGCGGACGGGGAGCAGGGAGGCGGATTAAAGGGCAGGAAGGGCTTGGCTTTGTGTTTTCCTTTTCCAAGGAAGGCTTCAATAAAGCTGCCCCGAAACGTCCCAGCCTCATGAGACGCTCCGGGAAGACCGCGGCGTCCCCGGGGGGAGAACACATGAAAGCGCGGGATGGGGAGAGCCTGTTTCCCGCCCGGCAACGCGCGGGCCCGCCGGAGCCTCCAGCACTTCCTGGCTCCGCAGGCTCCGTCTTGGCAGGACGGCTCCGCCGGGCCCGGGATGCCAAGAGATTTGGCCGGGCTCCAGCCCACATCTGTGCCGCGGGTGTCCCTGGCAGGAGCGCGGCTGCCGCGGGGATCCCCTCCTTGGCTCTGCCCTTATCCATCCGCCTCTGCCCTGATCCACGGCCACCCAGGCGCAGTGATCCGGGCTGCTGGAATACACCGATTTGGGGACACCGCGAATCCCAGACAAGACACAACCCCCAAGAGCCAGGGCAAGGTGGGATCCATCAACACCCTCCGCTCTGGCCGCGCAAAGTCCCCGTCTCAGGCATCACCACGTGCGGATTCATCCTCTTTCCAAGAAAGATTCATCTTTCTTCCTACCGAGACTCTCATGCTTGGTAGAAAATATTCAGAAGGGGGGAAAAAAGGGCTTTTGTGAGCACATTTTGTAACAGCAGAGGTAGGCAAGGGGGTTTGCCGATGTCACTTGACCGCCCAAACTCCAGCAAAACATAAACGCTGCAGACAGGGGTGGTTGATCTGGGGTAAATATTTAACTTCATTCTCCAAAGGCACATGCAGTTTTTCTGACAGGATGAAAAATATGGAATAATAACCCCCACACTGGCCGTGAGGCTCCTCTGAAGGGCCCTGCGCACCAAGTGGAATTGCCCTTGGAGCAATGACAAAACCGAGCGCGGCATAAAGCCCTAAATATAATAAAACAGTGCGTAAGAATAACCCATACGGGCTGAAGAAGCAGCAGGGTGGTATTTGCTGGCTCGTGGGGCCTCTCTCTTGCAGGAAAAGCGCCCGCCGGTTTGTGCTGTGCTTGCGCAGGCGCTGGCCGCGTGTGCCGGGCGCGCGGCGCGGGGAGCAGCTGTGCAGCACGCGCGCTGCAAGGCCACAACGTGCGGAGGAATGAGCCGGGCCCGCCGGCTGCCATCCGCGCGGAGACGCCGCAGGGACATCAGCATTCCCGGCACGCTCTGGCCCCGGGGCTTCCCTTGCTGCCGCCGTGCCAAGGGGCAGCGGGAGCGAGCCGGGGGATGGATCAGGGCTCTCAGGAGGTCAGGGTTGGCAACCTCAGAGACCTCTGAGAGCAGCCAAATATCGTGAGAGACGAAAAACACCGTAGGAAAAGCAAGGAAATGTGATATTCTGGAGGAATATCGTTCAAGAATCCAACAATGCGCCGCCCGGGTGTTGGTGGCGATGGAGTCCTTGCTATGTGGAGCAGTTTTCCGCTGTCCAGCTGTTTTTCCACCCCTCACTCCTCAGTTTTGCAGGCTAATGGAGCCCCGCTCCAGGCAGCCGGGCTGTGCGGAGCTTCCACGCGCCGCATCCATCACGGAGGCAGCCGGGGATTTACCGGAGCGGCGGGAGCGCCTCCGTTCCCACAAGCTGCAGCCAAGGCCGCAGCGGCCGCGTGTTCCCGGTGGCGGCGGCGTCACCGCGCGCCGACACGCGCTGCCAAGGCCAGTTCCGCGCAAACGCGGCCAGACAGAGCAAACAGCGGCGCTCCGCGCGCGGGGGGACGTGCAGGCTGCAGGGGCTGCAAGGGCACTGCGTGTTTCCACTGCTCGCAGGTCGCGCTCGCAGCACCGCGCTGCTATGCCAGGGATTTCCAGGTGCGGGGTCACTTGGAATACTAATACTCTTCATCACGGGCATCCCGCACCAAAAATTTACACCGGATTGGTGTAAAAAGGAAAGGCTGCTGAAGAGAATAGGTGGTTGGCCGTTTATGCCAAGATGCAAGGTCTGCACGACTCCCTTTTCCGAAGGGAGAGAGCCAAGGCGCGCTCCGGGACGCTCCTTCCCCGCTGCAGAGGCCGGCGCCTGGCCAGCGACGTGCTCCAGCTTGGCCAAACGAATCCCAGGATTTCTGGGTGAATCACCCAGGATGAACCGCCCGCGTGAGTGGAACGCCACCAAGGAGCCGCCGCGGCTGCCGTGTCTGCAGGGCACATCCATGTTTTCAGGGAAGCACCGCAGCGTTCCTGCCTCGGCGGCGCTCCGTCAGTGCCGCCGTCCTGCCTGGTTGCACTGGGGGTTTGGCACTTGCACCCAGGAGATGCACAAGATCAGCGCGTGCATGGAGAAGGGGGAATTCTTCTCTTTTATCCTAAAAAGCAAATCGCATAGAAATAGGAAGTAAGGGCAGAGAGGGGATTTCGTCTGTTCATGCAGAGGGGAATCACACACTGACCGCGGCCGGAGCGGGCCAAGAGCTTCCCCCAGCGCCGCAGGAAGAGGGACCGTTCTGCAAACACACGGAAAGCCCATTCATTGCTACGGAAAGGGCTACGGAAGAACGCGGGACGCGTGCCGAGAGCCCCGGCCGGGGCATGGGAGCATTCCCGAGCCTCCCGAGGAGCCCGTGTCCTTCCCGCGCAGCGGCGCTTCTGGACGAGGCGGCGTTTCAGCCGGAGCCATCGGAGGGAGAAGCCGGGCTGGCCACAGGGCATTCCTTGGGCTGGGAATCGTGGGTGAAACACCCGGATTGGGGCCAAACGCGGCGGGGAGGAAAGCAAATCCGCACCCTGGAGAAGGTCCCCTGCAAACAGCGCCCGTGACGGCTGGGACTGGCTGCCCAGAGACTTGGATGTCTGGGCCCTCCAAAATCTCACTATTTTACAGTTTAAAAAGCAAAGGGTTTAAAAAAAAACATAGGTATAAGCCCCTGTTCCTCATTTGCCTTTGGATCTGGAACCCATGGGTCACATTTTCATTTTTATTCCATACAACCACAATATACGAAAATGTGGTGCCTCCTTAACCTGCTCTTTTGCAGGGGAACACAGAGCATCTCGCTCATGTGCTCAGCCCAGGGCTTGAAGTGAGTCCTCAGCTCCACAGCTTGAAGCCTTCGGCCTCTCGCTCCGTGTCCATCTGCCTTGAACGCGGCCAGGGAATCCAGAGGGAAGCGGCAGGAACACGGACACACACAGGGACATGGCACTAGTGAATATTCCTGCTTTCCCTGGGAAAACACACGCAGGTGTGTCAAACGTTACCGCAGCGTCTTGGAGGGATGAAGCCAAATGTTCTCGAAGTGGACGAGAGGAAAGACATGGAAACACTGCAAGTGCTGGGAAAAACAGCCGGGAGCTGGACCAGGAGTCTCTCAGGAAGGAGGAAAGAACATTGAATAATGAAGCTCAGCTGAAGCAAAACCATAGAAAACAAACTGCTCGTGCCAGGAATTTGGGGAAAGGGCCAACGCTGGGAGAGGGAGAGAAAAGAGCTCAGAGAAATGTTTGGTTCAGGCAGAAGCAGAGAAATACACCCGAGGAGCAGAGCAGGGAGGCGCGTGTTGGGACCGGCCGGGATGAAAGGGGTGAGAAGGGAAGGAGGGGAGGCCAAGGCAGCCTTGCGAGCCATGGGAGCGAAATGGGATTGTCGGGCAGAGCTCAGACACGCCGGCTAAACGCAGCCTGGCGAGGTGCTTAATCCGAAAGGAATCCCAGATCCCCCGACAACAGGCACTGCAAGGGGCCGCGAACGCCCCGGGCACCGCGAACGCTGCTGCTCGGCTTCTGCCCTCGTCCTCCCTCCCAAATCCCACTATTCCCGGGCAGGGCTGCTACTAACCAGGCAGCAAGGGGCACCCGGTGACAGGAACAGAGCCACCGGGGCAATGTCACCCGAGGGATGGGGCAGCCCTGGCCCTCGGCCTCCCCGTGCCCACGCGAGCAATGGGCTGCTCATTAGGAGTGACAATTAGACGCTCCCAACCCGCTGGGACTTTGTTTGGGCGAAGCAAACGCGTACGGGCGCAGCGACCTCTGATCTGCACGGGTAAGTGCGCCCGCCGCGCTGCTTCCTTTGATTTCATCGTGCTCCTTTATGACTTAGCTTTCGGGCTTAATTAAAAGGAATTAAAAACTAACACGTTAGAAGAAGGCCCGGACTTGTCCCGTGGCACTTACCCTCCCCGCCACGCTGAGGGGCTGGTGTTGACCTGATGTGCAGAGGGGAGCGCCGGGAGGGCCACAAAGGATCCTCATCACCACCTAGGGGATGTTTTCCACTGTGAAACCTTTTTTATCTGTTTTCCAGCTATTTGTGGACGCCAGCCCCCCCCAGATCTGTTGCAAACGCCTGTTTTCTTCTCCCTCTCCCCTCTTTGCCCTTCAAGCTGCTTTTTAATCTTCGGCTGTTAGATAATTGCGTTGGCTAACGATGCTTAAACAGTTGCAGCCAAACTGGGTGATTACCCCGAGCAGCCGGACTGGAACGCGCCGCGCACGGGAGACACGTCGGGCCGGGCGAGCTGAGCACGCGGGAGCGCGCCGGCCAACGCGCGGGCCCGCGACCCGCAGCCTGGCCACAACGGGGACATTCTGCAGCCCCGGGGCTTGCTCGTGTTGCTGTTTTCTCGGCAGGGCAGCAGACACTGACACCTCCTGGTACAGGCACAAAATGACCGCGCGGCGCCTGGGACTCGCCGGTAGCAGAGGGTTCGCCATCGCCGCCCGTTTACAGGCCCTGCAGGAAGGACCTGGAACAAGCAAAACCCAGAGCCAGGCATCTCCCCGCTGCACAAGGAGGAAAGTGCAGGGGGAAATCACTGCGACGGACGCACGTGAGCCGCGCGTGTCGCGATGCGCTGAGCTAACCCCCCGGGTGACCTCGCGTGGCGCGCGCGGCCCGTTCCCGGTTCGGAGGCCTCGCGAGGGAGCTCATCCCGCGATTGCAGAGTGCCACCCACCGTCGGCACCGCAGACGGCACCGGAGACGGCACCGGCCCCGCGGCCTCATCCCGAGGGCCCATCCGGCCCCGGGATCGGCTCCCGCGCACCGGGATGCCAGGGGCCCTTCCGTGCCCTCCGCGCGCAAGGAGTCGCTGCCGCCGCAGGGATGAAATCTCCGTCTCCCGTAGGAGGGAGCGGAGAATCCCGCCGGATCCAGCGCTATCCCTGCAAACGGCGCCCGGGGAAGGCCCACGCGGCCCCGGAGCTGCGTCGGCGAGCGGAGAGCACGAGCAAGGGGGCTATTTCGGGGCCTGAAATTCCCCGTCGGCACGGCAACTTCCGACTCCGCGCCGCGGAGGGAAGCGGCTTAACGCGGCGGCTGCGGAGAACGCGCAGCCCGCGCCGGCGTCCGCTCCGGAACGCCGCGGGTTGGACCCGGGCAGCCCGGCAGAGGCTGCTTTCCCTGCCCCGGGCAGCGTCAGGCCCTGCTTTGCTCGGCAAACCCTGGATTTTTGTCACACCTGCCCGTGGCCGCCACCATTCCGTGCACCTGGCTCCATCCCGGACATATTCTCCCTAGACCTCCAGGCTCCAGCGTTTTCCAGCACCACGTGTCTGTCATATCGAGGAAGCGACCGCCGAAGCCTCCCCAACCCCTTGAGGTTCCTCTAGGCATTATTTTTATTCGCTCGGGAAAACCAGCAATTTTTACAGCCATTTTTCCCCAAAAAACGTTTATTTTTTCCTCAGCACGCACATAAACAATCCCGATCCCCCGGCGCGAGCATGTGGCGCGTCCCCTCTAATCCCCGCTTAGCCTAATTCGTGTCCTGCCTAAGAACAAAACCGGGCGAGATTCGCTCAAGGAGCCCGGATTACGGCAGCCTCCGACACTCCCGCGGGATTAGACTCCCGAGAAACCCGGGAGCCGCCCGACACCTCGAGCATCCCGCCTGGAAGCGCGCCGGGAGCGGGACGAGCCTGCCGCGCGGGGACGCTTCCCGCTGCTCCGAGCAAACCGCGCAACCGGCATCCCAGGCCCTGCAGCTATTTTTAGGATCTTGGCAGATCCTGCCGTTTTATTCCATTTCTTGGGATTTTTTTTTCTTTTCTCCTCTGTGCTGCCCAGAGCTCTCCTGAATTCTCCTGCGGATTCTGCGCGGCTTTCCCGTGGGAAATGGGGGCGATCCAGCAAAATGACAGTCCCCTCGGAACGGAAGGCCGGGTTTGCACCGCGTGCTGCTGCTCGGTGTCGCTTTCACGAGAGCCTGTTGACATTTTTCCACCAAAATACTTTCCACTCTCCCTTTAACTGATGTCTTTTCTTTTTTTTCCACAGCGTTTTGGCAGGAACACATTTAATGCACGTTGTTTTTTTCAAACACATTACGCACTTTCGCTTCAATGTGTTTTTGGAACGGCGACAAACATCCAAGCCCTTTTCTTTCCCCCCTTTCCGCCAACATTTGAGGCACGGAAGTTCTTCCCGCCCGGCTTCATCTTTTCATTCCCTCCCTTCCCAGCTCTTCGGGAGGACGGGAGACGCTCCGGTGCCGCCGCGCTTGGACACGGCTCCGCGGAGCGGCACCGGAGCGACGCCCGGAGCGTTTCTGGGCTAGGAAAGCCCGAACGAACCGGTACTTCTTGCGCTGCAGCCTCCGTCGAGGCTCCGTTCCCCGAAAGCCAAACTACACAGACACACACGTATAAAAAGCTCGGCGGCTGCAGCACTTCCCAAGCAGGAATTCCGCTCGTTCGGACCCCGCGGTGGGATTGCTGAGGTTTTCCTTACCCCGGCAGCAGGCAGCCCGCGGGTCCCCGTCGCACGGTGTCGACGCGCACGTTGATGCCCTGGGAGGAAGGAGGAATTCCTGTTTCGGGAATTCAGGGCCATTCCGGTGCACCAAACCCACGGAGTTCACCCTGCTGCATTACAGCCGCTGGAAAACCTGCAAGGCTCCAGCCTGCATCACTGTAAGTGATAAAATAAGGTATCAGGATGAGTGGGAGACTGGGGAAGCCCTTGGGGAAGCCTAGGAGAGGATTCAGTCCTTCCCTGGGTGGGGAATAAATTCCCGGGCAACCAGAAAACTGGTTGTCCCTGCAGTAGGGCTTGAAAAATCGGGTTTTAAACACAGGGAGACGGGCGCTGGGAACGGCACCATCCGCCCCGTCCCCTCAGCTCAGCATCGTTTACACATATTAATTACACCAGCTAATAATTATATACCTGAGCCTATGGCATTAGGGAAGAGGCAGGAGAAGATGGCCAGCTAAAGACGTGGATCGACGGCTCCCAAAGAGGAAAACTGTAAAACCAGCGGGTTTATCACTGCGCACGGGGAGGAGGCTGGCGGGGCGCAAACACAGAGGGCTGCAGAGCGCTGGGGCCTTCCTTGCGCACGGGGGTCTTCCTCGCGCACCGGGGTCTTCCTCACGCGCCGGGGTCTTCTGCAGGGGGGTCCTCGTGCTGCCGGACCCCTGTTTAGGAGATAAGGGTCCTTCAAGGAAAAAAAAAAGCATGAATTAAAAAATAAAATGGGAAGGAGCTCTTCAGACAGCCGGAATCAGAGAAGACCCGTTTTGGTCAGCATTGCACCCCCTGCGTCCAGCCTCAGCTGGCCCAAACGCGGGTGCTTCCAGTCCAGCTTTTCATCCAAATCTCCAGCTTGACAGCAGCAGCGGCAGCACTGAGCAACTTTCTCAGGAAATTTGCATTTTCCCACTCCTTTTCAAGCAAACCAGCTCTAATCTGCCCAAAGCTCATGCCTGCTCACAGAACTTCTTTGATTTATGCAGATATCTCTAGTTTTTATCAGGAAACTTTTGATAGTTTAAGGTGCTGTTGGCAGGAGGGAGGCACTTCTGGGCACTTTTTCTTTTTAAAGCTTGTAAAGTTTTTGCTTTTATTTTGGAAGCGTTTGTGTGCCCAACAGCTGACAAGCCATTTCCAATAAAATGTATGAATTTTCCCTACGGCCTCAATACATCTCTGTGATGCTCAGAAAAACGCAGGGCTGCCTCGGTCCTGTGCCAAGCGCTCCGGTGTGGAAAACCCCGTTGTCCGGTGCTCTAAGGAGGAGGGTCGAGGGGATACAACCCGGGATGGGCTTTAACTCGCTTCGGGACAGACCAGGGCCATCTCGAGCAGCCCCAGCCCGGCGCAGAGGCCCGCGGCCTCCTCGCTATTTCTCCCTTCCCATCTGGACTCACCCGGTCCCCGGGACTCACAGGACCGCATTTTCGGCACGCTCCATGGCCCGCTTTGGCCAGTTTTCTTTCTCCCGTGCTGGCCCCCGAGACGGGGCAGCTCCCCAGGGGAAAAGCACAATGTGGTGGCACCCGCTCAAACTGCAAATCCCCTTGGAAAACCCTTCCCGGGAGCACTCGCAGCTCCTCCATCCACCCAAAGACACTCTTTTCCCAAGTTTTTCCTTGGAAAGGCTCTCGTGGCTCTTTGGAGGAGCCAAAGCAGGGCCCTGGGCTGCTCCGGTGCTCGAGCTCTTCCTTTTGATCCCAGCGCCGGCCTTGGGAAGCGTAAACTGCTGGCAGCCTGGCTGGAGCCGGGCAGAGGTCCCTCCCCAATAAACATCTCGGCCTTTGTTTCTTATCTGGGACATTGTTTTATCTTTCCTGTGACAACCCCTCCTGTGACACCAGGGCCCGGCCGCGCCGCTCCCGCCTGGGGATCCCTGTTTCCCTGTTTTCCAGGTTTCTGCAGGGCCGCCTGGAGCTGGCCGAGCCCTCGGGATGGAGCCAGCACCTTGCGGGCTCTTTGCACAGGGCTCAGCCCGGACCTGCTGCTCCGGCAGCTGCGACAACATCCGAATTCCCCCCGCAAAGACCACCCCGCATCCCGGCGGGATGCGACGGCTGCAGGGAGCTGGGAAGGGCCCCTTTTATCTCAAGGGCAGATCTGAAAGTTTATCACAGCTTTTAATTTAGGAGAAACAACCCGCTAATGTGTGCGCTGAGCAGACGGGTGTGGAGCCAGCCTTTTGGGAAGCATTCCCCATTTTCCAGGCTTCTCAAGACCTTCCCACTATTCCTATTTAGTCCCCTTGGGATCGGCAAGGGCAGAAGAGAGCCCGTGACTCCCCCCGCTGCCTTCACAAGGTTTTACACAGCGTTTCCCTGTGCCATTTCAGCCAGAAATCATCCGAATACTTTTTCCTTGCGACTCTCTGAAAGGGCTGTGGTGACAAGGCACCTGCCCCTCCACACACTTCGCTCCTCTCTTGCTCTCCCAGATGGGTTTTCAGGTCACTTTTAGAGGCTGAAGGCACAAAGAAGTATTCAAGAAAACATATTGTGACCAAACGAGACCCAAGGCCAAAGAATCTCATGATCCAGCTGTGGGATAAGGGGGCTCCTGTTGTGTCCTCTTTAGGAACGCAGGGTTTGGGTCCTGCTCGGTTCCTGCGCCCGCCGTTCCTGCCTGTGCCGGGTGCCAAATCCCTCAGCCGCGCAAATCCGGGGCTGGGGCAGGCTGGATTCCCAATGCGCAGCCCGAGTATTCCCGATTCCGGCCTTGTGGGAGCCCCGCGTCGGGCACAGCGCCCTGGGGTGACGCTCGGCCCGGACCCGCTGAGGCGGCCGCAATGCGGCGAACACCACGGCCTGCCACTAACCTCATTTTTTGGCTGGCGAAAAATACGCCTCCTGCCTCCTATGAAATGCACCGAGATGCAGAGACATTACATTAAATAATTTCCTTTTTTGTCTATTTCCTTCTAACACCCAGCAGGCTTTTTTTCATATATTAACATTTGCTATAGCGGAGCGGTGAGTTATTGTGGTAGGGCTGAACCCCGGCGGCCTGAACGGTGTCACAAAAAGTAGTTGTCTGAGACTGGGCAAACACGGAGCTGGGTCAGAGCGAGGCAAACGCGGCAGAACTGGGAGACCTGGGAAGCCAGACCCTGCTCCCGTGTCCACGGCGGAGCCGCCGCGGCGCGCGACCGCGCGCCCGCCCGAAATGGCCGCTGCTTCGGGGACTGGGAGAGTGGAAAAACTGCACTGAGAGGTGCATTGTGCTGCCTAAAAATAACCGCCGCCTCCTCATCCAAACCGCAGCCCTCTGGAGAGCGCCGGGGCCGAGGCGCGCTTGGATGCGGCGCGGGATCCTCGTCGGGGCCACATTCCGGCCGCGCCGCCGAGGCGAGCGGCGGGTCGCGGCGCTGGCCCTCGCGGCGACGCTGCAGGCGCCGCTCGTCTCGCGGGCCGCGACGAGCGCCTCTCCCTGCCCCTGCTTTCCCCGCGCGCTGCCTTGCCGTTTTCCAAATAATTAATCTTCGCAGCGGAATAACTGGAAGGCCCGCGCTTCCTGTGGGGCTGCGCAGCTGCGCGGTGTAACCGGAGAGCGCGCGGGCCGCGCGCCAAGGCCGCGGCGTCGCCGACGCAGGGCCCTGCGCGCGGGCACGGGCACCGCTCGGCCCGGAACGGGGTGGCGGAGGGAGAGCCGCCCTCGCTGCTGCTGCCGCTGCTGCTGCTGCTGAGCAATCGGGGGTTAAAACGCAGCCGGCTGCAGCGTGTGTCGGTCCAGGTGGGATCCTGGCTCTGGAAACACGGGAGTCTCGCGGGCCCCGGGCACTGGGGAAAGACAAGGTGAAATAACAGAAAGCGAAAGGCTCGGGGAAGCCCTTAGTGAACGTTTTCCACTCCCAACCATGCACAGGGCTCTTGCTGGACTGCCATGAAATCCCTTCTTCCACCTGATTTTTGGCCTCTGCTTTTTTCTCCAGGCTTTTCCACGTGAGCCGTGCCAAGCAGCCTGGGAGCAGGCGGCCACACGTGGGCTCGGTGAGTAGCAGACACCAGAGAATCCCTCCCGGCAGCTCCTGCTGCCATCGCCCCGATCCTGGGAAAAACCCCTGCGGGCTCCTGCCTTTCAGCAGCCACTAAAGAGACACAAATGCACTGGAAATCTGGCATTATTTGTTCCACAACACACAGAAATAGAGGCGTTCTTCTCTTGCCGGGTGGTTTCTTGCAAATCTAGAGCAAAATAGAGCCCCCCTCAACCCAGAGGTGCCCTCATCCCACCCGGGCTCACTCGGCACTTGGGATAAGTCCCTAGTATTTGGGGGCACATTGGAAGCGCTGTTAAGGCAGTATCAGAAGCGACAACCTGCGCAGGAAAACCCTGCTTAATTCTGCACCCCTCAGCTCTTTAGTTATGGAGAGGTAAGTTCATAAACTGCCGAAGAAAATTATCCCTCCACCGAAGCCTCGACCTTCCTGTCACATAATTAAAATAAAAAAGGGGCTTTGCCAGCCTGACACATGTCCAAAACATTTTCATTTACGTCCCGCTTTCTGCGCACAAACATGTGCAAGGAATTGGTAGTCTCAGCTCACAATAATGGCTGTTTGCCAGTTTTCGGAGTCATTTTTTACTCATTATTTCACTGATTTACCCCTGAAGTTTGCTTGTTTACTGGTCCACATGAAGTTCATGGTTTTCCTGAACTTTTGCATTTGCAAATTTGTCAACGGGCGTCTTCCAAAACGCAACCTCGGCCTCCCGGAGCACACAAAAGCATCGCTGTTCTGGGCCCCGACGTCGGCCAGAGGAAGCACGTGCAGTTTGCTGTTATTTAGCAGATTTCTGGTGATTTCCCCCTTCTGCCTTTCTGTTTTGAAGCCTCTGCCCCAGATGTGCTGCAGCCGGGTGCTGGAGCCGGCAGTTCCGAGGTGTTGCTGGGAACACCAGCGCTGTGCACGTTTGCAAACGTCGCCAGCTAGGCCCTTAGGAGGCCAAGGAAAAACTGCTTAGTTTCTAAAACAAAAGAAATGTACCAAAATATTTAAACAGCAGTTGGGCGTTGGGCTTGAGAATGAAGCGTTCACTGTTGTATTTTAATATTAAAAAGCATCATATGGTTCGTGTTAATGGAATAATCAAAGCGACTCGATATGCTTTGGTGTGCTGGATCGGAAACGTTTATGAACTAGGCAAGAAGAGTGTTTTAGCACTGGAAGTGTTTACAAAATGCTGGAGGTCGAGGTGTTTTCAAACGAGCTGCAAGGTCGGTGTTTGAGGATACTGATGGCTCTGAGCGCATGGGGATGAGCAAAGCCTCGAGACAGCAGCCCACAGATACACGTGGAAAGGGGGATTCGGGGAAATTGCCTGACTTCTATCGGAGCAGGGGCTGTTTCCTGGAGGAGAGACCTCTGCAACGTGTCTCTCTGTCCCTGGCTAAGCAGAGGGATTGCGAATGTGAGGCCGAGCTGTTAATGATGTCTGCAGCACCGCAAAAATTAACTCTAAAAATCCATCTCTGAACGTTTTCAACCACACAAGGAAAAACGTTTAAAATAGCCATTTATGTTATCTCCATCCGCAATATCGTTTTATCTCTGTTAAATTCGGATGGTCTCCAAGACTGTGCAATCGTGTTGCAGCTGGACGGTGTTTATAGACATATGGCAGGGGATGGTTTTCAGAGGAATTTAAATATTGCAGGGAGTGGTTTTATGTTCCAGGGCCCCGCGTTTGCTTTGTGATAGCGGTTTGCTTTCACTGGTACTCAAGAAAGGAGCCCTCTGTTCCGAGGGCAACGCAGAAGGTGTGAAGGGAACAAATAAAACGCGAATTTTTCCAGCCCTGGCACAGCGGGAAGCAGCAGGCAGAAAAGGGGAGCAGGCTGGAGAAACAGGAGAGATGCACGACCCGAAGAAATCACTCATAAAATACCCCGCTGCAATCCCTCAGTCAAGGAACATAAATTAACACCCCGTAAGATGACGGGGTTTTTGAGATAAAATTTTGCTTTCCGTGAATACCCTCTAAAACAGCCTTAAAATTCTTTCCATAAACATTTCTAGCCACTAATCTAATGGACTGGAATGCTTTCAAAAAAGCAAACACAGCTGAAGGAAATTCACTGCTTTTGCTCATATAGAAGCGAATATTTGCAGGTTTTTAAAGGTATTCCCTGCGGTGGATGCTAAACTAAACAAACTTATTTTGTAAACGACCGTGGTGCAGCAAAAAGGCCGGGCTCTGCGCTCTTTGTGTGAAACCGTTTCAATTACACCCTCGAAAGAAAGAATATTTTTAGCAAGTGCTTTCTTGAGCACAGTACAAACTTGGTGGCACTTTGTGGGAGATACGGTTGGAAGTAAAGGAGTTTGGGTCCCCGCGGCACCTGCGCAGGAATCGGAAAGGCCGATGCCCAGGGCCAGGTTTCCAGCTGCTGGGCGCCCACAAATGGGGCCACGTTTTCCAATTTGCTGCATTTCCAGCAAATCCTCCTGTCCCCTTCGCCTCAGCTTCGTAGTTTAACTGTAAGCGGCTCTGAAGCTGTTTGACAGAAATAGAGCAATTTCCAAGAGGAAACTGAGGAGATTGACTCAGGCCTCTGCAGCGAGCGAGCCCCGGAACGCGGGACAGTCGGAATAACACAGAGCAAAACAAGCGTCTCCAGCAGAAAACACCTCCGGCAGCGCAACGCGTTTCCAAACTTCTCCCTGCAACCGCGGGATTGAGATGTCAAGAGCAAAAGCTGATCCTCATATAACGGTTTTATTGCAGGTGCGGGCCCTGAGGAAAAAACGTTCTATATTGGGAGGGCTGCAGCACTGCAGTGCTCCAAAATGTTATCCTGGTTGCTTTCTCCGGGGGAAACTCGTGCTTCTGGAATTTCACCCTCCGGAAGCGAGCGTGCCCAAATTTGTGAGCCCGACTGCTGCCTAAATTTGGGTAGAATCTCGCTGTTAAGGAACACACAGCTACAGAGAGACCATCTGTCCTGAAACTCCCACCCCTTGTAGTTATTCGAAGGGGTTTCTTGATATTTGTACCCGTGAATGGCAAATGCTGTGTTCATCCTTTCCTAGATTGCTTTGGATCTAGTGCTAAGCCACGTCTTGAGCGCCTTCCAGAACCTACGAAACATGGACAGCCACATAAGCATCGTTAAAACTCTGAGAACTGTGCAAATATTTTAAGCTCTTACAATGGCAGAAAAAAAAATCAAATCTTTAATTCTGCACTTTTACTACCAATTCAAATATGGGGATCATTTATTAAAAAATCCTTCATTATTCCCAACGATTAGCTTAAATGAATCCCTTACTCCAGGGTAACTGTCTTGCATTTCAATGGAAACAGCCCCGTGCCAAGCAAAATGCATGTTCCTATTTGTTAACTTTAATGCAAGCAGACAGATCGCTTGGAAGAATAACAGAATATGATATGCATAGAGCAAAATGCTATACAGAAACAATATGGTGGATCTGGTTTATTCTAATCCAGCAGTAATTAAAGCAAGTGCATTTCTGGTAGCAAAGCTCAACAGATTTCAACAGGAAAGGGCGTATTAATTGACAAATCCTCCGGGTTTTATCATGATGTCCCTAGTACCTTCAATCCACCCGGGATGTCTTGCAAGACACCAGCAGGATAATGCCACAGCTGCAAAGACCTTTTCCCTTTTCTTTTTCTTTTTTTTTAATTATTATTTTTTTCATTGTGTGTGATTTGAGATTCCTGTTTCAGCTGATGGCCTGTTAATTGTTCAATCCCTTGCCCTCCTTAAAAGGAAGGAGAAACGCCTGCAATTAGCCCCACTATTTCCGAAGTAAATCGAAAACCAAAGCTGAAGAACTAAGTCTTGCAGGTTGGAGTTTTTCAGCTTTTCAATTACTGCAGATGCCAAAACAATAATAATAATAATAATAATAATAATAATAATAATAATAATAATAATAATAATAATAATAATAATAATAAATATAGCATCCTATTGAGGGAACTAGTTTTTAAAGCCATCAAACGGGAGTTTTGCAGGCAGGGGAGATGCCACTGGAGCCTCGTGGTGCCAGCGTCACCTCACGAAGGTGCAGGAGCCTATCGGCTGTTCCATAGGAGCCTATCGGCTGTTCCATAGGAGCCTATCGGCTGTTCCATCTTCACGGCAAAAAGCCGGGGCTTGGTGCAGGCGGCACCCGGCGGGGACGGAAAGGTGGAAGGCGGCTCGGCCACCTCCTCTCCTCTCCGCTCCTCTCCTTCCGGGAATTGCGCTGCTGGCCGGGCTCCAGCTCGAGCTGGAACAGCGGGCAGCGCTCCCACCCTCCGCCCAACCTCCGTTCCTCCCATTTCGGCGCCTCGGGAGGGCAGCGCGGCGTTTCCACGCCGCCCCTCCCGTCCCCGCCGGGCAGCGCGCGGGGGACTTGGCGTTTGTAACTCCTGTCAGCCTCATCACCGAGGCTGGGGGGTTATTTTCATCAGTTGGCCAAAATCTGGGCAAACACCGGCGGCCCCGGCTGCCGTGACTCCGCGAGCGGGGTCCGTGGGGCCCGTTGGGGCCGTTGGGGCCGTTGGGGCCGTTGGGGCCGTTTCCCCGTCCCCAGTCACGCTCCCGCCCCCGCCCTCCCCTCGCTGCGTGACCAGCTCCCCGTGAGGGGGCGGAGCGCGCGCCCTTCCCGCCCCCTCCTCCCCTCCTGATTGGCCCGCGCCGCGCCGCCCATCAAGCAAAACCTCCCTTGCGATTGGCGGCGGCCGCGCGCAAGGCCCGCCCCACGGTGTGTGTGCGGGGGGGCTGCCCTCCCCGGCGCTTCGCGGCAGTGTCCTCAGAAGACTCACGGGGGCCGCTCCGGCGTGCGGGCAGCCGCGCGCGCCCATTGGCCGGCGGCCGCGTCCATCGCGCGGGCGGCGGCGCCCATTGGCCGGCGGCGCGGCGGCGGGGCGGGGCCGCGCGGTGACTAACCCGCGCGCGTGAGTCACGGCGCGGCGCGGCCCGGCAGCGCCGTTAAATGCCGTGCGCGGGCGGGCGGCGCTGCCTCCGCCGCCGCCTGGGCTGCCCCGGCCCCCGCCTCCGCCCCTGCTCCATGGCCGGCGGGCCGCGCCGCTTGCCCCGCAGCTAGGCTGCCCGCCGCAGCGGCATGGGATAGAGCCGAGCCGCCTCAGCGACCGCCTCCTCCTCCGCTTAATTGTTTTTTTTTTTTTAGTTTATTTTTTTTCCTTTAAATTCCTCCCTTTTCCATCCCCGCCGCTGCCTCCAGCCTCCTCCACCTTCCTCTCTTTTATTTTATCCCGCTTTGCCCCTCAGCGGTCGTGGCCGCCCCTCGCCGCGGAGCCCTCCGGAGCGGGTGAGTTGCTGTTGATTTTTATCCCTTAATGTATTTTCTTTTCTCCTTTTAGCAATAGCGCGAATATAGGCGGGAAAGCCCCTCGGGCAGCGCGGCGTCCCCACGTGCGGCAGTTCCGTGGCGTTTGCTGTTAGTTTTTGCTGTTAATCGCGGTCCGTGCTGCGCAGAGCAACTCTTGTGTTGGCCGGAGCTCGCGGCGCTCCCGAGTCGCCCCTCTTGGAGCATCCGAAAAACAGGGAGATGCCCCTTAAACTTCGGGTAAAAGGCCGGTACCTTTTGGGATCCTGCACGGGAAGTTTCCCTTCCCCTGCCTTCTTTTACTTTCCTGTTGTACATAGGAGGAAGCCAAGTATGGACTGCTAAAATTATATTTTAGCAGTATATGGGGGCATCTAGAGAAAGCAGGCTTTAACAAGTCCAGTTTTGCTTGAATCTAGAGAGGAAGGGGGGAAAAAATCCACCCTGAGGTGGTGAGGATGCTGAGTGCATCAGCCCTCGCCTTATCCCGGGGTTTACCCCAATATGGGTTAAAAAATCCCCGAATCTCTGTTGCGTTTGGCCTAATAGCGATCCCTTTAGCTGTGGTGTCTTAAGTGAGCATCGTGCGGGCCTGCATCTCCTCTGGCACTCGTTTGCCACCGGTGAAACTTCATTAACTTTAATGGGGCTGATTGACATTCGTGCGAAAAGTAATCAAGAATCCCATGTTTTTAGAAAGCTCCCATATCCCGGTGACGTGACAGGCGCTCGTTCCTGCTCTCATCAGACCCAATTATGCCACCCTTACTCACGCTGAATGGTACTTTACTGCCTAAGTACTCCCCGTGATGCCTCTGTGACTACTCATGTACTCAAGTACGGTGTGGGTGAGCAGGAACAGCAGTTATTCTCTTAAAACTGTGCGTTTCCTTCCCTCGAAATAAGTATGTGCTGGCTAACCCCTTTTTCTCGGGATCCGAAAAAAAAATTCTGAGGATTAAGCCTGAAGCTGCTTGGTTAAATGACCATACCAAGAACACCTGGTTAAGACCTCTGTCCTACCAGAGAGACAAGTAAATTTTCTGTGCTTTGTTGCTATGGAAAACGGAGGGGAAAAAATGTTGGAGAAGTCACTATCTTGTCCTTAAATCCTGTGCCTGCAGGAATCCATAGCTATATGCAACGTTTGAGGTTTTGTTTTATTTCTGTTTTTTTTTTTTTTTAATCATGTTGTTAAATATTTGCTGTTGGAGGTGCTGGTAGCAGGATCAAGCCCTCAGTTGTTTTCCTTTACAGTAGCTGATAATGGCTTGGATGTGATGTTGTAGGAAGATAATATTATCTGAAGTGTCCACAGCTCAGATCCTCTCTCTTATTACAGCCCCAGTGGAAAGCTCTGCGCTAAACGGGCTGCAAAGAAAATGTCTAACAAAGCAGAACTGTCTCCTGCCTTCATGTTCTTATTTATAAATCCATTCAAAGTTGGGGCTGATACTCGAGCAGAACAAGACCCGATTCTTCCATGTTTGTTTTGTGTTTTCACTTCCTTGTATGACTGTGCTCATCGCTAAGCTTTTGTGTCACTGATTGAGATGTTGTTGTAATTAACATTAATTATGCAAACTAGATTGTTTTAGAGGTTCCCTGGCTCTGCATTGATACTGTCAACTTATTTGCTAAACAAAAATACACATGTTTCGTGATGCACAGAGAAAACAGATCAACCAGTTACAAAGTAATATGTGCATGGGAAACCAGAGCAAAATTAAGCTGTATTTCCTTTAATTATTTGGGGAATTTCGTTTCCCAGACCCCAGAAAAAGGCATTTATCTTAGGTTAGAAACTTGAGGGTTTTTTGGAAGTAAAAAACTTTTTCTTTTTTTTTTCATTTTTTTAAGAAAAAGATGCTTTGAAATCTGCGTTCACTTATAAAATACTCCCTAAGCAATGGTAACACCTTAAAATATTTCTTGCGTGTTAATTATAGTGGCATTCTCAAAAGTCCTTGTATCTGACTGTCATCCTCCAAATGCTTTTGAGCTGAGGACTTTAGAGTCTCTGCTGGAATTCCTGGTGATTGTAATATGTATATGTTGTCCTGGTGTATGCTCTTGGGAAGAAAGAAAAATAGGGATGGACAGAAGAGTTTAAACGAATTCCTTGTCGTGTTTCCGGATCTGAAAACGTACCCAGAGTGGTAATTATTGTTCCCTGTCTCAAACTGAGCCTCTCTGGCTGCCCATTCAAATGTGCAAGTTTGGATGTGCAGTTTGTTTTAGGTGATGGGGATGAGGTTGGTTTTTTGTTCCTACTTTTACTGCCGTGGTCCTCTGGAAAGCTGGAAGCGATGTCCTGGGGCTGTGCGAAGAGGAGGGTATGGGATTATCTGGGAAGGCTCCGCGGCGTCTGCGAGCTAGTGTGAGCAGCCGAGCTGCGGGAATTGTAGAAATCAATAAAATGCCGATTTCTGTTGTTGCAGATCCCATGTTAGAGGGGAAATATGCTATTTGCTTGCCTGCCTTTCATCTGGACTTGCCAAACCATTAGTTGACTTGGAAAGAGGGGAGAAACAGTGACCTTAACCGCTTCAGAGAGGGGAGTCGGGAGGGCTGTTATTAATCACTGTGAGATCTGTAATATGCGTTGGCCTTTATTTCTTTGTCTCAAAGCTTCTCCTGCTCTTATATTAGAAAGAGAAGTAACCAGATCATTTATCACATTAAGTACTTGTGGAGAGAGACGTGACAGATCGACGGCCTTATGCTGAGCGCTCTGTAACATGTACAGTGCATTAAGTTGTGATGGGCTATATGAAGCTCCTGAATTGGGAGAAACAGCACATGGGAGCTGTTATTTCCCAATTCAAAGTTTTCCTGTACATTTTTTTCTGCGTTTAAAAACAAACCTTGGTTCATAATCAAATTTATTCTAAAATCTCCACGTGTAATGACCTTTGGTAAAGTGTTCTGAAGAACTGTGTTCATGCAAAGCTACGGGAGGTGCTTTGAGGTCCCCATAATGGGATAGAGCAAAGCTGAGGGAAATCCAGGGACTTCGGGAACTCGGAATTGCTCCTTCCGTGGAAATCTGTTCCATGGCCACGTGTGCGGTTGGGATGTGGAGGCTTGCAAAGAGTGCTCCTGTGCAAACAGAACCGGCTCGGGACGCCAGATTTACGGCACCGGCAGCACTAAAGGTCAGCAACTCGGAGCATTCATTAATAATATGGTTCATGTTGACATTTTGTTGGGAATTCTGGTGGGGGCGAAGTCCAGCAGCCACGCGCCCGTCCCACGGAGATAGTGGGCACCTTCCCTGCGTTGCTTTTCTAACCCTAACCGTTTTATTAAGGAATGGGTGGAATTGTGTTTGTGCTTTAGTGTTTCTGCTTGTCTCTGCTTGTTAACTAGAGCCAGCGAGGGCCAGCGTGGTGCTTTTGATGCTAGAAATGCCCCCGTCTAATGGCCAGGGAAGTCGTGAAAAGGCCGAAGGAGTCGGAGTCCAGAATGCAGGAGACCTCCTGCTTGGCTAAAATATTTACCTGGAACTGTTGTGATCCCCTCTTGTCTTACTTATCTTGAGTATTGCTACAGGTATCCATTTAGAGACAGTTTAAGGATACAGGAATGAAGAAAATAGGGATAAAGGATGCCAGGTGAGCTTGAACAGACCTCTCTAGCTGCTGCAGTGCAGAGCTCCAAGAAATAACACGGAGGATGTTATGTCGTCAGAGCTACAAAATGCCACTAGTGACAGTGGCTCTGGAAAGGTAACCTCTAAACAGAGAAGAGATTGAAGTTCCCCTGCAGGGTTTGCTTCAGAAAGCCCCAAGGAGTGGGCAGAGCCCTAGCTCCCAGGCTTAGTGCATTGAGAACTGGAATCTTCCCTTTAAAGGTTGAAATTGGTATCATTTATTCATGTATTTGCTACGGGGGAAATATGAAATACCGGCTCTGATTATCAAAGCGCAGTAGTCTCATAAAATCATGCACTTTTTGGGAAGTGAAGCCAGGTGTTCGTGTTCATCTCTTCCTTGCTCTTGGCTCACTATTTGTGAGGTGTTTTATTGGTGGTTTTTCTTTCTGTCCTGCCCAGGTCTCTTCTCCCATTCTTCTTGATTCTCCCCCATCTTTCTGGCCACGTTTTTTATAGAGGGACATTCAATCCATTAAACCTTTTTAAGGGGACTCGCCAATCCCTTGACTGATGCTACTAATTTGTGTGTTTTGGGATGTAAACCTCCTCCTTCCTGTGGGAGGGAATGCACCTGATGGTGACGTTTCTAAGCAGAGCTGATCTTCAGACTGATGTGGTATTCCTGATCTGGGAAATGCAGGGGAAAAATCTCAGGTGTAGCCTTCCTCTTCCCCTCAGCATATCCAAAATGAGAAATCCTTCCTTTGCTGGGAATAAAAGCTGTGAAAATCTATTTCTGTTATGCTATCCATTACTTGAATGTCCTGGTAGCATAACTTGTTCAAGGTGCTTCATGGCTAGTGTATCACTGATAAAATAAGTCTTGAAATTGTTGCTTTTTTTTCCCCTGTCCCTGTGTGTCATCAGGGAGAATTCCTATGAAAGGAAGGACTGCTGCAGCCTGTGCTGGCACGTGTATTTTTGGTGGTTCTGCTGGATTTCTGCCATGCCACAGAACTGATTAGAATAATTTCTAATAAAAAGGGGTCATTTCAGAGATGGATAATGTGATGTGGAAGTGAGGGCAGGGAAGGCAAATGAGAAGTTTTTCCTGGTCGGGGTGCAGATTTTCTACCATCACCTCTAGGAAACGGCTCCTGCCCTCCCTCCCTTCCTTAATCAGGGATAAGTGCTCCGTGATTGCCTTAATATCTGTAGCGTGCGTGTGCATTGCTGTTTATTCACTTGCAGCAGGACTCGGGTTGCTTTCCAAATGCTCAAGTCTCTGCTCCAAGGACTCCACACCGTAGAGATGAGCCGGAGGAAGGTAAATAACCGGGAATTAGCAGTACTGGAGGAGATTTGCAGCCGGCGGTGAAGGTGCCGTGCACGTGCTGCGGCAGGGAGCTCTGGAAGCAGTAGCTGTCACGGCGTGAGGTGACAGCAGCACACGCGGGTTGTTCTGTCATCCTCTGTGCAGAGAAATGCTGGGAAAAGGGGGAAAGAGGGAGAATGAGGCGTTTCTGTGCCTTGTGAAGCTCGCCAAGGACAGCAAGAGGCAGAACTGGGGGGCTCGGTAGCATTCCTGGGGGCAGGAAGCGTTGTCATCCCAAATCCAATCCTTGCTGCAATTACGGTCCCCGAGCACGTCTGCAGCGCAATTATCAAATTGGAAATGTTTTAGTTGTAGCCATCGCTCCAGCACGGCTGGTGCGCACGTGAGTCACTCCTCCATCCGGAGGCAGGGGACGCGGGGCTCCTTTCCAAGGAGGGATCCGACGCGCATCCTGCCAGCAGCCAGCATGACAAAAGGGTTGCAGCAAGTGCCTGGCGCTCTTCCCGTCCCTCCTGCCCCTGGAAACGTGGTGCTTTTGCAGCGTGCTGCTCTGCAGGCAGCGGTGCGGGGCCGGTCCTCGGGATGCAGCAGCTCGTGTTACTGTGTTTGGGGCAGCCCAAACACAGGAGCTGCAGTGAGCTGCTCTCTTGCTCCTGTCACAGCAAGCGTAGCAAGCCCCTGTGCTGCTTCTCATCCTGCCTTGTCCAGGACAAGGCAACACTGTGGTGGTGCTGAATGTACTGAGCGTGCAAAGCTGGGGGGAAGTGTTTTGGTGTAGAAAAATCCTGGTTCGTGATCATAAATGGATAATCTTGCGCTCTCTCCTTCACTTCTTCCACAAGAAGTCCAGGCCTTGGCTCAGATATTTAAACTTGCAGGTGTTCCCAGGAGCCAAGGAGGGGTTTTCCTGCCCATCTCTTTGCAGGTGGGGGTGGCATCAGCAGGAGGAAGGTCTCCTTCAGCCTCGTCAAGCAGCGATGCGTGGAGCGTCCCCTTTGCAAACGGGCGCGCTTGGTCCGTGCACGCTCCCCGAGCTGCAGTCGGGGGCATCTGGCTCTCCTTTCTGTGCTGCCTTTGTCCTCAGCACCTGGTGCTCGAGGAGGAGCAGCCTGGGCCAGGACCCTGTTTTCCTGTTTTAGTTTTGTGGTGCTCCCCGTGTGCTTGGCCGGGGTCCCTGAGCCCTCCCAGGCTGGATTTGGGCTCCAAAGAGTCTCATCCCTCGCCGTGTTGGCCCTCGTAATCTCTGCCTATCAATCGTCTTATTCTCTGCAGGAAGAACTTTGACTTGATAATAATGAGAGATGCATCAGCTTGAGTAATTTCTGTTTGAAGATATTAAGCTCTGTGAATACTGAAGAATATCCTACCCTAAGCTTTTGAGCAGTTCTCTCCGCAGTTCAGTACCACTCTTGAAATGATTTGTTTCAACTATAGGGCCAGTTTAAATAGAGCTATTTAAGTGTATGTTGCTGTTCCTCATACATCAAACAGTGAAGTTCAGTGAGTAATGAGTTATCATGAGGTACCACAATGAGATAAGAACTCATCAGAGCTTTGCAGTAAACGGCAATGTCATTAAAGGAAAAAAGACATTTTTTTCTCCCCCCACATAAGCTTAATTGGAAACTCTAGAAGTTCTGCATGGGGTTTTCTAGCGTGCTGGACGGCTGGAGGATGCTTTAACAGGAGCAGATTTCTGTGCACGGAAGGTGTCCATGATCCTGATTACTGCCTTAACCGCGCAGCTGGGGGCCGCCTTCCTACGGGAGCCTTCCCTGCGGAGAAGCGACCCTCCGGATGCGGCTCCGGGAGGAGAGGTCAGCGCCGTATTCCGAGCAGCTTCCCGGGACGCGGCCGTTGTCAGGCGGGAAGCGGCGCTTGGCGAGCGTGGCCTTGTCTCTCTCTAATGGCAACGACTGGCGTTGTGTCCAGCCACGGCTTGAACCTGTGCAAGGGGCTTTGCCTCACGGATCTTCTCATTTTGGTTTTCCGCGTGCGTGTGAGATCCCGGGACTGTTGGTGGTGGGGACTTTGGATGCCTCCCACGTGGATTTCACTCTTGCTCTTCCCTTGAGCTTCATAACCTTAACAAAACCACTAAGCTCGTGGTTCCCTGTCTAGAGGGTCTTGTGAGGTTCTGAAAGAACCGCCGCTCCTCCTTGCACAAGGAAAACATCCTTTCTGCGGGAAAAGGCTGCCGGGGGAAGGTGGGAGACTGCTCAAGTCTCCATCCCTGTCTCCTAATCACATGGAGCTGGAAGGATGAGGCAGTGGGACAGAAACGCTGCCACGCTGTGAATAAGCACCCTGTGAGCCCGCAGCGGCGAGGGGCTGCGATATCCTTGGAGGAAAGGACTGGAATCATTTGGGAATAGAATCCTCGTGGGTGAAGGGTGAGTTACGGGGCTGTCTCCAGAGCTGATGCCCACGTTGGAACTGGGCTCCCTGCTCCAGGTGAGCTAATAAATAAGCCAGTTCCCTGGCTGCTGCCATTAATTTGGCCCGCTTACCTTTCCAGTTTTTCCAGCTTGTGATTTGGGTAGAATGAGCCAGTAGGGGAAAATGACGTCCTGGAACTGGCTTGACTCGTCTCCGTGTCTCTCCGGAAAGCCGGGTTCTTTCCTGCCGCCGCTACGGTGACTGGCTGCACTGCGGAGACACCTGAGACTGAGGCAAAACCCTGCGCCAGCGCGAGGAAAAGGGACGGCCGCGGCCAACCGCGGTGCTCTGCCAGCTCCTCCCGGGCCTCTCTGCCCGTTAGGGTTTTTTCTGAACGCTGCAAATGCTGCAGCAGCTGCGGCCTTACAATCACGGTGTGTTTTTTCCCTCTGCCCTGGGGTATTTAGCTGCATTCAGCCCTGGTGCCTTCGTGAGGCCGGGCTGGTGCTGTTTGGGTGCCCAGCTCAGGGCCCTGCTCTCCCATCACTTCAGGATGCCGGGGGCTGCTCATGTGCCTCCTGCCCAGCGCTGAGCCGGGGCCTCTCCCCTGAAAATACTGGGGAATACCTGGGGAATGGGGAGCCTGTTCCCTCTTACGAGCCATCCAACCCATGGGACAGGTTTGCGGAGCAGCCGCTTTTCCAGAGGCAGCAACAGCGCTGCGCTCTGCAGCCGAGTGAAGGTCGGAGCGCGCAGGGCTGGACTCTAACAGAGGCCAATGCAGAGCAAAACCAAGGCGTCCAGCCCAAGAAATACGGCTCTACCCAGGTAATACAGCATAGATAATGTATACATACAGCTAATAGGTGCAACACTAGGCTAGTGTCGACATAAAATGCCCAATTTAGGAACACCTTGCTGGAGGAAGGACACCACGATGAGCACAAACAGTGCTCCTGGGGTCGCTTGGCTTCAGACCCTTCCAAGCCCCTGCTGCACCTTGGTAAGCAAATGCAGAGGAAAAGGAGTTTGAGCAGTGATAGTTTCAATCGGCAACACCTAATCAAGTTGTTAGGATGCAGTCCTTAAAGAATTGTTTAAATAATTGGTATATGTGAATGTTTGTTTCTATATACAAGGTCTAAATGAGGCCACCTTGAGGACTTTGTACCCCAATGTGGTTACATGGGGAAGGTACAGATATGAGAAGGCTTCCAAAAGAGGAAATCATGTCTAGACTTCAAAATGCCAGTTCTCAGTTTTGTTTTAGGTGCTGATATCCTGTCTGCTGTCTCTGGGCCTGTATGGAGGAGAAAGACATGTCTGAGGGAAAGGCACAGTCCCATAAAGGCTGTGCATCATTTCAGAGCAACAGTTTGAAGCTTTGGAGGGCTGTCCCCAGCCTCAAACCTTGCTGTGGACCAGAAAGGCAATATGCATTTTACAGCCTGATAATGTCTTAATTTAATACTAGTTGTCAGAAGGGAGGGGAAGATCTTGTGGATGCAGTCAGTGAGATCCTGGCCAGCCCGAGCGCTGCAGCAACGTGCCTCTTTTGTGCATTTTGTGCTTAACTTTAAATATTTTGTCATCTCATGCTTTACCCGTCTTGAGGCTTTGGGGTGGATGTGCTTGTTCCCAGTGTGTGTGTGTGTTTTTTTTTTTAAATCTTAATAAACTTAAATGAAGAGCCTTGGCCCCGATGACCAGAAGAGTTAATTTAGGTAGCTTTTTGAATCAAGTTCCCCCCGCTTTGCATATTTTCTGTTTGCGCTGTATCACTGGGGGTAGGGAATCTCTAACCCTTCCTTCCTAAACAAGGAAGGAAGACAAGTATTTTATTGCCTGTGGTTACAGAGCAGTAGTAAGGATCTGCAAAACCTCTCCAGGTAGTTGGCTCATTGGAAACTTTGGAAAAGCCATATAAGCTTGAAGGAGAAGCTGCAGGAGGAGGCAGGATGAGCTGGAGTTAAAATCACGAGGAGATGGGTGTCCATACAATGATCCTGGGATGCGCTCTTGGGAAGCACAAAGCTGGGAGTCTTTCAGGTAGACTTGATGCTGAAAACTCCAAGTGAAGACACAGAGCTATTGAGCTAATTCCAGATGTAATGAATAAAAGCTGTCCTGAAAACAGGACTGGATGCTGCTTTGTGTCTCTTGTAGTGCATGTGTGTTAATGGAAAGGACAATCAAGTTCGCTCTGTTATAGGGAATGTAAAAAGTGAACGAATATTGTGAAATTCCAGGCTTGCTTGGAAACTTTTTTCTTCCTGGACTGGTAATGTGTTTTAGGGTATCTTATGCAGCAAGTGTTACCCAAGTAATTTTACTTAACATGGCCCTGCCTCTCTTTGAAGACCAGGAAATCCCCAGGTCAGTTACTCTGAAAACTTTAATGTCAGTAAAACTTGACTCTTTCCTGCAGAATCTGTCAATATTCAGGATGGGCAGGCATCAATTTTGCTTGATTTTTCAATCCAATGATGAAACTTGACTTTTCCTTTGTGTCAAACCACGTGCTTTGATGATTTTCAATGCGTGATACCTGCTTTATTTGGTGGAGATGCAGCTCAAAGATCCGCGCCGGGCAGTGCTGGGCTTTTCACGAGGTTCTGCTTGTGCCGTTTCCATTGCTAGGATACAAATGCATAAATTGGGGAGGCTCAAACCTGACATGACAGCATCCCCAAAGGGCTTATTTCAAGGTATTTAGTTATTCCTCAATATGAAATTGGGTGGGAATAAAGGGCTGTTTTGTGGTGCTGCTTCCAGAGAAAGCAGCTGTTTCCCTGCGCTGCTGCAGATGTTGCCTGCAAATCCAGGGAAGCTTCCCCTGCCTTTCTGAAACGGAGCCACCGTGACTTAACTCCAATAACAGCTGGTCCTCCTCCTGACGCGGCGGTCGAAGGAGCCTTTCCTATTGTTCACGTCTACCCCAAACTGCACTTCCATTATGAACTTGCTGCTCTCCTGTGCCAAGAGCAACAGCTAAAAATGAATGGTTTGCCCTGGGACCAGGACAAAGCAAACACGGCAAATCTTTGTGCAGCGTGACAGAATAGGGGAGCATTAAAGCAAAGAAGCTGATAAACCTCCCGGAATAACTCCTTATGTGACGGGTTATCCTTGAATCGGTGCCTTTCCTAAGGAAGGCGGATTTTTCCGGCTGTATAGCAGTAGTTTATATATTCACCTTGCGCTTGGGATGGTTCTCGGAGCTGTCGCTCCGGGAAGAGGCAGCCCCAGTTCGGGCTTCTCGTGTGCTTTGCTTTTGCTTTCTGTTCCTGTCCCCTCCGCCTTCCTGTCTGCTCCAGAAGGCCGAGTTTCCTCACTGTTCATTGCAAGATCAACAGAAAATAAGACTCGGAAGTCTGTGCTTTGGGGCTTATTGGGCTAACTTGTTTGGCTTTTACCTAGCACTCAATCGGAGGCTGAGGGGCAGGCAGGGGCTCAGAAAGGCTCTGTCCCTCCATCCTCAGCCGTTCCGTGGTTCTGTGAGGGATTTTCCTCACTCATCTCTTACATTTTCCTTTCTCCCCTACTGTGATCTCCAAGCACCAGTCAGCTCAAAGGGGCGGGAGGTTCAGGAACTGCTGCAGATACGCTACAAAAACTGCATTGCTGGCTGATACTAACGCTTCCCATAAACCTTTTTCAAAGGATTTTAGAGTTTATTCACAAATAAATGCCGAAGAAGTGTTTCTACCTGTTTTTTTTTTTTAGCCTCTTTTCCCTGCCATCGTGTCGTGCTTGCTGATTTTTACCCTTCTGGCAGGATTTCTGGTGAATGCAGCGTGCTCCAGGTGTCCGTGCTGGAGCAGCGGGTTGGACTAGATGAGCTGCAGAGGTCCCTTCCAACCTCAACTGTTCTGTGATCCTGTGAAAAAGCTGCCTGGCATGAAAGGTACCCGTGAACTCACCAAGGGGAAGGCGATGTCTTGTCAGGGAGGGAGATTCTTTGGATTTTGGTGAAAATCGCGCCTGTAGCTCCGTGTCCACCTCTGATCTTGGCTTCTGATCGCGGAAGGGAAAAACGCAGGTTCCTCTAGGGCAAGGCACCGAACCCCACTATCCTGCAGTTGGCTCTTCCAAGGTTGTGGTGCGACTTGTATTGTTTGTGACTCACGGCCTAATTGAACTGTCTTCAGAACACAATCCCGACGTTGGCTGCCTTTTTCCGAAGCGCACTCAAGTGTTTTCTCTCCTGGAAAGCCGACGTCTGCCTGTCCAACACGAGATTGCTGAGGCGATCCCTGCCATCAGGGTGCAGAACGGGGAGTCCCGGGAATGCCCCATCCACGGCGAGGTCGGCTGGGCTGGAGCGGGCGCGTGGACTCGTGTATTTTTGGGATATCTCGGTGCAAGGCCAGGTCTATGGTGCACTGCTGCTGCTGCGGTGCCTCCCGCACGCGCCGCTCCTCCTCGCACCAGATTGCTCCAGCCCCGAGTGCTCTTCATCTGCAGACCCGGCTTCTGTTGCTTGGTACCTACTGCTTTATGACTACAAAATGCCGCGTGAATATTGATGATTTTGCGCAAAGACTTTCATCTCTTTGAATTGCCTCTTTTGACATGTGCTTGTTTTAACTCTCTTCTATGTTGTACGTGTTTCCAGCTCTTCTCCGCTGCCCCAAATTTGTCATTATTGTACCAAGCTACTCTGTTTTTGCCTTTTAAAGCTGCCTGGACTTTCTTCTATTTATTTGGGTTTCACGGCTTCTTTCAGAGGAGACAACTTGTTGGTTGGCACCTCTAGTGCCCAGTAATTTTGGCGTCACCGTCACATTCCCACCTTGGGAACTGCTGGGCTTCCTGCCGGCACCTCTGCAGTGCGGGAGCAACCGCTGTGAAGCGCAGGCTGCCTCGTCCTGCTGCCTCCTCCTTGCTGCCTGGTTGTGTAGTAGAGGTAGGTGGTTGTGTCGTAGAGGTAGGTGGTGTTTTAGCCGGTGTTTCCCCGGGACACCACAGCAGCTGCCCCCTTTTCCGTGCGCCGCCGTCGCGGGAGCAGCCGGAGCGCCGCTCCGGGCGGCCCGGCACCCCTGGTTTTCCACGGCTCTTGCCAAGGGAGCTTCCCGACGCCTTCCGTGCCCCCACCCGCTTCCTGACGGCGCTTGGCTCTGCGATCCCGCCGGAGGATCCCGCTCCGCCCGGGCCTCCCGAGGGCCGTCCGTCCGTCCTGCGCATCGGGGGTTCCTGTGCGCGGAGCGCTCCGCGCGAGCTGACCAACCTCTGGGAATTCCCCAGCGCCGCGGACTCACCTTGGCGGTGCCGCCGTGAAGAGGAACAACCCCAAACCTGGCGCTCGCTCTTCCACCTTCTCCGGCGGGGCCTTTGGAGGGCCGGAGCGGGAAGGAGGGGGTGAAAGGTGCCGCTGCGGAGCCGCTTGGTGCAGCGTGTCCCTCACAGCACGCGGTGACAGCGCTGCTCTTGGATGCAGCGACCATCCGTGAGCCGCGGACGGAGAGCAGGCGCCGCTGGCGCTGCCCCCCGAGAGTTTGGCCTTGGGGACAGGCTCTGCCCCTCTGCGTGACACCTAGGGCAGCACGGGGAGCAGCGTCTTGGCCGTGTCCCCCCTCGGCTCGCTGGGAATCGCCACCTCTTCCCGCCTGCTCCGTGATGCCGGCCCCGCTAATCCCACCGCTCCGTTGTCCCCTCCTGCCAGCCCTTTGTCCCAGAGATGCTGCCCAGTGACCCGATTCTCGCCCGGCTCCCTGTGGAATAAAGGAGAGGCGGGCGGCAGGGAAGGCCGCCGTGCGCTCCCCGCCTCCGCACGCTCCCCGAGGGCAGCCCGCCCGGCTCCTCCTCCGGCCCCTTCCCTCCCAGCTGCTTTCGCTGGCCCGCGCGCCGCTCTTGGCACCGCGGAGCCTGCACATCTGTAGAAGCAGCTGGAAGCAGCATGGAGCGCCGGGATGCGGCGGCAGCGGGAGCCCAGGAGCGTGGCGCTCGCTCCCCGGCTCCCCGCAGGGCCCCTTCGCCCTCCTCTCCCCATCCCGGCGCAGGCTGCGCGATGAGGGCACCCCGAAGGAGGCACCCTTATCCCACAGCCTGAACCCGAGGTAAACAGGGAGAATCCCTGGAAACCTTTTCCAGAGGCCTCGGAGGAGCGCGGTGGCCGGGAATGGTGTTTATAGGACGGCTTCCCCCAGCTCCCCGCTCAGCTCCCGCGCCAGCCGCGGCCATCGGCGCTGCCAACGCCGGCGTCCCCGTGCAGCTCCATTTGCACCCGCAAGTAACGAGCCGAGAGGCGCAAAGCGAAGGGGCTGGTGGCAGAACCCGCCGCGAGGGCCCGCATGGGCTGCCCCGTGCACCCGGGATGTCTTGTCGGAGCCTCGGCCTCCGCTCCAGAGGAGCGCGCTCATAGTTTCCGTTCCTCATGGAAGGGCCGCAGCGATCGCTACAGCCAGGCATCGAGTTACAAGTGCAGACCTCTGCTTGCAGCTTCGTGTGCTCGTGCAGCACCGCAGCCTGCGTCCCCCGGGGCCGTGCGCAAGGTCCGTGCGCGGGGAACGGCTCCTCTCCGCGCGCGGCCTTGGGAGGCCCGCGGTTTGCAAGGGAAGTTCCCTCCGGTAGGTGTGTGCGGGCTGGGAAGAGGAGGAAGAAACTCCCTAATCCTGTGGAAAGCATCTTACTCATCGGAGCGGAGCCCTGCTCATCTGAGCTGCTAAGAAGAAAGTTTCAGCGATAACGTTTTTCAGGCAAACGAGTTTGAACCGATGATGTGTACGGCGTGAAATGAAAACGCGACTTGGCCGCGGGCCAAGGAGGAGGCTGGGTAGCGGGTGGCACAGTGTCTGGTGTGGGGCTGCCACCCCACAGCTGCACGTTCTGTGCTAAAAGTGAGATTCCACTCTCTGAAGTTGACATGACCTTGAGCAGAGAGCGCAGTGGCTGTAACAAGGCCCAAGGCCTGTATTATATGGTTCTCCTTCTCCTTCTTGTTGCTCTTTTTCCCTTCCCTTTCTATCCTTTATTTCTCAGCTAGTGTTTTTCAGACTGCAATTTTTTTCCCCTCAGATGAAGTTCATTCTTTTCTCTCTTTTGATGCTCTCTTCAACCCTTCAGGTTTTTCCATCCTCTATTATTTCCCCTTTTAATTTTTAAACTGGCACATGTGCTTAGGCCTTTCCTCTGTAGTTTGTCCCACTCAATAACAGAGCCTTCTCAAGGCTCTTTGTCCTTTAGGCTGAAAGCACCGTAAATCCAGTTTTCTTACACGAACGAGTGTTTTCATGTATTTTTTGTTGCGTTACCTTTCCCTTTTCCTTGCTCCTTTCTGCCCCGGGTCTGCACCCCGCTCCTCTGCTCGGGGGCAATGCGCCTTTTCTGCCCCCTTCTCCCCGCGTCTCCTCCTTTCCGCCCCTGCTATGGCTCTGGAAAACGCCCGTGGAAGGGATGTGGCCGCGGGAGGAGCGGAGCGGAGCAGGCCAGGGCGAGCTCCCCGGTGCCTTTTCCGCCGCCTGCCTCTTCCTGCACGTTCTGGGAACAAGCGGAGAGCTTCCTTTGGGGAAGGGTGGCAATGGGCTGACATTTGAGTTCCCTGCTGCGATCGCGGCTGTTGCCCGTGTGCCGGAGCCCGCGTGGGCCTTGCAGCTCCCTCCTTTCTGCCCGACCTTCGCTTCACCTTCACCACGAAAAGGGGTAGGAGGAGGGTTCCCTTTTGTGCTGAAAATGTAGATAAAAAGTTAAGCTTTCGCAGAGGCCCAGAAACCCTGGGCCGTGTATCCTGCAGCCCCAAAGACCACCTTACGTGGGGGTTTTCGGAGGGGAATTTTCACGTTGCACATGGGCATTTTGCTTCCCGCAGTGGCTTGTGGCCACCAGCAAGGTGTCCCTGCACTTGTTGGTGTGTGAGCGCTGTATTAACATGCCCTGAGTGCATGGGCTCTTAAAACTGTAAACCAAATACATAAATGCAGTGGGGACTAGGGGGGAAATGTGAATTAATCCACACCCTTTACGTTACTGGTCTTAACTTCTGATTGCGCATGCTGCTTGTGTGCTGGGCAGCCTGAACAGGGGATGCCCGTGCAGTGTTAAAGCACAAACTGCATTAGGGCCGCGGAGCTGTTTCCCTCGTGCTGCTGCTGTCGCAGGCTGTGTTTTGTCCGCGTGCTCGTGCGAGGCCACGCGGGACGCGGAGCTTTGCTGTTCCGCGTGCCCGGGGCTCACCCGAAGGAGCGGAGCTTTGGGAGGATCCTGGCGGGGTCCGTGCACAGTCCCCCCCGCAGGATGGCCCTGGTGTCGAGGGGCACCTGGGGAGCCAGACCTTGGTGCCGGGGGGCCGCGGCGCCCGTTCCAAGGCCACCGGGATCATCCGGGAGCGTGTGCGGAGGGAGCGCTCCGAGCAGGACACAATAGGCCGCGGCGGCGGCGCGGGGCCGCCTCAATGCCCCATTGTGTGCACCGGGCTGGCCTGGCCTCTGCTTGGTGTTCGCCCCTCTGCGGACCCATCCCCCTTCCCATTCCTCAGGGTTGCTAAATCCCGCCGCTGTCTGCTCCACGCAGCCGCCTCCTGCCTCTGCCCGGCTCGCAGGCCTCTTTTTTGTCCTTCTTCTCTTTCCAGGCTTGATTTATAGGTAACCGGAGAGGAGAATTCCTGCTGTGCTGAGGTAAAACTCAGCGCTGAACACGCCGCCCGGCAGGGAAGCAGCTCCGGGCAGCTGAGCCGCCTGCTTTTCCCCCTGGAAGAGCCTGCTCTTCCCTCCCAACGATCGCTGCTCTCCAACGCTGTTGCAGGGGGCATGGACACCGAGGCCTGCCCGCTTTGCCAGGACGTTGATGCTGCTTCTCCCTTGCCCGGGGCTCCCATGTCACTCACCTCTTGCCTCCCCCAGGCCGCGCGGCTCCTTAACCTGTGTCTTTCCTCCCCAAAAAGCCCTTCCGGATGCTGACAGGGAGACCCCCGGGCGCTTCCCTCGGGAAGCAGGGAGCCAATGCACGGGCTCCGTGCCCGCCTCGCCGTGCCGCGCTGCTCCCTCTGCCTTCCAGCCGGGAAGTAGGTCACACACCAGCACCTGCGGCAGCGCTCGGCGCCGCGCGACACCCGCCGCGTGGCCACGGACACGGGCCTTTTATATACGTATATATATGAGCTAAAGAAGCGCCTGCGGAGACGGCTCCGAGTCGGCGTGGGCAGAGCCTGCTCCTCCCTGCTTCGCCCGGGAGCGGCGTCGCGGTGCACGCACGGCCCCGCTGCCCGTGCGCCTCGGGGTGCGCGTGCTGCTCCGCAAAACCCCGCAACGGGCACGCTGGGCCAGGCCTGGCTTAACGATGGTTTAGCTTGGAGAGCTCTGCCACGTGGCTTCGCGCCGGGAGCGATTCCCCAAGCCCTCCACGGAGGGCAGGGCTGGCGTCGCCCTCGCGTTTTTGCACCGTTCTCCTCTGATGTGTTTTTAACGGTGGCAGGAAGCACCGGCCCCACTTCTACGAGCGTGGCGCCGAAGGGCTCGTGTGCTCCTGCTCGGGCAGAGCTGCTGGAAAGATTAAGGCCGTGGTCTGCGAAGTGAATGGTTTCATTTTAATGGCGGGATGCGTTCGCACCTCGGGAAGTTGTCGGCGAGCTCCGCGTTCCTTCCACGCGTGTCCCCGGCCCGCTGCCCACGGGGATCCGTCACTTTGGGTCGATTCGGGCCGCTTTCGCAAGCGGACGAAATGACGGGTTTTCGGGGGCGGCCACGGGCCTCGATGGAGCTTTCTATATTGAGACAGTGGGCCTTAAATTAGCAGGATAAAGATATCCCCGTGACATCAGTTTGTTCGCAGCGGGCTGTGACCTAATCGAGGAGGGATGTCAGCCATTTCGCAACGAGGAATTGCTCAGGCGCAGGAAGGTTTTGAGGGACAGCAAGGCCAGAGCTGCTCCCCGGGCTCCCGAATGGCTTTGCCACGCGAGCACCTTCCACGCTTGGCCCGTGCTCAGGAGAAGGTTCTTGGGGGTGTTGGCCCGGCCCGGAAGGACTCGTGACAGTGACGGAGCGACGCGTCGCTCCGGGGCCCCGTCGCCTCGGGGCAGGGCTGCCCATGGCGCCACCAGGACGGTTGCTCCTTCCCCACGAGATTCATCGCGGAGGGGCGTTCTCGCTTATTTATTTATTTATATCCCCTCGGCTTCGCATCTTGCCGAGGGGCGTGGAGAGGAAAAGCCTCCTAAATTAGCGTTATTTCCCCGGTGGGCTTTGCTGCCGTTTTATCTAATTACGCCTGCTGCTTTGCAGATCACACCGTAAGCGTCTGCATGAAGGGGGCTTTCACTTACCTCCCTGTGTAAATGAAGTAACAGCCCTGAGGCCGGGCCGACGGCGCGATGCATGTTCATGCAGGAGATCAGCAGCTCCCGTTCCTTGAGACGGGAAGCGCTGGAATGACAGGGATAGGGCACAAAGCTGCAGCAGGGGCCACAGAGGACAGACCCGGGTTCATGATCCATAGGCTATGTGTAGGATGTGCCGGATTTCCAGCTCCTCCAGCCGTCGGGCTTGGAATAGCCCAAAATGCAGGTGTCCTCAGGGACGTGCATGTGAGCACCCTGGCGAGCAGCAAGGCCGAGTAGAGGGACAACAGAGCAGGAGGGAACGCGATCCCTGCTCCGGCCTGCTCATGGATCCGGGATGGGGCCAGCAACGCCGAGGGTCTGCGGAGGTTTCTCTGGTTGGCGGGAGCCTCGCGGCCACGTTTGGTGAGTCCTCTTGGTTGGCGGCAGCTCTTTTGCAGCGTGGTGCTCTCCGGAATTATATCTGCAACGCTGAAGCTCCTTCCAGCTTTGGCTGCCCGTCCTTCCTTCCTGGTGTCAACACCTAGGGATTAAGGAAGTCACGCAGATCACCAGGCTCTGCCTCGAGGAGCCTGCAGTGACTCACTCTGCTCTGGGGGCTTTTGCTAGAGAAGTTCACTTGCCTTGCTTTCAAAAATGGAGATTTGTCTTCCATCAAAACACAGTTCCAGGTTGAGGGTGGGGAGAGATAGTTAGAGAAGTTAGCGTGACGGGGGAGTAAACACTTCTTAGCGCACACGTTGAGGCATCTTGGCTCTTGTGAGTAGCTGTGGAGCTACTTTGCAATGCGTTTCGGCAGCTGAATGTATTTTCAACGCCAGGGAGATAACGGGACCGATCCAATAAAGAGCCCGTCTTTCACTTGGTCCGAGCTTGGCCTCCCGCCTCAGTCCGTGGAGCTCAGCTCCGAAGCAGCCTGTGATTCGTGTCGCCGCCGCGTGTACCTCCTCACGGATAGCGGCCACGGGAGGCAGGAGGCGTCCGGCTGCGCCGCGGATCCGCTTGCTCCGAGCCCCAGCAGCCACACGAGTGAGTGGTGACGGCCACGGGGGAGGCCGAGGAGCTCTGGCCTCCCCGACCGCAGCGCCGACCGGCTCGGTCGTACCCTGCAGCCCGGCCCCGCGTGATGCTCGTGGTGTAGGACACGTTTTAACGCAGTAGGAGGGGTGATTCAGGGGCGATGCTGCGGCTTCGGCGATCCGCTGCTCTTCATCCCGGGATTATTATCGTTCACCGTGCTAGAAAGCTTTCTAACAACTCATGCTATCTCTCACCGCCCTTTTCCTCCCTGATTTTGTATTATTGTTATTATTCATCAGATTCCTGCTGCACACATCCCCCAGGCAGGTGGGAGGGTGAGTTGGTGGGAGATGACTTGGCTTTGTTGGAAGTTCACTTAATGCAGGCTGGGGGCAGAGAAAACGAAGCAAAATTACGCAGATGCCGAAGGCAGAGCGAGCCTGCTACATCACCCGCGAGCATGACTAGAACTGAAAATGAATCACAGCCTTGTTAGACACTGGATGTGTCAGTGCACGTGGGCAGAAAGATCACGGAGAGAGAAGGAGCGAGAGGGAGACGGCGCCGTTCAAAGCGCGCAGGTGCCGCTGACATGGTCGGGGGATTTCATCTCCGTTAGAGGTAGGTTTAAGGTGGCCGAATTCCGGAGGGAGCAGCCCCTTTCCAGGAGGGAGCGTGGCGCAGCGCGGGCTCCGACCCCCTTCCTGACGCCCGACATCGTCTGCGTTGGTCCGCGCGGCAGGATTCGGGATGTGTTCCCAAATGGCAGCTGATGGGAGAGCGACGTTGTCGGCAGCAGCAGGCCACAAACGAACACGTTAAGGACTTCTTGTTTTTATAAAAAGGACAGATTGTTCAAGCTAGTTTTCCTGAATGCCCTGCTAGGAGAATATAGAGCTATTTGTGTAGGTATTGTGGGCAGTGTAGGCTGGACAGGCTCCTGTGAAAGCAGCTTTAGTCTGTGTTCCGCAGCCCGGAGTTTCACGAGAACAAACTCTTGCTGTGTTTGGGTTTTTCTTTTTCCTCCTCCTTCTAATATTCCCGTAGCTTCTCATCCATCAAGAGCTGCTATGTCTAGGTTTCTTTGCAGGTAGCTTTTGCAGGCATTGGCCTATAGTTTCTTTTGTAATTTAAAGGCAGGATAGCAGCCTGGGTTAGTTCTGTTGTGTTTTTCAGCGCTGGAGATGAGCGGCTGCCCCTTTCTCCCCCTGCTCTGCATTTGCCCAACATCAAGTGGCCTCCGAGCGTTACAGACCCCAGAAACTGCCTCCAGCTGAGCGCGCAATCGCACGAGCCCCTTCCAGCCCCAAAAAGGACCCCGTGGAACCCCCGTGCGCCACGGGGACCGCTGGAGTCCCGCAGGCTCCTGCAGGAAGAGCTTTGGCTGGATTCTCCAGCGTGACGCCTCTCGGAGCACGAAATGGCTTAGAAAGAGCAGGACCGTGTTCTGCAAAGCAAAGATTTTAGACTTAACATGCACGGAACAAAAGGCCGTTGTGAGCTGTGTGCGAGAGTGGCTGAGAGTTTGTGTTCTGCCCTCTTTTTTTTTTTCTGTGGGAGTTATTTCCTGTTGTTGACTCGTGTTCTTTATTTAGAACCACCTAGCTACTGAATGACGGCTGCCTCGCGAGAAGAAAAAGTGCGACTAAAACTTGGGAGGGCTTTTTTTGTTTTTCCAAGGCTTCCCTGCTTCCATTTCTTTAAGGTGAATCTTTGCTAACTTAAAAAGCAAAAGGGAAAAAAGGGGGTTTCTTCCCGTTGTTTGGCCCACGCCAGCTGTGACGGGTGGCAGAAATGCGTTGGGAGCCTTAGCTCTTTCACCAGAGCATCTCATGGAAGGCAAGGTTTTCCCGACATCTCACGGAAGACGAGGTTCTCCTAACGCATGTGGTTGCTTTTATGCTGTTCTGGTTCCAAAGCCAAAAGCAAACCCAGACAGGGCTTTAGTGTCTCGGCCCTGCCGTGGCAAACGGCTCACGGGGTAGAACTCTCTCATCCCGGGGTTAATGGTCCCCAGAAACGAAGAGCTGCCCCTGCAGCAAGAGCCTAGGAAAGGTTAGAGGCAAAACTAAATGTAAATTAATGGGTTCGCTTCCCTTTTTCTTCCTGAGAAGGTATTTCTGGCCGTTACATGGGTGGTTTTAGGTAGAGCTGAAAAATGCGTATTTCACCCCGCTCTGTGTACCTGCAAATACAGTACAGCTTTTGCTGACTCTCAGCTGTGCTGGTGAGGGATCACAGGGAGGCAACGTGAATCATTAGCACGGGCAGAGGCAGTGAAAGCATCCCATGCACTCGTTCACTCTTTTCCGAGTCTCCTCTTGCACATAATTTGAGAAACGGCGCGTTTTGGTAAGGGTTAAAACGGAGAGACTCGTACGCTGCCTGCACTGACTCAATGAGCTCAGCTCTATACGTCCTCGCTGGCTGCTAGCGGAACAGAACGGCAGTGGGAGTTTATGCTACATTTCATGTTCTCGTGCTGGGCTTTTCTTTTTTTTTTTTTTTTTTTTTCCCCTCTTCTAAATTTGGGCCTGCAGATTCAACTTCTGTTTTTTTGGGGTCTTTTTTTTCCTTTCCTTTTTAAAGGAGAAGTTGTATAGGTCACCCACTGTTGACTTAAATTTAGACCCCCCAAAAGCTAACTGTGCAGAAGGGGTGCAGAATAACGTGAGCAGGGCAACATTTTGCACCCCTGGCAGTCGGAGGAAGGATTTATCATTGCAAATTTGGACTATTAATAAAACGCCTGCATTGCTTGAATCCAGCGGCTCCGAGGAGTGGCGGAATCTGGTCTTAAACCAAACGCTCATTTAAACAAGCCTCAAAAACGTGGGGAAAGCTTAATCCCCTGCACAGGTGCTATTCCCACCAGCCAGAGAGGGCTGCGCTTGGATGTTGATGTAAAAACTCGTATTTTCCTGTATATGAGCGCTGGAAGGTGTTTCTTCTTGGTAATGCACCTGAGCTTGTGGTATCCTACTACTATTTTGGACTCCAGTAGCGTGGCTTGGAGTGCTCCGTAGCATCTTTAAGTGCTCCGTGACGTCCCCCTCGGCCCGGCAGCCGCAGAACCGTGGAACCAAGTGTTCCAGCAAAGAATGACTCGTCCTTTGGACAGCAGCTACAGAACGAGCCCTGGAAGGGAAGGAAAAGTAAGTGCTTCATTTCGCAGCCCTTCAAACTGCCCATTGAGCTTTGCTCAATGGAAGGTGGGATGAGAAGCCGAGAGTGCTGGAGGAGCCGGGAACGCAGGAGGGACAGGGACGAGGGTGACAAGGCAGCGGCAGAGGATGGAGCGATTCGGGATGTGCACCAGCCGTCTCCGGAGAACCGGGAATGCACAGGGAATTAGGGAGGGAGCCGTCCCTGTGCGTGAGGAATGCGGCAAAACCTCCTCTGACTAAGCCAGCTAAGGCAGAGTGCCTTTTTTTTTTTTTTTCCCTTTCCTGATAATCCTGTTCCATAATATTTCCTTAATAACTGAATACGTGAAGAGCAGCGCTTTCGAAAAGCACCTAAATCACCCAGTCCCCTTTGCAGATGAAACCTTAGCACCTTGTCCCTGGCCAGCACCGGGACGTGCTACCAGGTAGGACTGTCCCGTGCTTAGCCTGGAGGTGTGGCGTGAGGGGATTTCTCCTTTTATCCCTAAAGAATTCAGCATATGGCACAAATCTGGGCACTGCCAGGAAACACTTGCTATTCCTCGAGTTTATGGGCCTGTTCCTATGCCACTGAAGCCCAAAGCAGTGTCTGGGACCAGCCCTTGGCATCCAAGGCTGCAGAAATGCTGAGGATAAGTGTCTGGAAGAGGCTCGTTGCCATTAGAGGGTGGATGCACGAGCCCCCTGCTTTTGTCACCTCCGTTCATTTTACCCGACGAAGATCAGCTGCCCACTTGGACACATAATATATGATACCACATTAGGAGCAAGGCTGCGTTTGGTCATGCTCATTAATTAAACTCATTTCTCCTGTAGGTTTCTTTTCTTTTTTTTTTTTTTCCCCTGGAGAACTAGCAGGGAATGATAATCAAGTACATTACGCATTCCAGGGAACGGTGCTTCTCCCAGCGCCACAGGAACGCTGAAAGAGAAAAACGGGAACTAAAGCAGAAAACTTCCATTTTAGCCTCTTTTGTAAAAAATTGAGCGAGAAGGGGGAGCACTCCCGCTCCGTGGGAGCGCTGCTCCATTGGAGGGCTCTTCCCAGTCCTTGGCTCGGCTGCTCCAGGTGTACCTGTGCTGCGGGGGGATATTTGGGAAGAGCCGCCGGCTCCGTAGGCAGCGTCGGCTCTTCCTCTGCAGCACGCACGGCAGGGAAACGGGGATGTACCTGGTGAAATCTCACCCTGTTCCCGTGCCCTGCAGTTAAAAGGGAAAAGGCTGAGCATGCAGTTACAAACATAGGAAGCGTTTCCCCGCTTCAGTTCTGAGGAAAGAGAGCGGGTTGCTGTCAATTCCCGATTAGCACACGCTGAAAATCACTTCATCTCCTCCTCCTTTGGCAGTCTCGGTTGTTTTCTACCTCATGGATTTTAGACGGATACAATTCCTGCCCTCAAAGCACCGCTCTCCTTCCCCAGCGCCCCGGCCGGAGAGGGAGCCGCGTCTTGACCGAGCCCAACTGGGCACCGACCGCGACGGGAGGGACAGCGATGGCACCGACCGCGACGGGAGGGACAGCGACGGCCTCCTTGGCAGCCTAGGCCTCGGCGGGAGGAGGAGGAGGAGGAGGAGGAAGGCCGAGGCGGGGCCGTGACGCCGCCCCGGGCGAGGAGCTCAGGGGCCGCCCCTGTCGTCAGCCAGCGCGGGCGGCGAGCGCTGCGGGCCGGGCGGCCGCCTTCCTCCCCCCTCCTCCTCCTCCTCCTCCTCCATTGTATAATGCTGCGTGATCGCGGGCGCCGGGGCCGAGCGGAGCCTTAAATCCTCCTCGCGCCGCCGCTGCTGCTGCTCGCCGCCCGGCGCGCCGAGGGAGCGACGTATGGAGCTGCTGTAGGGCAAGAGTTGGTGGCTGCAGGGCTCAGGTGGAGCCGCGTGCGGTGAGTGGGGCCGAGGGCAGCGGGAGCAGCAAGGGCAGCTGATGTGAGCTCTGGAACGATGTTTATCGGGAATGGCTTTCTGCGGGGGGCACTCAGCCCCCGACTTTTGCAGCCCTCCCCGCCGGAGGGTGTTTTCAGCTGTCGCCGCGGGGTCCCGAGCGGTGAGTTGCGCCGAAGCGGCAGGACGGCAGCGCGGTGACGCGCGCGCCGCTCGCCCCGGCCCGCGCGGGCGCTCACGTGCTGCCCCTGGGCAGGTGCACGGCGAAACGCACCCGTCCGTCCCGGCGCCGCCGGCACGGCACGGCCCGGCCGAGGGGCCTCGCTCGGAGCCGGGTCTGGGCGGCCGCTCGGCGCGCGGGGGGAGCGTTGGCGCGGCACGGCGAGCCGCACAAATTCACCGTTCTGCTAAAAGGCCGGTGCTTCCACGTGTGCGTGGCGCGGAGCGAAGCGGGCAGGGTGTAAACCTGCAGCAGCCCTTTCTGCTCCGAGGAAGCTGCCCGCGTTCGTGCCCGGCGCCCTGCTGCGTGTGCCGGCGGGGTCGGCAGGTAACGCGGAGCGTGTCCTGCGAGGGTCCTGCAGCATCCGGCGCAGCAGCCGGGGTTGTCCCGCGCTCGTGACCCATCCCGCCTGCGTTGGGAGCACAAAACACCCACTCGTTTGCGGTAGGAGCTGCGCTTAAAGGGCCGCTTTGATTCCTGCGTGGGGCTGCTTCCTTTCTGCTTCAAGCAGAAGGAAACTTGTCAGCCAAGGGGTGCTCTGGGTCTGCTCTGCGTGTGGAGCCGGCTGAAACAGCATCAGGTATATCTGTAGGTGCCGATGGTTCAGAAACGTGGTGTGTGTCCTTTGTATGCATTTCTCGTGAAAAAGATGAAACAATAACACTGTTTCTCAGTGTTTTGGTGAAAGTAATGATATAAATAACCTGAAGACTTGAACTCTGCCTGAGGGGCATCAAGAAGTTTGAGATAATGCATTAATAGCAGGCAAAGCCTCAAATTTAATGTTTTAGATCAGCTTTTTTTTTTTTTTTCTCTTTTCCAACCTCTGTGCAGCACAACAGATCCTGCGCAACACCAGTTTGAAGTATTTTGCCATGACTTCCACAAACCGCTTCTGTTTTCCACGCAAATAATTCCCTGGGATTTTTATTTTTCAGGAACCCTGACTCTTTTCGCAGCGGTGCAAAACCCTCCCGGCCCAGCTCGTCTCCGCGAGCGCCGGCGCCAGGCAGGTGATCCAAAGTGCTTGTGACTCCCTCTGCTTTTATGTAACGCTTTAAAGCGCAACCTGTCAAGCCAGGGGAGCCTATTCCTTCCTACGTGTAAGTAGTCTGCTTTTCCAGGGATGCACCTCCTGAGCCCGCTGTGTATGTGGAACCGGCTCGAGGGGAGCAGCCCCTGAGCTCCTCCAAAAGAGGGAAAACCCCCCGGTGCCAGAAGCGGCAGCCTTTGGTTAGCGAGTCCAAAGATCACGAGTGTGCTGAAGGAGAGAGCAAGGTCCACGTCAAATGTAAGCAGGTTGGCAGCCAGCACCGATCTTTAGAGTAGGTGAATCTCGTGCAGGGAGACTCTTCGCACGTGTTAGGTCTTTAATTCCTTTACAAACAAAGTCAGGTTTGTGTTTGCTGTAGCGGAGGCTGCAGGTTTGGGGGTTTGCTCAGAGTAACGAGTGCAAAACTGTCCTTTATTTATTATTTTTTCAAGAAAGCAAAGCACAGCACAAAGCTGACATCGACAGCGGGAGCTGGGCTTTGAGCAGTAGTGCCTCAAAGGGGACGTTCCCCTTCGTCCGCCTTTGGAAGTCGGTTTTGACACATTGAAGTTGAATGACACGTGGTCTGGCCTGCGTCACGGCTAGCCGCGGTGCCCCCCTATGCTGCCCTGTGCTTTGGGCTTCTTCTGGCGACTTCTGCTTCCAGCTAAGCTGGATTAAAAAGTATCTGCTCTCGTGTATTGGGAGCACAAAACAGAAAAGTGCCAGTGTGGGCTGTTGAGTGTTATTTTTAAAGCTGGGCGGTATATGGAAGTGGCAGAACAAAGTTCCTCTTTCCAAGGAGCTCTGAGTCGGCCCGAAGATCTAAGCTCGCCCTAAAACTCGCTAGGATTGTCCGTGACGAAGGCCCCTCGTCTCCATCCGCCTCGAATCCCCCCGGCAGGCGTCGCGCTGCCTGCCCCACGCAAGAGGAGCCCTCGCCTCTTCCCTCAGCACTTCCCAGCCTTTCCCTACGGCACCGGCACCGCGAGCGCGCGCTATAGGCAGCGCCGCCCGTGACCGCAGGCAAACTATGCGGATATACGTCGGGGCGGAGGTGGAAGGCAGCGCGGAGGGCACCGCCGATGCAGACTGTGCAACTGCTACAGCAGGTCCGACGGGTTTCGGGCACCCGGGGGCAGCTCCGTCTCGACTGCAGGTAGCTGCAAAACCGAGTTTTCGAGCCGAATTCAGACGCACGTCGTCATCTTCCGGTGTCTCCGACGCTGCTTTGCTTTTCACGCCTCTTTCCAGGCAGCCCTGGGCCTTTAGCAGAAGCGCTCGGCAGACGTGCGCGCACGTGGGTGCGAGGCATTTGCATATTTTAAAAATACCCGTTTCATCAAGATAGGAGGCTGGCGTTCATGCGCAAACCGCAGTGGGGTTTTTTTTTTTGAATAGTGGGAACATTTTGCTTTCTTCGCGCTGCGTGTGAGGGAGAATCTGCCCGGTTGAAGCCTCCTCCGGCAGCGACTTGGGCTCTGCTGTTCCCCGTGCGCCGGGCACGAGGACTTTGACCAGGGCGACGCTAACGCGGCCGTCCCGGGGGTGCAGTGACCTGCTCGTGCTCCCCTCGGGATCAACCACATGGTCCCTGCTACCCCCCTGCAAACACCCTCCTGCCCCTTTGCTCCCCTTCCTACAGCATTTATCGTGCAGGCGAATAAGGGGTGATGTCCGTGCGGGTGGACGCTGCACTTGCAGAACAAACTAGAATAGCGCCGGCTCGGCTGGGGTGAACGGGTTGCAAAATGAAGTTCGGGACACTTGCTTTCGGTTTCCTGCTCTCTTCTCCCGGATTTTCCATCCCCAGTTCTCCAAGGCGCACGCTGGGGTTGAATTTAGAGCGTTCTCTGCTAGCTGAGCAGTGCTAAGCTGGCTTCTGAATACACATCCAATGCTTGTGGTGTTAAAGCACACTGTAAAAAGGGTGTCCCCATATGGCTTTAGGTGACTTCTTTGGTAACAGTTGCATATCAATTATGGTATGTAAAAGTTACACAGAACAAGTGGTGACTTCTTTTTTAAGGGAATTACTTTGGCATTGCCATTTTTATTACGAAACCAAACAGGTGCCATAAAAAAAAAAAAAAAGGTCCCTCTTCTCCCTAACTGGAGGCTGCTGCAGGTCGAGGATAGGCCAAGGCTGGTCAAAGTCCCCTCCGCAGCTCTCCCGCCGGCGCTCCGGGCCGTGGGGAGCGGGACGGAGCCCGCGAGCGCGCGGGGCCGGCGCCGCAGGCTGTACCCACCCCTTGTGCTGCTTTATAACCCGCCAGGGAAGCCCCTTCTGCTCTCATACGTTGTGATTTTTTTTTTCCTTTTTTCCTCCCCTTCTTCTTCCTCTTATAACTTTCAGTGGAGAGAAACTGGCAGGCCGCAGACTAGAATGACTTGTCCCTGCTGGGATGTACTTTGCATTTTCCAGTATACATTTCTTCAGAGTGTTTTTCTTTCTTCTTTTCCTTTTTTCACTCTCCTCCTTTCCTGCCCTCCCCCCTCCCTTGTTTGCTGCTTTTCAGTTTGACTGTGATAATTTATTCAGCACTGTTTTCAGAGCAATAACCTACTTTTTGGCAAGCCGCTCGGTTCCTCCCGCAGCGGCGGGGGTATCGTCTCCCCGCGCGTTTGTTAAGGGGCTGCAACGCGGGGGAAAAACAAGGTATCTCCGGGGAAAAGCCGCTCCAAGGCGTTGGAAGGCAGGGATGCTCCCCAAGCAACGGGAATACGGGAGGAGAGCTCTCCCCCTTCCACATGGGAATACGGGAGGAGAGCTCTCCCCTTCCACCCGGCGAGTGTGACCGCTGACACTTGGGCTTTCCCTGCCCTCTTAGCTCCGTCAGGGGAGTTTTTAACCGTTTCAGGCACTAACGAGTCTGGTTGAACCCAGCATTAATTGCTGCTGCACCCACAGAATTCCTAGTATTATTAACACCTGTAATAACATGGCTATAATCTAGAAAACCCCTTCTCCTTTTTTTTTCCCCCAAACAACTTAATGAGACAGTCATTTATTCCAAATATATTTATATTTTCTGGAGCCCCTTCCAGCTCTATCAGACATCCCGTTTGCTGCGTGCAGTTCGTCAAACCCATCAAGAGGGCCCCGCTTCTTGCAGGAGCGCACGTTACATGGGGCGAGCTGGCAGCACCGGGGCCTGTTCCCGATGCGATAGCAATTCCTGCAAGCCGGAGCGCCGCGGGGTCCCCGCTCGCTGCCTCCGCCAGCTTCGCCCTTTGCAGCGGAGCGGAGCCGGGGGCTGGCGGGGCAGCGGCCGGGGCCACGGGGCACGGGACACGGTGTGGGGAGGAGCTGCAGGGCCGTGGGGACAGCACACGGGACACGGCGCACGGCTTGGGGAGGAGCAGCAGGGCCGTGGGGCACGGGGCACGGCGCATGGCTCGGGGAGGAGCAGGAGGGCTGTAGGGCACAGCGCATGGGACACGGGCACGGCGCAGGGAGGAGCAGCAGGGCCGTGGGGCACGGGACAGGGAGGAGCAGGAGGGCCGTGGGGCAACAGTTGGGGCCGTGGGGCACAGGACACGGCTCAAGGAGGAGCAGCAGGGCTGTGGGGCAACAGCTGGGGCCGTGGGGCACGGCGCATGGTGCCGGGGAGGAGCAGCAGGGCCACAGCGCATGGGACACGGCGCAGGGAGGAGCAGGAGGGCCGTGGGGCACGGGACATGGGACACGGCGCAGGGAGGAGCAGCAGGGCCGTGGGGCACAGGACACGGCTCAAGGAGGAGCAGCAGGGCTGTGGGGCAACAGCTGGGGCCGTGGGGCACGGCGCATGGTGCAGGGAGGAGCAGCAGAGCCACGGCGCACGGGACACGGGACACGGCGCAGGGAGGAGCAGCAGGGCCGTGGGGCACGGCGCAGGGAGGAGCAGCAGGGCCATGGGGCACGGGACATGGGACACGGCGCAGGGAGGAGCAGCAGAGCCACGGCGCACGGGACACGGGACACGGCGCAGGGAGGAGCAGCAGGGCCGTGGGGCACGGCGCAGGGAGGAGCAGCAGGGCCGCGGCGCACGGGGCCCGGCGCACGGCTCGGGGAGGAGCAGCAGGGCCGCGGGGGCGGCGCGGGGCGAGCCGCGAGCGCTCGCTCTGCCCTCGGGGCCTCAGCCGGCGCGGCGCGCGGCCAGGGCGCGCGGCACGGCACGGCACGCGTGTGGAAACGGCAGCGTCGGGTTACAGGCTCTGCAGGGCGCCGCGCTGCCTCCGGAACTGCTGCCGAGCGCCTGGGGGCCTCCAGCTCGCGCTCCCGGGACGCTGCTCCGGGCAGCCCCGGCCCTTCCCCGCCGGCAGCGGGAACGGGATGGCGAGGGGGCAGGAGAGCCGGGCGCCAGCCCCGGTGGCCCCGGCACCGCTTCGCTCCTGCGGCTCGCCGTGCCGAAGCCCCTTCCCGCCGGAGCAGTTGGGCCTCGCGGAGCAACGGGGACGTTGACCTCAAAAGCCTCCCTTGCTCTTGTGGGCTGTTGGACCTCCAGCCATCCCGAGGTGGCTTCGAGGCGAGGGGAAGCTCCTTCCTAAGGAGCCTTTCGCGCCATCCTCCCCATGTTCCTTGTGTTTTTATCTTCCCATCCGTCCTGATTAGCAGGGTGGGACTAGCGGCTTTGGAAGGGAGTTCCAAGAAAAGCCCTCCGTTTGAGAGGCATTTTAAACTAAACTGCTAAAAAGCACTGAGAAATAGCATTAAAGAATCGTGTTTTTGTTACTGGTGAAAGCACAGAACCACTTTTCCCCTCGTTCTCGCCGTGCCCGGGGCTTCCCTGCTCCAAGGGCCCCACGAGCAGCGACACGGCGCCATGGAGCAGCGGGGCCCTTTTCCAGGGAAGGGCTGGTCCCGACGGGGCCGCGGGGACACGCGCAGGCCTCGCGCAGGCCTTTTCTGGCCTTAATCCGTTGCTTGGGGATCGGCTCCAGAGCAGCAGCCGCTCGGGGCCCGTTGGCTTCCCGGTCGCGCTTGGTCCCCGCTCGGGCCGCAGGAGCGCGCAGAGCCAATAAAAGGACACTAAATGACACGCAAATGACAAAATTACATCTGACTCTTGTTTTCTAATTAAGACAGGGCAACTCGCAGACAATGCGAGCGCTCCCCTGGCAGGAGGCGCGTGCGAGCGCCCGCCGTGGGCAGCGGGACCGGCCGGCTCCCTCAGCCGCCGCGGCTCCGCGGGACGGGGATCCGTCTCCCGGAGCGCTGCTGAGCGAAGGCGCCGGCGCGGGGAGCGCGAGGGACGCGGTGGCGCATGTGGCGCTGGCGGCTGCGGGACGGCCCCGCTGCACGCGCCTGCTCTGGGCCATGCCGCGTCCCCAGGGGCAGCGCCCTGAGTCCCGGCCCGGGGACCGGGAGCGCTTCCCTCCGCGCTTCCTTTAGCTGCATCATGTGCTGGGAACCGGCCGGGACGCGGCACTTCTAGCCGCAGGAGGCTCCCTGGCCCAGCCCGCTTCGGGCTCCGACAGCCGGCAGCGCCTTTGGGATCCGTGTTTGCTTTTTGACGGCGTCTTCCGGCCCTTCCGCTCTCCTGCGCCGCAGCAGCCCCTTGCCCAGGGCCTTGCCGGGCGCTCCCGGGGCCGCGCGGTCCCTGTGCCGGGTCAATCCTCATGGATGGCTCTGCTGGAGCGCGGTGCTGCGGGAGGGAGCGGGTCTGGGCCCTCGGGGACCGCATGGTGGTAACGCTGGGGCGAGAAAGCCGCCCTTTCCACCCCAAACCCGCTTCCAAACGGAATGGGGAGGGTTGCCTTAAAAAAAGGGGGTCCCGGGGCTGTCGCCGTCGGGGAAAGGGCGAGCGCGGCCGGTCCGCGCCGCGGCCTTCATGGGTCTCGTCTCCTTCCTTCCAGATATATGTTGGGGAAAGGAGGAAAGCGCAAGTTTGACGAGCATGAAGACGGGCTGGAAGGCAAAGTGGTGTCCCCCACCGACGGTCCCTCCAAGGTGTCGTACACCCTGCAGCGCCAGACCATCTTCAACATCTCCCTCATGAAACTGTACAACCAGCGGCCGCTGACGGAGCCCAGCCTGCAGAAGACGGTGCTCATCAACAACATGCTGCGGCGCATCCAGGAGGAGCTCAAGCAGGAGGGCGGCCTGCGGCCCGTGCTGGTGGGCGCCGCGCCGCCCGCCGAGGCGCTGGCCGAGGGCTTCCGCGAGGCGCAGGCGCTGCTGCCCGCCGAGCTGGCGGCCGCGGCGCCGCTCGACGCCTGCCTCACGCCCGCGTCGCTGCTGGAGGACGACGCGCTGCTGGCGCCGCCGCCGCCGCCCGCGCGCCCGCCCGCGCCCACGGACAGCTTCTCCTCGGCCCTGGAGGAGATCGAGGAGCTCTGCCCTGCCGCCGACGCCACCAGGGGCCACGCGCACAAGGCCGAGGGCCCCGCCGAGGGCCGCGCGGCCGAGGCGAAGCTCGCCGAGCCCGGCGCCTTCGAGATCACCACGTCCACGGGCTTCCTCACGGACTTGACGCTGGACGATATCCTGTTCGCTGACATTGACACCTCCATGTACGATTTCGACCCCTGCACGTCCGCCGCGGGGGCCGCCTCCAAAATGGCCCCCGTCTCCGCGGACGAGCTCCTCAAAACCCTCGCTCCGTACAGCAGCCAGCCAGTAACTCCAAATCAGCCTTTCAAAATGGACCTCACAGAACTGGATCACATCATGGAGGTGCTCGTTGGGTCTTAAAGCAGAGCAGCTCTCACGCTCTTTTTTTTTTGGGTTTTTTTTTTGGTTTTTAATTTTCAGTACCGGTTATATACACTTGGTAGAGTCTTTCCATAGTCCATCCTGCCCCGGGTTCACAGCACTGTGCATGCGTCCTCGCCTGCCTTTTTTTGCAAAGAAAAGGATCACACTAGTTTTTGCTTCGAGCAGAGTTCGAGTGCCTTCATCCACCTACGACCACTTCTAATGTATGTTTTTTTAAAAGTGGTTCCTCAAGGAAGACCGAATACCCCCAGTATAGGAAAGAATATGTATTGTAGACAATGTTATGTTATTATGACAAAAACAAAAAAAAACAAAAAAAATTGTAAAAGCTAAGCACAAGGATTATGTTGGGGAAAGCTGTAAATTGCATGTGCATATTTGTCTATTTTTTCTATAAGTTTTATTGCAAGAGGTAACAAAAAAAAAAGACTTATTATTTAGATAATCTCAAAACCATTTTAGCCCTGTATAGGTTGACTTAGCAATTCAGCCTTTTGGAGGCATTAACCTGCTCCTCTTTAAGTGTCGCATTTACATGGCTGTTTAGAAACTGCTGCCCAAATTTATTTTATATTTTTGTACAGATTCTGCAGTTTACGATATTGTTTTTTCTAAAAACAAATGCTGTTTATACACACTCAAAAAATAGCTATTTTGATAGGATTTGCTCACATAGTTCCTGCATAATTCAGACGTACAAGAACCACTTGTACTTTTATACAGAGTTGTAACGTTTTATATGTGTATGGTGCAAAGAGAAAAAAAAAAATCGGATCAAATAAGCCTGCAGTTGGTTTCCCTGAATGCAAACGGAGCTAAAAAGTGCTTTAAGGAAGGGCCGGGCGCTGCTCCGGGGCGCCCGCTCCGCGCGTCCCCGTGGGCGCCGCGGTGACACCGGAGCCGCTCGCAGCCCGGCGGGTGTCTCGTGTCACCGCGTTACTGCCTCACAGAGCCCTCCTGCAGCGGAGATACAGACACAGCCGCCTACGCACGGCCCGTCCCCGGCACGCGCCCCCGAGGGCTCCTCATCGCTGCAGCGGCTCCGTTGGCTTCACCGTGGGGTACGTCCAGTTGGAGACGCGGCTGCAACGTGCCCTGCCTCTCGCGGAGGGCGCTACGGCATTTTTGGGTCGCCAATGGTACTTCTTGAGCTGTCGAGCGCCGGTTACAGCCTGTACTCTTGACATGCCTATGGCTTCTTTAGGAGTAACTTTTATATTTATTTAAGAAAATTTAAATTATGTTTTACGTCATTTGGCAATATTCAGCCAGTTCTGCTCCTTTCTTGTCATGGATGAAATTGGGTCTTGGCTGCCTTTTACAGAGGCAGTTTTTTTTTTTTTTTTAAATTAAATTGGCACTTTAAAGCAGGCCATATATGTATTTATTAGTAGGTAGCTAGCTAGATGTAACATAGATATGCACACAGACACAAAATAAAAGCGCGATTTTGCAATGAAGGAATCCCTAACCCGGTGTCCCGTACGATTATGAGACGCTCTGGCTCCTGGCCAGGGGGAGATGTGAGTTTTGGGGAGAACCGGGTGGGTTGTGGGGCGCGGGGGGCACCTTCCTTTCTGCTTTCCCAAGCCCAGCTCAACGAAGCAAAGACTTGCGGTGCCCTCACGCAGAGTAAAACCTAAATTATTGCTTCGTGCTGGCTGCTTCCAAGGATTTGAACGGATACCCCGTGTTAGGCAAAAGTTCACCCAAACGCTGTTTTCCTGGCGCGCTTGAGAAGGCGCCCGGCCCCGGGCGCCGCGGGGCGACACTGACGTGCAATGAAGTGACAAGACGGGAGCAGAACACGAGAGCTTTGGATTTGAAGTGATCTGTTTCTTTTTTTGTTTTGTTTTTCATAAATTATTTATTCTTTTTTTTTTCCTTCTGTAAATATATTTATTTTATTGTGAAGCTAACAACATCCGGATTGTAACATGTACAGAATGTATGGTAGGAATGTATTCTCGCGTAGGAATGTAAATCTGTGTGGGACGGACGGGCAGGGGCGCCACATCCAGAGCGGAGGCCGCGTTCCGGGCGGGCCACGGTCCCCCTTTCCTCAGCCCGGGATCTGCGCGTTCCTCGCCCCCAGGAAGGCACCGGGAGCAGCAGCGGGGCCCTCGCCGCTCGCCAGAGCCGTCGCGCTGAAACGGGGCCTCGCAAAGAGGCAACCGGGTTTCTCCTCCACGCTGCGCATTAAGAGCCTGAATCGCCTCGGAACGACGTCAGGAAGCCAAAGTTTACACTTCTATCGCAGTGAAGTGGAGCACATCGCAACGGGTCCTGCCTGACAGACGGTTTCACCCACTCCGGCATCTTGTGAACTTGTCCTCGCTGTTGTTGTTACAGGGGTCGTTTTTTTGTTGTTTTTTTAAACCCATCAGGTTTCAGCATCCTGCTTCTGTGCGAGTTGCTTTCAGTGCTCCTATGAATTACCGAGATGGAACATTTTTAACGAAATTAGTCCATTTTTAAGCACTTTTTCTTTTCCTGGAAATAAGCCTGGTTAAAAACCCAGAGCGCAGACGAACCGCCGGGCGCCCTCGCTAGCGCCCACGGGGCCCGCGCACGGCCGTGCGAGCGGCGCCTGCTACTGTCGGGAAAAAAAGGAGAAAAAAAGGAAAATAAAGAAAATAACAAGGCTGTATTTCCCCTTCCCTGCCCCCTCCCACAGACCTTAGAGCTGTGCCTTTTCTATGCAATATTACAGACATATACATCTGAAACCAGATTGCTGTATTCACATGTAGGTATGGGCTGTAATCAGAACCAATTGGACAAATGTACATGGAAACGAGCAGTCTTACTTTTGTAGTTTTATATTATACAATAAACAGCTACAATGAGGAGCGGGCTGCGTGCGTGTCTGCCGCGGGGCCGGCGCCGCTCGCGGCTGTTCGCCCCGCGCCTCAGGGAGGAGGAGCCGCCGCCATGAGGCGGCGCCGGGGGAGCCGCGGCGGCCGCGGGGCAGGGGGAGGCGCCGCCGCTTTCCTCTCCTTTTCCCCCCATTCCCGCCGCTTTCCTCTCCTTTTCTCCCCCATTCCCGCCGCTTTCCTCTCCTTTTCTCCCCCATTCCCGCCGCTTTCCTCTCCTTTTCCTCCCATTCTCGAGGCTCCCATCGGCACTGGCTGCCTCCCTGCGCGGCGCTGACAGGGCTGCTGGGCTGGAACCAGGGGCTGCAGCGCTGAGAGACGAGGAGCAGCCCCGGGGCCCCCCGGCACCTCCACCCGCACGCGGGGCCCGGGGTCCCCCACGACGGGCGCCAAGAGGCACCCGGAGCCCCCAAAGCGGAGGCTGGAAAAGCCTCGATGAAACAAAATGGGGAAAACACCGCAAAAATTACTACAACAACAACAACAACGTTCGGGGTCTGCTGAAACGAGAGCTTCGCTGAGTTCAGCTCTCAGCAAAGCAAGCTCCGAAGATAGTTAAAAATGAAAAGTTGCCTCAAGTTGAGCAGCTTGAAGCTTTTCATTTGGTGCTGAAGCGAAGTATTTTCTTTTACTTTCTCCCCAGAAAAAAACTTGAGCAAGTCACAGCAAAAAAGATGGCTTTTTTTTTTTTTCTAGAAAAAGGAAGGATGATGAAGGTTTTACCCAGCTCCCATCCCCTCCATTTACACGTACAGCAACATCTGACAACTCCCGGAGACACGAGGGACATTCGGTAACCCCGCTGGAATGCAGGCGCGAGGCGAGGGAGGAAGGCCCTGCAACTGCACCAGTGTCCCCACACTGAGGCCTAGAAGGGAGCAGAGGCACCGAAGCTCTTCCTGACTTGGTGGGATCGTTTTAAAGCTCTGCACTGCCACAGACCAGGATGTTGTAGAAGTTTAATCAGGTCCTCTTACTAATAGGGCAAGAAAGGAAGCAGGAGATGACGACAGAGCTCCTGGTACCGTGAGCCAATTCTCAGCCTCTTTCTGCCTTAGTCGCCATGTGAGCGAGGAGCGGGCAGCCCTCCATCTCTCACAAAGTCATCGTGGTTAATCCCTGTGTGCGGGTTTCTGATGGTGCAGGCACCGTGTGGGCGCTCCCTTGGGACACAGGGTGTTTCCATGCAGGAAAACGTGGCCCGTGGAGCCTCAGGGCTGTTGCCTGCGGGCGGCTCTGCACCCCGAGCCTCCCTGGCAGCCACAGGGCCCTCGTCCGCCGCCGTTTGGGCGGATGAGGAGAAACCCGAGGCTGCTCTCGAGCCTGCTGCTTTGTCTGGGGTGTCTTGGGTGCCAATGGGAGCCCGATGGGAGGTGCTGGCGGCAGCAGCCACGGGCAAACGATTGGAGCGAGCCGGGCTGCAGCCAAACAGCGAGATCCAACACGAGCGAGCTGGGAAGGCCTGGGAGCAGCAGCCGGGAAGGTGGAAACAAGAGAACAAGACAGAGCAGAGGGCATAAATCAAAGTATTTGCCTCCTGCTCTCGGTGCTTTTGCTTTACCTGAACGCTTCTGGCTCCAAGGGAACGAGCCTGGAGCCCCTTTGCTGCTGTTCAGCCACACAGCAAGATCTGTCCCTGCCTGCAGCATTGAGAGAGATCCCCTTAAAAAGCGGAGGGCAGAGCTCTTTGCTTGACAAGGGAAATGCTTAATTTGGGCAGGATGGTAGAGCGTGGTATTACTTCACTTCTCATCTGCTGCCAGGAGTGATGTCAGCCCCCTGCAAGCTCCGATGCGTGGACAAATATTGATTTGGGGAGCACGTAGCAGTGCTGGGGCTGGAGGGAACACAGGGAAGGGGTTTCTCGAGCAGCCCTTCCTCACACACACGGGAACACTCCTTGGCTCCTCGCAAACCGGGGGACAGGGCTTTCGCCTCGCTGCAGCTTCCACCAAGGGACAAAGGGGCCTTAGTGCTTCCAGCAGAAACACTGGCCCTGGCCTCGGTGAAACAGCACTGCTGCAAAAGGGGAAGGATCAAAACCTGCAGACCTGCTCGCTAGCAGAACTCACATGCAAGCGGTTTCAAGGCCAAGTTGCCCAGACTTCGACAAAACATCTGATGGGATTTAAGGAGTTAGAGGCTTTCTGCTCTGAGCTCTCCCACTGCTGGGGAGAGCTGAAGGAGCTTGGAGGAGATCCGTGATTTTTGCCTGGTTTTCTGCGAGCTTCCCAGAGCAGGGAGCGTAAAGGAGCAAGAGAACCAGCAGTGTGATTATTTGTGGAGGGTGTCTGCACTCAGCCAGGGGCATTCGCTTACTCTTACCAGGTTCTGCCCGTCTCCTCACGGCTCCTGGGCATTTTTAATCGCACAAACGTTGCTCTTTGCCCTGCGGCCGCTCCGGCTGCTGCTCTGCACAGCAGCTCCCTGGGACACTCCGGCCTCTCTGAGGCTGGAAGCGGCGCTCCGGAACCCACCGCGGCGCCCGCGGCTCGTGCAGGGCAGCTCCCTGCTCCGAGGGGCACCAACACGCAGAGTTTCATTGCTTAAAGGCTTAGCCACGATCGAGACACGTTTCATGGTAAAGCAGAGGCAGAAGAGCAGACGAGGCTGCTGGGCTGCACTAAAACTGCCCCTCTGTGTCCCCCCGTTCCCCATTTAGTAATCCCATTGCTTTAAGCATGGGACACAGGGCTCACAATGCCGACAAGCCCACTAGGAAACCTACTCGTATTCCATGGGGATGGGCTTGCTTGGCCTCCAGTTAACCCTGCAAATAAGGATCATTACGTTCACCTAGGCAAACATCCAGAAATATCCACAAGCCCCTTGACTCGCCTGGATTCACGGCACAGACCTCAGTTACACCTTCTCGTTGTCTTATTCTTCACGGGCCCATGGCCTCTCTCTGTTGAATAAGAAGCACTTCGCTGCTGCATCCCTTTCAGTGCGTAGTCCTAAGCCTTATTTAAGGCATCCAGCAATTTCTAAGTTCAGTATTAGGAAGCTCCCCAGGGCATTTGCTCTAGTGTTATGCAAGTAAGATCCAAAGAAAACCAATTGCTCCACAGAGGAGAATTCAGCTCAGCTAAACTAGGGATCTCACTCCTCCTCGGTGACCAAATCCAGATGGAAGACAGTGCAAGCCTGCAATACCGCAGGGATAACACGTATCTTACACATTTAAGATGACCAGGCTAAAGCAAGAGCTGCCGTGGTTCTGAGTGCCCAGCACGTGTGCCTGACCTTCAATTTTGCAGTGCCAATTTTATTGTATGTACAAGGAGCAAAGCTCCAAAGGGCTTCGGCTACATCCACGAGCGCTCCTGCAAACACGTTCCCAGGGCTCAGCTCCACGTTTTGGAGAGGAGCAGCCCGTGGGCAGAGCCTGTGCCCTGCATCTCTGCAGGCTGCTTCTCTCCAAACGCCCCTGCGTCCCCTGCCTGTGTCCACCCTCCCACCACCAGCTCCTCCAGCTGCTCCAGGCCCTGCTCCATCCTTCTCACTCGCCCTACACAGGGATTCCTCCGCATCTTGTTTTAGATTTCCTTCCAGCAACTCCTCGCCCTGTTTTCAGTAGCCAGGATTTCAGGGAGCTGGGTTCTCCTTCCGTGTTCCAGGTTCACCTAACAACATGAAGAAACAGATTCCAGATTATGAAAACTTCTCTGGTTATGTCGCAGACGCTCCAATTATGAGATGTCATGCGTTTCTATAAAGTCATATTCCAGTGAACTCTGAGTGTACTGCAGTTTGCTCTGAAATTTCAAAGATAATGATTTCTACACACAAGGAGGTAGAGGACTAGCACAAAACAGGTGCAAGTTAGAGGTTGGTGGCTGGGCCAAAGCTGATCCCCTCTATACGCACTGGAAGACTTTCATGTTGTATGAAGACTTCTAGGTAGCCCGACTGGAGTGCAGTGGTCCTAGTCAAAGGACCATCAAAGCCACCTTTACAAGCAGTAGTTTCATCACCTGGTAAAGCTCTGTTCAGTCCAATGCCAGGAAGGGTAACTGCAGTACATCTGATGAATGCAGAGCACACTGTGCTGAGGGTTCCTATCCACACAACGTCAGGGATCTCGGAACAAACCCCAGGAGCTCAGCACCTTGGAGGAGCTTCTCGGAGCTGCCGAGCGTCAGGGTGCTCCCCCGGCAGAGCCCGGAGCTCTTGGCAGCCATCGGGCTGCAGCGCTTCCCAGCAGGAGCCTTGGACTCTGCTTTATGGCCACATTCCAGCTCGGATTGTTGCATCCTGCCCAGGCGCCCTTTGCTGCTCCTTTGCAGGCGCCGCAGCCAGGAGCCGACACTGTCACTCCCGTGAATGTGACACACGTGGACATGTCCAGTGACAGCGCTCAGCAACACGTGTGAGCACAGAGCATCGGGAACCGTCCTGCCTGCAAACCCACTGGTGAGATTCAACCAGGCAGGGGCACCGTGTAGAGAGCAGCAGCACGTGAAGACACCCCCAAGCAGCCCAAGGGGACACGTGTGCTTGTTCTGCACAAGGACAAGCTCCTGGAAGGAATTCAAGGAATTCCCTGGCACACGGAAGGCCCTGGAGACGTGCTAGGGCCAGGTCTTACCTGATGAACTGTGAGCACACGGGGAGCCCGTGCCCGTGCAGAGCATCCCGAGGGCACACGGGCACTTGGAGCACTCCTCACCTGGCCAGGCCGCTCCGCGCGCGTCCAGCCGCACGCTCCGTGCTGGGATTGCTGCAGTGCAAACTAGTGCGGGAGAAAATCTAAGCGCAGGTTACACTGACACTTCTAATCCCAACTGGGAAGCAGGCAAAGCCACTTCTCCTTTCTCATATAAACACTTGAGTATTGCCAATTCCTCGGGCAGGGCCCGGAGCTGCCGCGCAAGGCAGCAGGGCCTGCTGTTAACACAGGGCACCCACTGCCAACAACACGACCCACACACGTTCTCTATAAAATTATAGCAGACTCTATGCATATATATACATATCTTTTAAATTATTTTATTTTGTGTAACCTAAAAGGAAATTTACACACTTAAATCTCAAAAGACCTTGGGCATGCACATTGACCTTTTTAGAGGTTCTTCTACATAGCTCTCTTTTTTCCATAGGAATTTCCCCAAACATTTACAACCCATAGTTTTTACTGTATATACAGCCTAAAACCATAGCAATCTATGATTATGTCATTTTACACTGTGCAAAATCAAACGTAGGAATAGTGGTACAACAAAACAGAAATTAACAGGTAAATTTCATCGTAAGACATTCATATAGTTTTGGTCCTTCTTTTCCAAATCATACTGATTGAGTGCAGACAACCTTCTAACGAGCCCAGAAATCGAGTTTAGACCGTGATCCATGACTGGAACAAGCAGTTCCCAACAACACACCTTTGCACAGGCTGCAGCGAGCGCCACACTGCTCACGTTTAGCAACATAAAAACCAGCAACCAACCACGTGGAGTGGGAGGCAGGGCGAGGAGGACAGGGGAAAAACCAAAATGAACACACACCCCTTAAGGTAGAACAGAAGGATTACTGGATTTTAAGGAAACAACTGAAAATCCACAAAGGAACAATGTAACTTTTTTCCTTTTTTTTTTCTGCAGCAAAAAATGTTTTAATATATGCAAGAAAGAAATAGGCTCGATGCAACCTGAAAACCTTTAAAGGGGACTTCACAGGCTGTGAAGACTGAAGTTTTCATTATGTGTTTCTTAGGATTTTTTTTCTTTTTTTTTAAACTTTTTAAAGTTTTGTAAGAAGGACACCACCAGTGTATTTCACAAAGACAGAAATGTATACACCCCAGCACAACAAAAAGAATAGATCTTCAAAAAGATTCACCCCCAATTATTTACATTTTTCTCTAATATAAATTTAGGACTCCAGTATGTAAATAAATATACATTACTATGTATACCTTTCTAGTGCTGCTTACCAACAAATCAGCTGAACTTGAATTTTTTTTTTTTTTTAAATTAAAGCAAGATTGCTTTTTATGACCCACGGAGGGAAGAAAGAAAGAAATCAATAGAAAATGTCCAATTCGCATCACTTTAGTCTACCTTTTCTTGGCAGCTTGTTGAAGGTGTTAATGTGGCTGGGAACATCAACACCTTGGCATGCATGAAAGTTAAGTCAGGAAGGCTAGAAATCACCTTGGCAGCCTCTTCACTAAGATGTTCTTCCTTTTTAGGCTTCCTGTTGAGAAGAGAAGAAAAAAGTGCATTAATCCCCTGGCTGGTATCCTTTGGATCACCGATGGGAGGAGGACGCTGCCAGTTTAGCTCCCACTGTCAGGCACTTTTGTGTTTGTTATTTGAAGCTGTTCCAACCTTATAGGACCTACCTGCCTACTGACAAAATGTTAGCACAGAAAATCAGCAAACTGCTCCTCAATATTGTTGCAACGAGGGAAAGGAGATTTCCTCAACAATGAGGAAAAGTGATTTCCCATGTTCCTACGCAGATCCCACCCCTCACTCCAGCCTCCCATTCTGGGACTACTCACTCAGAGAGCAAGACAACAGAAGGATTCATTTTAAAATACCCAAGTCCTTTACATTCTTTCCATATAGCATGAAACACCTTCAAAGGACATTAAGTGTCTAATATAATACCTTTAAAATAAAAGACAAGGTACTTCAATTGCATTTCTGACACAACTTACTTAGATTATATATGATACTGCTCTACACCTTCATCGATAAAATCTTCTTTTCCCTTAGGTTTCATCATCAGCAAAAAAAGGGCTCATGATTTGTGGTTATTTGCTCGGAAGTGCAGCATGGGTGGCCAAACACACCTGGAATCCCTGTTTGCTTTTCCTTTAGCATCCTTTATGGGAACTGCTGAACACAACGGCTGCAGACGGCTGCACGGCCTGTCCCTTGCACTGCACGACTAGGCCTAGACTTAAATAAAATGGAGTCTCACCAAAGACCCCCAAATAGCCACACTTTCCACACTCAGAGCTCATCTTGAAGACCACTGGAAAAACTGATTATTCCACCCGTTATCCCAGTTCCAAGGAGGCACCTGCTACTGTCTGCAATGACATTACAAACCTAGCTGAAGCAGCTCCCCATTTTGGGGGCAAAAAGCTGAGACAAAAGGCCATGACCAACTAAACTGCCTCGTTCTAAGACACTTTAGAAACCTCCTCTTTCTTGTCTCGGTCGCAGGCTTTAAAGGGAGCCCACGCCAGGGTAACCACCACCCCGGCCACGTCCGGCAGCACGAAGCTGGGTCAGATTCCACCAGGATTGCTCCCTTAGCTGGGCAGGAACTGGGGCAAAGCAAGGGGCCATGTGCTTGGCTTCAGCAGCAGCCTCAGAATTCCCTGGCTGGGGAGAAAGAAAGAAAGAAAAAGGGGGAAAAAAAAACCATACAGGGAAGATTCCAAGCTCCCTGGTCGTTGTGCTGACACTGAGCTATCCCTTTTTGCTTGCTGCTGCTGAAAGGTCTCTGGACGAGGCGGCCTGCCTTTCTCCACGAGGATGGCGGTATTTTCCTTTCGCCGCTGCAGGGGAATTTCATGAGCCACCGACTAGGCGGATGACCAAATTCTGGCGGATAAACAAAGCCGTGTGCTGGATTCACTGAAGGAAGCAGCAGAGCCAGCGTGTGCCTCCTTCCCCCCAGCTCCAGAGGCAGCGCTGTGTGCTCTCCAAGAGGACTGTCTCCCGACACGCCGTTGTCGCCGCCGCTGCGTGACCGCGACCTGGTGCCACCAAAGCAGCCACTCACCCCGAGCCTCTAAAAAACACAGACTCCTGGTGGCCAAGGACCTGCAGTCCGAGCCCACACAGGAGCAGGCCAAAGGAAAGGGCCGGCTGGGAGACGGCGTTAAAAGGAGTTCCTGCCATTGTCACCAGGCAGCAAGATGGGTTCTGCAGCTCCTCGCTATTTATAGGCCTCTTCCTCCCCGGCTCCGTGCGTCACTGCTCCACGCAGCAGAAATTCTTGAGCTGCGGCCGCGCTGCGGATACGACCGCTTGGGAACGAGCCCCAGAGCTGCGAGAGCAGGGCGAGAGGGGACGGGACCGGCCCAGGCCGCCGCCGCTCCGCACGGAGCCGCAGGATCCCGCGGAAGAAACCAGCGGGACACTGCACGTGTCCGTCCTGGAGAAGGGAACAGCCGGCACCCTTGGCAGCAAGTGCTGCCACGCTGACCCTGAAGAACTGCTCACTGGTCTGGCAAAGCGTTATCGTCACCCCGAGCTGTTTTTACTCTTGAGGTGCCCTCAAGCTGCCTAATGTGTGGGGAGATGAAGGCCATTTTGCTGGAAATGAGAGAAATAACCGTCTGAAATGCATTAATTCCAGTGCCCAATCTTGCTAAAGGTGTTCCCACAGCCTAGAGCATCTCTGGCTGAAGCCTGGTCCAGGAGAGCCCTTGCAGGGTGCCTCCTGCTCATGAACTCTTGTTTTCTACCTCCAGAGGTGACACAAGAGTGGAGTGCAAGCGGCAGCTGAGCCTCCCCTGTCTGGAAACAGGCCTTGAATTCCTGAAACATGCAGGGACCTGCTCCCGGCTCCAAACAGGCTCCTGCCTCCTCCACGTCCTGGCACTGCCTCCCGCAGAAGCCTCGGGCTCCGGGCAGCACTTCTGCCCCGTGATGTTTCCTCCCAGGCTGCTCCAGCATGGGAATATCTTTCCCCCAGCAGCTCTGCCAATCCCTCTAGCTGCTGGCACGGGTGTCCCTTTGGAAAGCACGCGTACACCGACCTGCACGACGGGAGCCAGGCTGACGGGCAGGGACGTTGCTGGGAGAACACCTAGCAAGAAATACAGACTGCCTCGACACCCATCTGCTCCTGTTTATATTCCAGCCTTTTCCTGGGGCACTCAAACTTTCAGGACTTGGGCGATCTCCTAAGTTTGCAAAGGGTACCAAAAAAAAGAGCCAGGCTCTAAAAGCTGTGAGCTGATTACAGATACGCACTCCAAGTTAAAATAAATAAATAACAGAACATACTAATTAAGGGTTAGTCTGCTCCAGCCCAGCCAACACTGCCCACAAGGAATATTTCCAGCTCAAAGCAGGTTTTCAGCAGTATCTTGGAAATGGATCAGCACTCTGCTTTTTCTTCACGGGGGAAGCAGATAAACTTTGATCTCGGCCAGTTCTGAAGAATTAGGCAAGGCTGCAGAGTCGAGTGAGCGCTAGGCTGGACCACTGAGCTGCACCATTCACTGCTGCCTCGAAGGTTTCACACCCAAGCTGGGAAATTTGGTGAGTTTTCTTGCCCTTCTCCCCCAGCCTTTGCCTTTCAGCTGCCACTTAACAGTCTGTGAGCAAAAGACAGAGCTGGTTCACACAGAGAGGGCTCTTCTCATGGCATCCTGCACCGGAACAGCATTTTCATTGGAAACGTCACCCTCAGGGATTCAATCCTGAGTTCAGATGAGTTGCACACAACCAAGGAATCGTCTGAAGGCAATTGCAGCAAAGCCACTAGCTACATGACGCCCTGATCCGTCATTAGGGATGTTAATAATCTGCACTTCCAGGCTGGCACGCCAGTGCCAGCTGAGGAGTTGGCTGTATCGAGTTACTTCTATTTTAAAAGCTCCAGTTCACTACAAAAGAATACATGCATAGTTCTGGTAAAGGTATTTGGCCCTACTGCTGAGTACGGTTTCTATCTAGAAAAACAGAAAAATGGACTTTTTTTTCTCTCTTCACTAAAACACCCATTCAGGAAAAGCGAACACTCTCTTGAGCAAAGCAGACTGCTCATTTGTAAATAAAACACAAGCTAAGACTTCTCAACGGCCAAGGAGGCAGGCACAAAGCTGTGAACTGACATGAAGGAAATCGGTATTTCTATTTTCTATGGCCTCCTGTGAATTTGTAGTTACTCTTTAATTAGACACAGATAGAATAAAAAAAAAAAATCAAGTGCAACTATGCTTTTTGATTAGCAAAAGTCAAACGTCCTCACTGGTGCCTTCTCGGAGAACGTAAGGCTTCAGCAATGCTCCGGATGGCAAAATCCCCGGGGAAAAGCCAAGAAACCAAGACTGCCTTGAGGTGTGGAGTTCCCTCTACTGGTTCTCAGGTGAAATTTCACAGCCTGGCATTTTATTTGGGACTAACTTGGAACATTCGCACTGCTGGAAGGCCGGCCATGGAACTGTCCCGGAGAAAGCCCATGTTTTAAAAGAGCTCCTGCAAATTCTAGTTTTAGCTCTTGAGAGAGCTGAGCAGCCCCGATCACGCGTGCTCTGCAGTTCTCTTCCACCATGCTATGCTGCACAGGAACGTATGCTTCGTTTAAAAGGATCGAATACATTTGGAAACATTCAGCTATCCATGAAGCAGAACCCAGGCCAACCAGACCAACTCCACATTTATTGCTTACGAAATGGCTCGAGTTCTACAGGAATCCTGCCAGGCACCTGGACTACATGGAAAGGGACAAGTGTTGCTTTTCAGAAGTCTCTGCCTGCCATTGGACTCGTGCAACCTCTCGTGCAACCTTTATATCTATAAATTAAGTTCAGGAAATCCAAAGGGTCTTGTGTCAAAGTCTTAGGAGCTTGAGCTGCATTCAGTTTAACTCAAACTTCTACTCTCAAAACCCCTTTTTCCCCCTCTTTTGCCCCTCTCCTCCCCTTTAGAAGGTCTCCAATTCAGCCCTTGCCTCTAGCTTTTAGGCTTGTGTCACACTGGTTTTTATTGTCACCCAAGGAACTGCTTCCCAGCTTATTTTACAGTTGGAGAATAGTTTGAAATCAGAACCAGAGAGCCTTGAACACCCTTCGCAACACGCAACTTGCATACACATATCAAACACAAACATTTTTCAAGAACTTGCAAGCCAAAAGGTGCACCCAGGTGTCCCCCATTTCTTAATGCTCTTTCTAGCATTCAAAGCAAAGCAAGCCCTGTACCTTGCGGATGTGCTCGCCTTCTCCACAGTGGACATGAGTCTCGCAAACGCGTCCGTCACTCGGCTGCTCGTGATGGCAGTTTCCAGTTTTGAGGTGGTCAATTCGTACAGCTCTGGATCCACACCTGGGAGTACAAGGGAACAGTCAGCAATGGCTGGGGACAGACACGCTCATCAGCAGCCACAGACCAACTCGCTACACACTGTTTTCTGTAAACATCTGAATCGTTTTTAAATTTCAAGATAGGTGGGAAGAGAACATGACGGGACAGGTCTGTGTTTGGAAAACAAAGTCCTCTCCCCACCCTTTTCACAGCAGCTTTTAGAGCTGCACCTCAAACAAAACACAGACACTGGGTTAAGACTCGGCCTAAGAGCAAATATTAAAACATTTGGTTACTCCTAAGTGTCAGCTGTGCAAAACTGATCGCTTGAATTAGTTTTGACCCAACTGTTTCTGTTCCAACAGCTGCATGTCAAGAGTGGCTGGCTCTTTAATGGAAAATTATACACTACCCTGGCATGCCTTTTAATGAGTTTAATATCTTGCTTTGTGTAAGATGTTCTCTTAACAGTTTCTCCAAGGTGAGAAACGATCTGTGTTTATAACACATACAGGTGGAAGGGCATTTAAGAAGTTACATAATATTTAAAATGCTACCAAAACGTTTGGTCTCTGCTCCCTTTTCATCTCTCAAATACTTAGAGCACCAGCTATCTGGATGTTTCAGCCTTTAGTTCTTGGTTTCTGGTGTCTTAGGTCAGATACTGAATTCTGACATTGTTTAATTTGCAAATGAATTTCAGATTTTAGCAGCAAAATTATGCCAAAAAATGCAGACAATGGAAACTTCACCAGAAAATCAGAGATATAGGTGAAATGCTGCCTGTTTAAGATCAAGCACTGTATTGCAGTAGGAAGCACATTAGCTCTACAATTTCTAGGTATTTTATCTATTTTTTTAGCATCTAGAAATTAGAAAGTTTAACACATATAACAGAGGAAAGCCACTCAAAACACATCTCGTTCCTCTGCAGCACTTTAAATGGGTGATGTTTCTCTAGCTGCAATTCCAGCTGCTTCATGGCATTAAGTGAAGTTCACGTATACTTCATCCACAATTTCAGATATTCTTCAAAAACACCTTCAAATCTTTGTACCCAAAGATTACAGACTCCTGTAAGACTCCTGCATCCTAAACAAGTTCAACACATCCACATGTGCCGAGACCAGTATATTATATTTTTAGCATTATCAGATGTTTACAGAACTTGGAAATAGGAAAGAAGCCCAGCTATTCCACAGAATATCCGCTTTCAAACAGGGAGAGGAAGACTGGAAGAAGTACACTTTGACTTGCAGAAAGAAGCCTGTGAAATCCCATTAAGGTACATATTGTAAAACTAATTGAAACAAGGAACCCTTTGACATGCAACTCTGCAACAAACCACAAAGTGCAACCTTACAAGTTACATCATTCCAATAGGCATATTTAAGATCCTGAATTCATTTTCACTGGAGTGTGATTTGTGTCACTGCTCAATTTACAGTTCTCTTAGAGATACCCTTAGCTCAGCTACATTTAACTCGGCTAAATTAGCAACACAAAAAATAAAACAAGATGCTAAGTCTGTGAGAACATCTGGGAACTGAGCCACTCCCTGCTAATGGCTTCGAATCCAATCGTTTACAAAGGTTATTTTGGCTCCTGATAAGATCAGACTGTGAAGAATACAGTAGAGATCCAGAACAAGTAAAACTAAGGTCTTCAGAAAAAGAACAAGCTTCTCCTACTGATAACGCATCTTCTTGAAGCCAAAAGATCTCAAAATTTGTCTTTCAATTACAGTAATTAAAAAGTTCACTTTGCTCTAATTAGAGTTGCATAATCTCCATTTTATTCAAATGATCAGAGAATAGCTAAGGAAAGCACTGCAAAACCTTAATGAGATATTTGAGGAAAGTTAGCCAAAAACCAACCCCACACCAAGCTCCTGAACACACACACAGACACACGAGCTGCAAGCCAAGGAACAAATGACTTTCCCAGAAACAAGTCAGAAAGGAAAAAAACCAAAAACTAGGAACATAAAAACAGGCACTATATGGCATACCAGAAAAGGTGGTTATACCTGTGTTTGGTGGCACAAAGAAAAAGAGCAATAAAAGGAAAACAGAGCATCTCTTAGCAATCGCTTTGAGTGTGAGCAGCAGCAGGACACAGGGAAGGGAGGAATTCCTGCCAGGGGGAGAACTTGCACACTTCCCAAAGGATGTTAGGATCCACCTGGAAGACTCCAGCATCCGCCTTCGCTACCCACCGCTTCCGCAGCAAGCTGCAATCTTGCAGCAGACAACGACACTTCTCAAGGGTGAAACAAGGGTACGTTTGGGATGCAATGCCATAAAGTTGCCTTTTGCCATCAAATTCAAAAATTAAGCTTTTTTTTTTTTTTCCCCTCTCTCCTTAAACTAGAATTGCAATAAATAAGATGGTTTCCTATCTTTTAGGAGAGATCTGCTTTCCCCCTTGAATTAAGATCACAACGAGGAGGAAGCTCCCGTGAGGTCCTGTCATTGCTTCCCAATGGTACTCGGGCATCGTTCTGAAAAGGTTCTTCTCTACTTAACCCAAGTACCAGGACTAATCCCGGAGACAGTCCCTGAAATTCCTGCAGAATTTATCCAGAGGGGAGGTTTTCACAAGCTCACACAGAATACGCAAAGCATGTCAAAACCATAGGATAAATGAATTCAATGACTTTCACATTTGACTGCAAGGAGAAAGGGGTATTTTCATCTCCTTTTCAAGAGTAAATTGCAGATAAAAGAGCTTTAGTTTTAAAATTAACATCCATAAACTTCTAATGCTGCACAAACATGCAACTATCCTTGTTTTCTATTATGAATGTTGTTAAAACACTTTTTTCACTGTATCACTAATGTGTGCAGTTCCCCAAAGAATTTGGGCTCCCCTCCTTGTAGCAGCAAATACCAGCTGGACTGTGATAATGTTCAGTCACAGCTTTACATTCACACACAACTCCCAAATAACACAAATGACAGAATTATTAAATAAAAGCAGTGACAATCTCCATTTTTGTCTTTTTCAGAATAGTCACCTCCACATTATCCAGTTATTCTCAAGTACTTAAAAACGTGAACTTCTGAAATTTCTCGTTTGAAACAAGTGTTTTAACATCGTATTTGCAAGAGCGTTGAGAGCCATTCATTCAACATGGGACAATACAGAGCTGACAGTACCTTTTAAATACTTGGCACTTGATACAAAACATCGGAAAACGGAACACAGATTAAAAGAAAAAGGCAGCAGAAAGACATTTTAGGAAACACAATGTAAAAATTCTCCTTGTTTATAGGAAAGTCAAGTGATGTGCTCATGCTTTTAGTAAGTTGTTAGAGTATTACAGTCGTGGTTTGAACACTCTGCTGACCTGGGATTGTGGTGGTGCTGCTAGAGCTACTGTCATCCACGGGCCCAAAGAAATCAAGGTTCAGAAGAGTGGAACCTCCACTAGCTTGAAATTCAGTGACCGTGTTGGTAGGCAGCCATATAGAAGGTAAGCCAAGGGAGGGGTTTATGTGTAAAGAGGGGTAAGACACACACTTGAACATGCAAGTTATCATTAGTACTCAGTACACAATTTAAAAATTGACATGAAAACAATGCTTACAGTATTAGTTTGTACCTTCTAAAATGTTAACAACTTAATCCAGTGCACATTTCCTCATTTACAATGCAGCAAGGAAATCAACACTAGTAACTTGAAAATAGAAATATTTATTTCGATCTAAAAATGAAAGAGAACCAGCAAGACCCAGAGAGAAAGATGTGACCAGTTAAAGGGAAACAATATATAGGTCAGTTGGTAATTATTATGGATTTTTTTCTCCCCTCCTTGAGATAGAAAGTCATTCTTTCACCAGGAAGACTTAGCAGGTCCCCAAATAGAGAAGAACCAAAAAGTTAATGTGTATCATTTATCAGCTTCGAGTGATTCATTACTGATATCTTAAAACAATGTAAACACATGGTAACAAATGCCACTATTACATCCAGTTCCTCACTGGCAGAGTATACTGTTCCCCTTTAGCACTAGAACAGAAATCAAATCAAGATACATTTTTAAAGAAGTTGTTTGTTAAAAAAGAAAGCATGATGATTTGACTGAAGTAATCAGACACCAGACAACAGCAAAAGGGTCCATCCAGGCTTTCCTTCAGCACCAGGATATTGCTGTCCAAACCGGGCCACCCTGCAGGTTCTGAGCATCCCTAAAGCAACACCAGGGAGGAGATTCCCTTTGCTTTTGCCTGCTTCCCACCCCTGGCACCCTATGAATTGTGCTGCCAGCAGCCTCCTCTTACTGGTGTCACTGCCCTTCCGCATCTCAAGGCTGGCAAACAAGTTTCCAAAACTTGTTTTCCTCCCTTTGCATAAGCTAATATTTCTGAGACTGGAGGTGGTGGTAAAACACACTTCTCCATTAAAATAGACATCGGTCAAGATCTTTTATGGGGTAACTATATACACTTACAGGTACAAATAAGCTTGTAGCTACCTCTGAGCTAATACATTAGCTATAACTGAGTTAAGCGAAAGTGGTAACAGATGAAGTTACATTTTGGAAATATAAAATATCTGTAAATCTGAAAACTTTCAGGTCAAGTAGTGTATCTTTTGCAAACAGTTTTTGGTTAAAATATTGTGCTTTGAAGTAGCCACTATACACGAGTTCATCATTCAAAGGGTGACTAAAGAGACAGTTCATGGGTGAAAAACACTTTAAGTAGTAAAATCGATCCATCTAAAATACATATTTAATCAGAAACTTATTATGATCTGCAGTTATATATAATGAAGTGTTAATATTGCAGCTGTGTGACTTTAGCATATGCTAGGAATCTAAAAATAATACTTAGTATTTTTAAGACCACATAATACTTCACACAGGGGCACAGTTAATCAGAAAGAAAGCCTGAATTTCCAAAGTTAGGAGTAAGAAATATTTTTTTTATATTTATATATATATATATATGTGTGTGCGTATATATTTAAAAAAATAATCAGCAGAGAGATGTTTGTCTGAACTTTGTAGCTTTCTTATCTCTAGCTCTGGTGCTAGAGGCTCTACGGAGAGACGTACCATCTAAAGGGTTAGTAAGGCCACTGCTACTCCAGTCAAACTGGACAGGTGGTAGAGATTCCTAGAGTTGAAAAGTCAGAAATCAGATTTTACAGTCAGTTCAAGTTACAACAATGCAAAGCAGTTCAAACAACAGATTCTTAGTAACAAAATACTAAAAAGAAAAAAAAAAAAAAAGACACAAGTGAATGAGCAAGCCCCAAGCCTTTAGGAGGGGAATATTTTTGTAATATGTGCTAAAGACTCAAAGTTGATTTGTTCTATTATATAACGTCACATTAAATTCCAAGCAGTGCATATTAGGTAATCTCTAACTTAAGAATTGCAAATTAACTAAATTAAATGAATTGGATAAAAAAGGCAACAAAAATATCAAGACAGTTGAAAGTTGAAAGCTAGTATTTCTTTCATAGACAATGAGGCATTTTATATACTAAATTGTGTATTTACAATTTAGAGGCCAATCCTAGAATGCTTTTAGTGAAATTTATCTACATATCCATACTCGAAGCTGATTATATGCAGAAGTAGTTGTTTACCACAAAAGAGCTCATAAGTCTTTTTCCTGATTTTAAGAGACAATTCTTACAGGCAAGGGCCAAATTATTACAAACTTGTCTAGAAAATCCTGCAAACCATCAGTAAAATGAATAAAATGGGCATGGAAACACAAACTCCTCGTGGGAGCCCATCCTTGCCTTTTCCCTTCCTCTGGTTCAGCCTTTTGCACACACACAGAAATGAAACAAGCAGCAGGGACCCCATTTTAAAGGAATATATGTTTAAGCACAGAGCAGCTTGCGAGTGCTGTCCTCCTGTATTCTCAGGCCACTGTCCAATTGAATAGTACCAAAAATGTGAAATAAAGACCTGCCTTCAGCTTCCCAAGTTTGATGAAACTAGCAGAACAGTCACACTTCTTACAGCAAAAACCCAACATTCCTGAGAAGCCATCGCTCTGGCTGCCGGGTCTCCAGAGGCCGAGACGTACGTCCTGCTTGCTCATATAGGAAGCCAGGCTATGGACTTCACTTTTAGAAGTTGCAGCTATCAAGCACTGAATAAAATACTCAGCCTCATGATCAAGGCTGCAGAAACCTGGGTTACCTGTTTGGGTTTGGCTTTTGCTAGGTGACAGATGTTTATAGAAAGGAAAATAAAGGCCTAGAGAAATCTTTCCTACTTAAAGAGCAGGAAATATTTCTGCTGCTGAGGAGTACAAGGACACCAGTACTCACTCCATGGGCTTAAGGAGTTGATGGGACATTTTTCATTTGTTTTGGTAATGAAACCATTGGCACTGAAGTGACTTGTGTAGAAAAATAACATTACTGGCATGGAAGCTATATTCAATCAACTAGTGATCAACTACGATCAGCAGGTTGTTTAGAGTTTGTCATACTCAAAATGTATTAAAATCAAGGAGGCTAGTCTGGTAATTTAATAGTTTTCTAGGTGAGCAAAAAGAGCTCAAGGTCAAACCAGCTTCCCATCTATCCTCGGGAATGGGGAACACAATGTTTTTGGCTCAGCAGATTTTTGAGTTAGGACTGATGAGAGCGACAGAGTTGCATGCAAAAGGTGGCAGTAATGACTGGCCAAGATCTTCCCTTTAATGACTGTTCATTCTCAAATTCACCAAGGAGAGGGGCAAAAGATGTGTTCAACTCCTCTTCAAATGGGGAAAATAAAAATAACTCCAAATCAGTAAATGTTTTTTCACCCCGTTGAGTGAGGCCGTTCTGTTGACTTCGAACACTACAAATTATAAAGAGAGGAGATGGCAAGAAATCGTGATCCAATCTATTGCAAGATGTTTGCAAACCCTGGTCTTTACTAAAGCAGATGAAATGAAAGGAAAAGGCAGAGGAAAAAAATGAAATAAAATAAAGGAAGCACTTTCTGCTTCTGGTGACCTAACAGAACTAATTATATGGGGATATTCAAACACAGCCTTGAAGCCTCACACAAGGGAAACATGCACTGGATATGGGCTCGCAACCTTTTATCTTTCAGAGGTTGGGATACTGCATTTATGACCACTATTTTAATAGTGCATTTTAAGGAAAAGGGATTGATCTAGTAGAATCAGAACAAATCTTTCACTGCTCCCTCCATTTTACACTATAGGACATGGCAGGGAAACAAGGAAGGCATTTTTAGCTGCCAGGGTACTACTCAGAACACTGAGGAAGTGAGAAAGAGGGAACTAAAATGCCTGCTCATTTTCCTGCATCATATTTCACTTTCTGACACAAGTGAGAAATGTTTTCACACAATTTTAGAACGCTATTATGTAAGAGCTCCTTTAATCCGAAAGACTAAAATGTTCATCTCCATGCCAATCATTACCCAGAAAAACTAAACTAAGAAAAAAAAAAAAGAAAAAAAAAAAGGAGTATTTCATTTCTTAAGGCTGGAGGAAGAAAAAAGAAAAAAATGGCTTGCAATCCAAATATATTCCATATATATGCCTGAGAAATGAGCACTTTGAGAGGCTTACACAGAAGCAATTCACATATTTCACTGCTTGGCAACATGAGAGGAGTTCTGAAATGTGTTTTTCTCGGGCCCCACCGTTGAGCTACCTTATCACGTTTGCCAGAAGAACTAGTTCTGCAATTCCTACCTGCAATTCTTTCCCTCTCCCTGCCGAGACAGCAACATATCTTCTTGGATCCTTCCCACATGTAAAACTGGAGGGCAATTCCATGATGGAGCCTTTGGCTGGTTGCCAATACTACCGCAGTTTGCATCTGCCATTGTTAGGAGTCCTGATGGCCCCTTATGTAATTAAAGTTGTTTTTAGAAATCCTCACCCCATGAGGTTTAATTAAGGTTCAGTCCCTAACAGCCAGAAAGTGTAAGGTATATATTCTACCATAACCTGATTCCTACATCAGGGGCTTACATGCATCTGGAAGGGGTGTAACAGGCACCTGCAGAAAAAATAAAGTTACTAGTATTTGTCTGCTGGGAAGGTCTGGGTCTCTGGAGACCTCCATCCTCTGTCAAACTTATTGGCAGAGAAGAGAGCCCCGAGTTGTTCTATATACTGGGACAGAGCTGACAGCAAGATCTATAAGGGAAAGACAGTCCTGAATAGGCAGGAGATGCCAGGACCGGAGGAGCAGAAAGCGATCTGGGTAACTGCTCACAACACAGCCACAGAGAGCAGGGTGTGTGCATTGAGGCTACCCTAACCAGAGACCAGCACCAAGTCAAGAGAAATCAATCATTAACTCCCAAGAGCAGCCTCTTTTTTTTTTTTTTTTGACGTGCATTAGACTGCATTTTAATCGCACTTCCTGGAAATTAGGCCACGAACTAGGCGGCCACGGCACGAGATAGAGGGAAACCAAGGAAAAGGGACCCGTCTCCAAGGGCTGGAGCCAAAAGGCCGCCTGTCTGGGTGGTCATTCCCTCTCATATCCCATCCATCCCGCAGGCCCTCGTACTCAGGAGCTGCAAGTCTTCTGGGCACCGTGCTCTTTGGCAAAGCAAACGGCAGTCGGGGCATTATTTTATATTCCGTTTACTGCCTTACCATTAGGAGCACAGAGAAACACAGAAATCCCCTCTCACACTCCTGTCAGGATAATAGAATGGATCAAAGCAGCCTGGAGACACCACCTTCAAGTACAGAACAGAACAAGTCTACAAAAGCCATCCTTGTACTAGCAGCTACTGGGATAGATCTGTCTAACTTAACTTTCTCAAGAGGAAAATCATTATTTCAGGAAAAAAAACCCAAATCTTGTGCTTGCAGCTTAAGTGGCCCAGATAAGAGATTTCTCCACAGCCAATTGATGCAATGAAATCCTTGGCAAGAAAAAAAAAATCCCCGCAAAAAAAAAAAAAAAAAAAAAAAAAAAATCAGAGTTTAGTGGAGAAATCACTACAGATGATGTTTTTCCCCCCTCTTTTGTATTTCTATTACTCAGTATTTTAAATCTCTGCATGTCACCTCCCTTTTCCCTGCGACCAGGAAACTGAGAAGTCATTCCTCATTCCTCAGCCGGGATCCACGTAAGGGCAGCTGTGCTTCTGGGCATTCTTACTGGCTAGTACTCAACACCTCTCTCTACCAAAACTTATTTTAGCATTTGTCTTTTTGGAAAAAAAAGGTAGGCAGGGGCAGCCAGCAGCACAGACTGGCAGCTTGGAAGCTTTCATATGGACAACCATTGAACTGAGATGGCTTTGTCAGACCAGGAAGTTAGGGGCATATCCAGGAAACCAATAGTAGAGGGGCTTCCCAAAAGGTAGTATAGCTTCCTAATAAATTTTAGGGGAAAAAAAAGAAGATGGAAGAACCTCAGGCAAGGGAAGGACAACTCTGAAGTTACACTTTAAACTGGTTTAGAAGCAAACCACTGGGCCACTGTTTTTTACAGCAACTTGCTTTGGAGCAGTAGGGATCATCAGGACTCTTAGCAAGCGCAGGTCTCCAGCGCTCCAGGCTCAGCACGGGCACTGCCCTTCAGTCACACCTGAGGAGCAGGTCCACGAGCAGGGATTCCACCCGACACAGCAAACGCCTCTCCTCTGTGCACAAGCCCATTCTGTACATGGCACCTGTACCTTTGCAATACAACGGAAGGGGCAAGTCATCCTGCTTTCTCTCGTTCTCTTTTTCCCTCTTTCTGTTTGGTTTTTACCTGGAACTGGTCAGGTGTACATGTGCTCATCTCCGGTGATACAGGAGGTGTCTGTCCTATCGAGGCTATTTTTTCTGCTGCAGAGAGGGGTTTCAAAGGTTCCTTGGTAGGCTCTAACATGCCCTAAAAAATAATCATACACACGTGCACACATACATATATAGCATATACACACACAGAGAACTGCAGACACCAGAGAAGAGACAGTACCAGGTAATACAATCCCCAAACAGGGGCTTGGGGGTAATCACTCCTTCCTGGGATATATTCAGTGAGTGGGGGGACAAGACATGGGAGTTGTGGGGGAAAAATAGAATCAAAGGTCTCTCCTGGTTCCTCAGGCTTTCATGAAGCCTTAGAAACACTTTAGTGCCAGTAGCAGAAACCCAAGCTCTTCTCTGGAGCTTGTTTTCAACCCTCGAGAATGTAACTTAAGCTGGAGGAAATGGTTACTTGATAAGGTGATATTTTCCCCTCCCAATTGTGTGCAGGCTGTTGCAGGAGTATCAAGTGGCCCATGAGGAAGGTAAAAGTACATTCACTCCATTGCTACAATTAGGTAATTCAGAAGCGGCAAGTCAAATCATCAGTTTGTAGAATGATACCAAGAACTGTAACCATTGCCATGGAAATAAAGGCATTAAAAAGCATCAGGGAGACTAATAAAGCTATGTTTTAAAATTTAAACAAACTGCTTAAAGCCAAACAGTGTTATCAAATATGTCAGAAATCTTCAGTATTCCTGCACAAAAGCAAGGTTGGAAAGAAGGTAGAGAGAAAAGTCTGCACTGACAACAATGCTCTGAACAGAGGATTTGTTACCAGCATATTCTAAAATAATTTCAGGAAATTAGCCACCAAGATGCACTCTTCTATGCCATGCTTTGGAGTGTGGCATTTAAGTAAATCAGTTCTTTTGGGCAGGAGAAACACATGAAGCAGCATAACAAGAGCAGCAGCACAGCACTCGGGGCAATGGAACAAACTGTCCATGCCACGTTTCTTGCATGCATTAATTGGCTATTACAGCAATATTTTCATTTGATTTGAGGGGCAGGCAGAAACCCTGCAAAACTTGTGTATGTTCACACAGGGACCTGGATATGGACACACAGCCATGTATATGTTGGTCCGTAATAGACCGATAGGCCAGTAACACCCTAAAACATTACCATGCTCCTCTTGATCTAGGGATAACTGGGATATAATCAACAGTCAATAAACAGTCAATCATGGAAAAAGCTGCAGAAAGCTTGGACACTGAGGAAACTCCCCACACTTCCCATGGAAACCTGCAAGTGTCTCACTGGGATTTCCTTCAAGCTTCCTTTGAAGCACCTGGTTTTAATGTGAGGCCTTCCCACAGCTGCTGACATGTCCTGATTCATTCTTAGAGTCTGTGGACATCTTTGACAACTATTCAATCTCCTAATTTAAAAACCTTTAATCAATTTTAGTTGACTTTTAAATTTATACCTTGCATTTAACAGTGAAAAGAAGTTGTGTCCATATACATTACTACTCTGATTCATTTTTCCTTTCAAAAAGGCCTCAAACTAAGACTGGGCTAGCTAGCCTGCTTTATTAAATGAGGGAGTCAATACTTTCTAAAACTGAAAATAAATTAATACCCATTACACAGTTTTCATTATTCTCTTCTAGCACTTCAGCTGTTTCCTGAGCTACAACTAAACTTATACAGACATATTTCAGCATATCTGGTGCTTAACGTCATTTAAGATGTTTCACTATATAATGTCATGGTAATTAAAACAGAAAAAACAAGAAAAGCTTACCAGGCCTGCTGCATACATGGGGACTATAACAGGCTGTTTCTTGTTGCCTGTAAAGAGCTAATTAAAAAAGAAGAAAAATAGGATTTCTTAAGAGGGTCTGCCATATTGTGTAAGAAACAACATTTTTTCAAAGTTTTGTGAAACTTGTGTAAGATTAGTATCAGAGAATAAAAATAATAGACTTAACACAATAGCATGGAAACTAATGCAACTTTCATATTAACATGGCTCGCAAAACATTAAATGATAAAACAGTCTGATAAAACCCATTTTCAGTGCAGCTATGCTTTTAAGAGACAAGCATTCACACGAAGACACACGGCCCCAGTTCTGCATTTAAAGCAGCTCAATTCTATAGCAAACAAGTTTTATTGACAGACTCACGATATTCCTTGTGTCGATTCCCAAGGAGCACAAGAGCTTTTTGTTGCTGTGGGAGCCACCCCACTGGTATCTCAGTCCATAGGCATCGTGGATATCCTGCAGTTCTCTCCACACATCCATCAGTTCCCTATACATTCCATCATAAATCAAATTATTAATAAGAACAACAACTTAGCAGCTTTGAACAAATATTGTAATCATTTTTACTATGAGTGACATACTACGCATTCCAATTAAACTTATGTCCAAATGTAGCACTCAGGGGAGCTAAAACTGCACAGCGTTCTCAGAACAATTATTTTGCAGATTTATAATTGGAAAAGGATGTCCAGAGCAGACATAATAAGGCCCAGTTAGACTTCATCATCACACAAATAGAAACTGCAATTTATAGCAAGAGTAAGCAAGAAGCCACATTCTAATTAACCAATTCATACAGACATCACACTAAAGCAGATGGGAAGCTGCTGACCATGTGAAATACTCGTACATGTTGCTCAGGATACCTGAAGGTCATCTTGAAATTCTGCTATGGAAGTTTTCAACAAAGATACCTTTTTAATTTATCTCAAGTTTGCTGCGTTCGGTGCTTCTTACCCGCTATTTGCTAACGTGTCCTCAGTTTTCATTGGCTTTTCACATGCTTCCAACAAATGATTCAAGGAACTTATTTCTTCTTCCACTTCAAGAACGTTTACGGAAGGAAAACAGACTTCAAATATTCGTTCCAGACGACTTAACAATGTTGTCTATATCAAAGGGAAAAAATATTTTTGTGTGAAAACATGTTAGCTGTTTTAAAGAAAATAGGGAGTCCAAAATAATAAAAAATAAAAGATGGGAAACAGTAGATAGCTCAGACAAAGTTTCTCTTACCACAAGGCATATAAATGTCAGAGCATCAAGAGATTCTTAATAAAAAACAAGTATAAGCTGAGAAACAGTAAGGATCTTTATCCCCTGCAAACTGAGCACTTGCATAAGAGTTCAGAACAATTCCTACCAGATTCCCTCTTTGTTATAGATTAGCAGGAAAGATGCTGTAATTTTGCTGGGGTTAAAAGCCAGCCTTGGGAATCTGTCCTAATGAAATAACAATGACAACAAAACTCCCCACCAACTTCGAGCACCGCCACAGTAGCTGCAACCTCATCTTGATGCCACCATTGCTTCAAAGTCCCCTGGGAGAAGGGAGGCTTTTGTCTGGCACCTCCTGAGAAAGGCAGGTTATCACTTAGATATTCGAGTCTTAGCTGACAGAAGAACAAGCGAAAGGAGGCACGAGCGAGCACAGGAAGGAATTAAGATGCTAGATATAATTTAGGAGAGATGGGAAAATCCCTATGGATGTGATTGGCTAGACAGGGCTCAGGAGATAAGTGAAGGCTCCCAAAAGACGGCAGAGCAACGAAAGAAGGCAGGAAAAGGAGCGACTGGAGGTGCATTGTTTTAAATGGAAGCGACTCCATACGGCGTGAGGCAGCCCAGGCCACGCGGAGCCGCTGCCGTCGGGTCCCAGCCGGCCTCGAGGAACAAAACGCTCCCGTGCGCCAGGCAGGGAACACGAGATTCCGCAGGAGCCGAACGGAAACGCCAGCACAACCACGGAATAACTCACCTATTTTCTGGTGCGAGACTCCTCAGCTGGCCTGCTCCGAAACGCAGCAGTTTTATGGGCTGCTTTTAACCGCCCGTTCGTGTCGGGACCCTGGCAGACGGGTGTATTTACACTGCAAGCTGCTACCCGCCTCTCTGAACTTAATTTAGCCAACACTGTCTTAATTTATCTTAGCGTGCAGGGAGGCTGAAGCCCTTATGGTCATCCTGACCTTTTTCCAAGAGGATGGCACTACGTCCGTGGCACAGGACCACAGCAATTCCGGTTTCTCTTCTTTTTCACATTAATATACTGGTAATCTGCTATGAGGCAGAGTAACTTCCTCCTCCCAGCTGAGCTCGTTGAGCCTCCCGGGACAAGCTCTGCTCCAAGTGTTATGTTCCACACAAACACAACTTACTCTTCACATAACTGGGATTATTGCACATGGCACCAGATGGGCTCACCCAGGACCGACCAGAGAACTGATCCATCCAGCACCACACACAGCCTAAAGCAGCTTTCATGAAAACCTCCATGCAAACCAAACGCAAACCTATAGCTATGCTGAAACAAGTACATACTTTCAGTTAAAGGTTTTAAAGATTACAGTATCACATAGTAATGATGGTATTAATATCTGCATACTCGTGTCCATCAGTCTTTGATACAGAATGCTTTTTAAAGGGATGAGAAACTTCCAGTGATTTTAACTCAATCCTGCACACCCTACCCCTTTTCCCTCCACTCAGCATTGCAAATCCTGCACTTCAAATCACCAGCAGCATCCTGAGAGTCTTTAAGACCCAAACAAACATTGAAATTACACAGTGAACGTTTTGGTATTGTACACTATTACATAAGGGAAAAGACAGGGCACAAGAACAACCTTATTTTTCCATTTTCCGTACTTTGTAAATAAAACTGGATTGATTACTCAAATACACATTTTCTTCAAATTAAGTCTTTGAAGTTTGAAATCATCATTAGAGCAATTCCAGAATCTTGAAAACAATTTGCTTAAGATGCACTTCATGATGAGAACCACATTCAACAAGCACAAAGTGTTGCTGCCTCTTGCGCATCCAAAATGCACAAGCAAAGGAAACAAAAACACAAATACAAAGATCTTGGCAAAGGAACTGCTGCTAAATAACCTCCCTTTCACCACGCATCCAGGGGGATGAAAATTGCTGCACACATCATTTCTGCAATACTTGCACGGAAGCTGCAGTGATAAGAATTACAAACAGGTGATTTTGGTTTCTTGCCATTTTTTCAAACAATTACAGGGACGAGGGCAGTGCCAACGGCACCGAGCAAGCGCACACGGTACCTGCTAAACTGCCCCAGGGCCCTGCTGGCCTGCGCAGAGCTCTCGGCTTTCACCTCTATCAAGTGTCTAATGCAGGGTATATTCCTTTCCTGCACACCCTGCTCCCTTGGAGCTGCTACAGCAAGTGCTTCTCACCTCTTCCCAAGGGATCTACTGCTCCTTATCCCTCCTTGGCCCAAGCAATAAAGACTTTTTGTTCACCTACCTCTCTAGCTCCATTTTGCATGCAAAGATACTTGCTTTTGCCTCAAATAAATCCAGAGCTCAACTTTGATGTATTGGAAATAAAAGAGCAGCAAACACTTTAGAGTGCTGTGTTTCGAATTTTCAGCTCAATGACACCCTCTGAAGTGAAAGTAATAAAAATGATCAAAAGTCAAGTTTAATTTTCCTAAGAAATTGCATTCAAAGCATTAGGACTGCTTCTTGGCTGAGGCTGATTCAACTTATCTCAGCATCTAGAAAATCCAACACAGACAGTGTTCCTAATTGCTGTTTACTAAACTGTGGCTCCGTGGAGTAAACAGAATTACTACTTGAAGAATAAAATGTGGAGCATCAAAAAAGTACATAAATAGATTACAATAGATCCTTTCAAGCTTCTAGCACTTACTGAGTGCAAAATAAGTACTGAAAAAGTGTCATTTACTGTTTTAGGAATTACAATTTTCTTAAAGGAAAAAAAAGTAGCAACTGACCAAGGGTTGCTTGTTACTAAGTGTTGCAAGACGAGGAATTGCAACAGAGAGAACTCAGCCAGCTCCACTTCCTCTGCAGCTAACTGGGGTATGTCCGTGTCCTGCTGCTGTGCTAGGAAGAAGGGCAGGGCCTGGTGCTATATCCGAGCAGTCTCAGCTGCTGGGAGCATTAGTAGAGGGAATAAAGAAATACTGAAGTTTAGTAAGCGCCTTGCAACCCAACCAAAGCACTCTACGACTTCGTAAGAAATCACCGAAGACCTTTCATTGGAATTTGGATTATCTTTTGTTCAAGCAGACTCGAGAAAATGACAAAACAATCTAGGAAGGTTCTGCTTTTATAAGCCAGGCCTTGCACAGGCACACAATATCTAATGATATGATTACAAAGAAGCACTGAAGAGAATTTTAAACTCCATTTTTTGTCCTGGATTTTGAAAGTGTAATATTAAATACATGTATGTATGTATATACACACATTTTTGTATGTGCACACATGCATATACACATATTTTTAAATGTGGATATACACACATCCAAAACAGACACATATCCTGAAGATGACTGGTAAAAATTTCGCCTGGTAAATAGGAATGGTTGTGCACTTAGCTGCTAGGGCAGAAAACTATGGGAATAGGGGAAAGAAGTTACCCTATATCTTACCCTGCTCCAAGCTCCAGTTTGGATACAATAGCAGCTACAAGGAATCTGTTTATTCTGCTTATTTTTACATTTTGGGAAACAGCAACTTCAGCTTCCAATCGCACCATTATTTTACCAAAAGGCAACATCAGATCACAAAGTTGAACGAAGTTATGGCCAAAAGAGCAAGAAAACCTCGATGCAAACCCCAAAACGTTTGGGATGGCTGATCCCTCCTTTCCTTCCATTCACAAGAGAACAAATAATGTCAAACTGAAGCACATGAAGCAAACATGGGCACAGTCTGCCCATTTTCCTGCAGGAAATAACAGTGTAAAAGATGCAAGTACAGCTTGCTATTTCATGCCAGCCCATCTCACTCACCAAATAAAACTCTCCCACAAGGCAAACAAGGATTATCCAAACATTGTTCATACACAAGAGCAGGAAGCAGAAAAAGCTGTACGGGCAGAACAGTACGGAGCGGACAGAGCCAAGAAAACCTTTACCTGGATCGAAGGCTCTTGGGAGTGTCTCCTGGTAGCTCCCTGGGAAGCTGCTGGAGCAGAACTGTCAGCCTCGTGGGCGACCCCACCATCTATCCCCACGGCTGCATCTGTCCTATGCGACTGCCACGTCTCCTTCCTGTGATGGGATTCCCCAGGCTGCTCATCCCCAAAGGCAGCCCAAGAGCAGCTGTCTTGTTGCTCATCTGCAAAAGCATTCCAGCCCGTGGGCTGGTTACAGCCTGCCCAGCTGAAGTCTGCAAAGTCGTCGGAGTCCTGAAGAGCAACGCTCTCCTCCTGAGGTTTTGGCACCGAATCGAAGTCTCCAAATTCACCATCATTACCATTTCCTATCTCAGCAGCATGCTGAAAGCCCAAGTGAGAAACTTCACTGGTAGCATCACATTCTGAAGTGCCAGCAGTCTGATTTAATTCAGCTTGATCCAACTTGGCTGGCTCCTGACAAACAGTACTTGTATCCCTAAAGTCACCAAAATCATCAGGAGGTTCACAGACATGCACAGGTTGTTCAGAAGTTCCTTCTAATGCTGGAGCATTTACTGATTCTTGAGCATTGATAAAAGTGTGAGATGCACCACGAACTGAGCCAAAATCACCAAAATCATCAGCTGCATCATGGGAAGCTGCAAGTTCAGTACCACTCCCACGATCTGTAGCATCTTCAGAATCCCCCAGATTTTCCCCCACAAGGTCATGGCTCTCAATGGTATCAACTTTCTCGTCCTCTGCTTCTGAAAAGCCACTGTGCCTAGAAAAACCTCTGCCATTCTCTAGGTCACACTGTCTTCTCCTTTCGTTGCTTTCCCCGTTTTCAGTAGTGCATATTGAACTTCCAGTTGCTTGAGGTGCACTGGAAATTGTGAATTCATCATCTTCCAGTGCTGCAGGACCCTGCTCACAGCTCATTTCTGAGGTGCCAGCCTCTTCAGTATAAACCTCTTTTTCATATTTGTAATTCCTATTAGACGTGAACCTCATCCTTTCTGTTCTTTCGGTTCCTCTGCTTATTACGCTGTTTTCCTGAATGCTTAAAGAGTCTCTGTCATTAACACTGCCTATTGCAGGCCCTGTTCCTTCCACGTTGATTGTTTTTTTGTTGGAGAATGAAGAAAAATCTGCAAAGTCTTCACCTGAGCTACGCATGGAGTTCAAATTCAGCTCAGTACTGCAGGTGCTAACAGTTTTTAGTCCCTTTGAGTCACCGACACGGTCTAGATCTTCTGTTCCCTGAGGATTTGCAGGGTCCAAGGCTGCAAATCCATTTGTTAGAATCTCTAGACATGGAAGTTCCTCGCCATTACAAGCATCTAGTTGCTCATCTTGGCTCTCAACTGCTGTATCAGTTCTAACAGCATCAGAAAAAAAGCCCTCCAAATTCCCAATGTTCTCTCTTTGTTCCCCTCTTTCCTTTACACCTTCTAAACTATTATCAAAAGCAGTACCTGAAGTTCTCAGCTTAGATTTCTCTTTGCTGGTACTAGTAGCTGACATATCAGAAAGTTCTTTAGGGAGACTCGGAAGCTCTGAGACACAGTCTTTATCTGTAACATTTTTCACAGAGGTGAAAGTCGCAATGCCAGCTACATTGTCAGAATAATCATGAAGGGGGATAAAATGATTTGTGGGTATAAACTCCTCCTTTGCATTGCTGTAGTCTGCTGCATCAAAATCAGCAAAAGCTACACCAGCAGGACTCACACCAGCAAACCCTCCAAATTCTCCAAATTCATCTTCATCATCATCATCAGCTCCGTTGTCTAGTGGTGGAGGGGATGAAGAGTACATTCGAATAATATCTGGTTCCATTGTTCACTTCAAAATCAACATACATCTGCAAAAGGAAAAAAGTATATTAGAATTTTAGAATTGTATCTTTGGTAAATAACGTCAAACTACTTTGCTATTTCACATTTTACTTCAGGAGTTACAAAGAATCTATTAGGAACAGTTCAGGTCTCTTGTTAACTACTACATAATCATATTCTCTGCCCATGCTGAAAGGCCAGAGGAGCACGAAACATGTCTTGACCTGATATAATGCAATCGCCTTGGTTTGTTGCAAGTTTTAAATTGGTAGTTCTCCCTTTGCTGTCATAAAATCCCCTCAGATTAGCCAGGTCCATCTTATCCCACAGCCACCTGTGTGCTCAGATGATGTGCGACAGAAAAGGAGTCACTTGATGACCTACACTTTCAAGTCAGGTACTTTAGCCACCTTCCAACAACAGCTCCAAGGGCTTCTGGAGAAGCTTCTTCAGCTCTGAAACAGGGAAGGAAGGGAGGGAGGAAGGAGGTGCTGTTGTCACTGCTAGCTATGAGCACTGTCCCCCTGTTGAAGTCGCTTTTTTCCAGTTTGCGGCTTCTCTGGGATCGCAGCATCCTCTGGATTTGCTGACTCCCTGCACAGCTGCCGTTAGCAGTTGCCACCGCTTGGGAAATGCTGTTAGGAGCATCATCCACAGAGCAAACATCTCCATGAACACTTATCCTCAAAAGCAGAATGCAGCGAGATTTGACATAAAATATTTAAGTACAAATCGCTAAATCACCAAAAAAAAATTTTGTGGCCTAGATAGAAGCAGAGATTAAGGACTCTATCTTAGCACTGCAAATTATTACAGTAACAGCCAAAGTAGGGGGGATTGAGAACGTTTTCCACAAAAAGTGGCCTTGATTTTTTTCAGTACATAATTTCAGTATATAATTTTTTTCAGTTCATATAATAAATGCAGCCACAACTACTGCTGTTTATATGTTCACAATTGCACGTATCACTTAACCAGCTTGCGCTCCCAACTCGCAGCCTTTTCTTAAAAAGGTAGCAACAGCACAGCTCTATTTCACTTGACATTTGCGTACAAAGATTAATTCTTTTCACCGTGTATTAACTACAGAAAAAAAAAAGAGGAAAACACTTAATGAATAGTAATTCAAATACTTGCTAGGTTTCACTAGAACATGGGAAATTCTTTGGCAATTCCAAAGCCTTTGGCAAACTGCTTTTCCTCCACACCTGAGCAGCCTGCAACAAAGAGCCCGAGAGCAAGGAGGGCGGCGCTGGAGTTCCCTGCAGGGACAACACACCAGGGCCCCGCAGCAGCTGCCAGATTTGGGGATTTTCAAGGCACTAAATCCCAAAGTAGCGTTTCTGCCTCGCAGTGTTTACATCCCGGCTTCCAAGCTCTGCTGTTGTCGAGCCTCGGCACTGGGATTAACCACCAAACACATGCAGACTATGGCTGTGCTTCGAGCATCTTTCTGCAGAGGAAGATCCATGCAGTACACGAGACACCTGGCAGGAGGAAGAGATGCATTGATGGGAGAGACTGAATGGGGGGGAAAAAAAAGGGAGAAAAATCACTTTTCTGCTTTCTGGACTGGTTCTGCAGAAGGGTTTCTTTATTTTTATCTTGGTATATTTGGCTATACCAAATCCTCCCTTGTGACTGAACGAGGGTTCATGAATTGCCCACTGAATCTCAGTAGACTATAGCATAATTTTAGTATTAAACCTCTTGGAAATGAGCAAGAGCAGCTACACCTACTTGGAAATCTCAGCTGACACAAGGCTTAATATCTTATCCCATGTGACAGCAGCTGAGGAGACTGCAAAAGCGAAAGAATAGTTATTGAAACAAAAACCCCACCAGCCTATTTCAAGGGTTGTGCTGATGGGATGCGAACCATCATCCCAAAAGAAAAGCAGGCTTCAACAGAAACTATGAAATGGCTGGAAAGAAAGAAGAAAACGAGTCCTGAAAGAAAATACAGCAGTTTCTTGGGAAGAATGCTGGACGGTTAGATAAGAAGCTCCTTGATCAAGCCCCAGTGCTATAATTCAAGCCACCACAACCTCAACAGTAATTTTCTATCATGCAATTATAAGATTTTAAATTTGAACAGCATATTTCAGCAGCACCAAATTGAACCAACATACTGCTTATATATTCTTTAACAGGTGGAGATGCACAGGCCACCTAAGACATATCTCCCAAGCCATTTTTAAGAAAGAAAAGATTAACACAGCAAGTGACAGTTCTACAGATTGATGATTCATTTTGGAAAGAAATAATAATAGGCAAATACACAGAAATTTGAGGCAGAAGCCCAAATGAAATCCTGTCTAAAAAAACAGTATGTGATTAAAATTCAGGAAATTAACTTCTTGTTTTTAAAACAAAATTTCTTAAGTTTGAGAATCTAGTCTTGAAATCTCAGCACGGCATGAGTAATAAGGACTAACTTTAAATAGCTCCAAATGGATACATACCAGATTTCTTTAGGAGTAGCCAGAGTAATCATCAAGTCACACAAGCAATTATAACCAAGAAATAATAATAAAAAAATCTAGATAGACATGTAATCAGCTTCCCTTCTCCCCAAAACCTTAATGCTGTTGATGAGGAGTCATGCAGAACCAAAAGACTAACTCACTGAATGCAGCTGCATTACTGAGCTCAGCAAACAAATAGCTCCAGATTGGATCGCTGCAGTGACAGGATTTCTAAAATCTTGACAAGGACTTTGCTCAGCTGCAGCTCTTGCTTAGCAAACAGCCACTAGCTCTGTCAGTGTAATGTGGCCTGCCTGATTATCATAACTTCACGGGTAATAATTAGAGAGCACAGGCTGCTGAGGGACCTCCTGGCTTAAGCATGATACAGGCCAAGATTACTCAACAAATTTAGTAAGTCTTGGCCTCAAAAATTTGCAGTCATCACAACTCTGATATAACAGCGAGGCCAGAAGTACTAACAAAAAAAGTTTAACTGCAGTTGAGCGACATATCCTAATAAATACTGCAAATCAAAGGTCTTGAAGAGGTTTTGCACTTTCCCATTGACAAGAAAAAACCATCTGTATTTGTTTCCCCAAAAGATGTGTACGGGTTTGGGGAAAAAACAAAATCATGTTACATCTATTGTAAAACGATTGCTTGTGGGAGCTTCCCGATTCAGCACCTTCCCGTGAACACGCTCCAGTATATCCATACTGGCTCCACACCCGACCTCACGAGAAGGAATGCACCACAAACCTGAACTCCTGGGCACGCTTCCACGTGTGCTCCGACCAGGAGCAAGGAGAGCACCTTTGCTGTTGACCATCTACTGTTTTGCTGCCTATGTCTCAGCAGAGGATAAATCCTATCGAGACTTCTTTTCTTGCCAGTTAAGATCAATAAGGGAGAGAAGAGAGCACGACAGTGAGGGCAAGCACAGAACTGGATTATTTGACAGGCAGGAGGGCTGAAGCAGACAGTCAAAACTCAAACTTGTACAAGAGCTTTCTCAGTACCTAATTTTTTCACTTGTGTAACCACCTGCCACAAAGGAGCAGAAACTTTCTTCAATTTTCATTTCAAGCACTGTGCAAACATCACCGGGATGACTTACACAGGAGCAGTACAGCAGCACAATATCCCACTCCAGATGTTGCCACAACAGGACCAACCGTGACCTATAGCAGCATCAAAGCTGTGACTGAATTCTCCAATCTGCATCTTGTATTAGTTGAATTATTTTAATTGTTGTTTAAAGAGCCCAAAGGGATGCAACACTAAAAGTTTAAGTTTCCTAAGTCTAAGTTTTCCACATGCATATGGTGGAAAAACAGAGGCCTTAGAAAACATCAACTTTGTTCACTAAATCCTCTTGTTAGTCCCTGCTTTGTCTCACAACTGTTATACTCTCCAAGATGCATATATGGCTTCATCTTTTATAACAATATTCTCAGTCACACTGTCAGCTACATAATTTTGTAAACCAGAACTTCAACTGAATGGGCCCAGACCCAAACTGTGCAGGATGCAGTTAAAACTGGTAAAAAATTGAAAACAAACGAACAACAAAACCCAGCTGAAAACACTAGTTAACTTATTGTTTACATGTGCTGTTATACTCGTATTTTGATATGCATTATGAAGGAATTTCATGAACAAATTTCAGTAATGCTGATGTAAGTTAGGCCACTATAAAGTTGTTTTGTAAACCTAATTCATCAACAGCATACATGTCAACGACAATTAAAAAGCATTGCTAAACTGGCTAGATTCTATTCTGCTATAGCAGCTCTTAGGGGGGAAAAAAAAAAGCTGTAAACTAAGTTCAGCAGCAGCTAAGCATGTAGCTCAAGTTAGCTTGGGACATAGACACTCAAAAGAAGACAGAAAACAGAACTTGGTAATGTTGGAAAAGAGGTAGGATATTACATCCTTGAATTGACCTCAAGTTCTGATAGCAAAAGGATTTGGCAACACACAATTTTAGGTCTGTTGTATCTATCAAGCCGCTATCCAGGATTCTAAAACACTTACCATGAAGCCAGGATAATTTATTACTTGCTTGCAGCACTTCCTGGTAGAGCAGCTGCTCTCCTTATACAAGGTTCCCATCCTTGCTCATCATGTTTTTGCAGAAGAGCAGCAATGGGCTGACAAAGATGAGGAGAACAATGCAATTCCAACTCACAAAAGCAGATATTAATAGTTCTCTGCCTGTGCATTTGCTACGGCAAAACTTGAAATAGCAGGTTTGATTCTTACATAAGACCTAAGAAATAGGGAGGCCACGGAAAAGCTATCTCTAAGGAAAGAAGCATCTGAGACATGAAAACTCAAAGGAAGAAACTCTCCACAGAGCAAAATATTTCCTTTAAGACAAATATCAGCCAAACTGTTGCTGTTAGAGCAGAACATTGGCCTGCAGTCAGAAAAGCTGCCTCCTTCTGTTATAACGCTGCCTTTTATTGACGTATTAACAACGGATAACGGATTTATGGTCTTTCTGCAGTGCATCTGGGAACTTATTTCTAGAAGGGCTGCTGGAAGTGAGGAATGTTTATGTTTTAAAACAGCATTCTTGCAATCAAAGCCCATTCTAGAAAGGCTGCCCAAAGTGCAGTTGATACGCTCCTAAGTTTATTAAGCTCACTTTTATTTCCAGAAGAAGTTACCTCTAAACATAACACAGCAAGAAAATGTTTGCTCCATAAAGCCTCACCAAAAATCAGTGCTTTCAATTTTGAATCTAATGCTATTATAGCCAGAATGTCCATTACCCGTAGCAGGAGTTGTAGAACACCTATTTGGACATATATGAATTGAGGAAAAAAATGTTCTTCAGCTCCAGGATGGCTAATGTATCTATCTATATATAAAATATCTCGTCATAAGCCTTAATTCTTACTGCCCAACACTTGGAATCCATCAGCACCACTACACGTTGTCATGGTTTCAGCAAACACAAAATACTCTAAGACACCTCCTTTTAGCAACTGCTGCACTGTAAAACGAACATTAAAGTAAAAACCTCAGAGACATCCCTCAGGATTCAGGCCCTTATCCCGGATACCCAAGTCTTTGCCAAGCTGCCAGGAAAAGGCAAGAATCCACAGACTAATGGTTAGGCTATATGTGAATCAAACCTCTGACAGTGCTTCCTCTCATCACCTCGTTTGTTAGATTACGTCAAGAAACAATTTTAAGTAAAATGTACATTCTCACTAGCTGCGCTGTTTCACTTTTCTCCATTTAGACTAAGCAAAGCAACCCAAGGCAGGCCTGAAAACAATCACAAGTCTAAACACAGTGTTAGCTCATGAAATTCTTCTAAACCAAGAATATTATCACTTCCCTAAAACAAGACCAGGTTATTTTATAAATTTAGTATGACCAAAAGCAGTGGATACTGCGACGCCGAATGAACCGACTCACTCCTTTCATAGCTGCAGATAAAGATGCTGCCAGTATCTAAAACTGCAAACAGACAGTGAGGAAAATGTTATGAGAGCTTTTCTTTAACTCGGGCAGGGTTGGGAAAGCTCATCAGCTTTAAGACTGGGCTTTAAGGAACATTGTATTTCTGTGTCTGACCCACACAACGGATGTGTGGATGTGTACACATCCATAAAACATGTAAAAGAACACAGATGTCATAAATAACGCAAAACTCAATGTCATTTCTTTAATTTTAAAAATATCTTTCAACTCAGTGAAAAAGTATATTTATGTGTCACCTTGAAAAATGACATTTGGGAATGCGTGCCAAATTAAGATGAAAAGATGCTGGATTAGAAAGCATGCGAACTAAATTACCTGAAGTCAACTGTTCCTATGGGTTTATTTACAGAGTAGTATGTTCCACGCTACACACAGACCTGTCAAAGCTTAATGTATCCTACAGTAAAAAGCAGATTACAATGGCCTGGAGGTATATTAATATTTTGAAAGGTTCTCACAGAAGTTGGCAGGATACAGTTACACAGACAGAGAAAGTCTGGATTTACCCTCTACAACTGCAAAACTCTGGCTTATTTTTAAGTGAAAAAACATAATATTCAACGGATAAAGCACAAGCAGGTGAGAAACACACACACACACACAGACTGATTTAAGTTAAACACACTTACCAAGAACAAACTTGCGTTATCCACCATTTATCCCATATTAAAAATGCAATGCACAAGGCACATCTACCATACCAGTAAGAAGACTTGTTTTCCATCCAAAGAAAGCCCACCAGAAATTAAGCTGTCCATTTTAAAGCAAGACACTGTTCTGCTATTTTTTTGCTCACAAGGGCAGCCCGCACAGTCTGCTTTCTGCACAAAGGGAAGCAAAACAAATAAAAATTCTAAAACTTATCGATGAATAGGATCTGAGCAAGACACTCCACCTAGAAGGGCTGCCCAGAAAAGCTGGGTGTTCCTGGTCCCTAGGAAAAGGTCACCCTGTCACCGATGGCACTGAAGGATTCACAGAGACGTGGTTTAACTCGACGGATAGTAGAGCAGTACTGAAAGGAACAAACACTTTATAGAAAAAAAGATAATGAATATTTGAAAGATTGTTATGCTGAGTGCACCGAGAAGCAGCAGGTCTAGGACTGCTCTCTTTAGCACAGCCTTCCCAAACGCTATTGCTACACGCTTGCCATGGCAGGGAGCTCCATGAATATTTCAAAAGGAAAGGGCAGAGTTGACTGAAGTCCATCTAGGCTGGCCTATTATTACCCCTGTGAAAGACCAGCCTTTTGAAAGTACTTCCAGTTTCAGAACACGAATTATTTCAAGAAATTAGGGTGTTAAAAGGCGGACATTAACTTGGTAAATTACTAAAGCAGTTGCTGATACAAACACAAGATCACATGCTTGCCTTAATAGAAAAATAATGTAAACATAAAATCACCTGATTCACTACAAAATTCTGAATTCTCCAGATTTTTGGAAATCTGTGAAGTGAAACCATGATTACCAAAAAATAAATAAATCACAGTCCAAACTGAGCCATTGAAGCCCAGAGCCTTTAACTTCCTACTTAGAAACAAATTACAGATGTCAAAAGCAGAGGTCATCCTATCATAAGACCTTAAAAGGACGCACAATGTATATTTTACGTAAGTATCACGTGGAATGGAAACACCCTATTCATGCTACATGGCGTTTCAATTTACACTTTCATACGCTCGCATTTATACTGCTTATTTTTACCTATGTGAAAGGGATGTTTACTAGGAAGGAGGAGAAAATAAAAAAGGAAGAAAGGCAAGCACAGTTACTTCACCTTCTCCTCGCACCCCCCTGTAGTGTTGTATTCCCCCAGCTACATCCCCAGTTCCAGGATTTGCTACGCTTAGACGCTACGACAAGTTACCTGTACATCAGGTGCACCTGCAGGCTTGTGCATCCGCTGGCAACACAGCCCACCGTAACATTTCCCAGCCTCAAGCAGGCTAATGGAGCAGCCTCCATACCCAGCAGAAAGCGCTCACGGGGAAGTTCAACCACTAAGGACAAGCCCTGCTAAAATAAAAACCCAGCAAATTCACTGCGCCGCAAAGTCCTCAGCTGGAGGAATCGGCTCTGAGGAAACGTCCTGCCGCAAAGCAGGCCCCAAGCAAGTAACTTCTTGCAGGCACCGCGGAGCAGCTCCCGTTAACGCTGCTTCCTCCCCTGGATCGGCCGGTTTAGGGAGAGAAGTTGGTCCCGCAGAGGCCTCTGCCGGCCCGGGGAGCCGGGAGGAAGGGGCAGCGGCTTCCAGGAGGGACGCGGGCGAGCCAAGGATTCACCTTCGGGCGAGGAAAAGGGCTTGGCGAAGAGGAGTTGTTTTGGCCCAGCAGCTGCCGCTCGTAATGGCGAGTGGCGAGCGCGCTGGGCAGTGCAGCAGCCTCGCGCCAGCACAGAAAAGCTTTGTGGTAAACATATATATACATATATATATATATATACTTAAGCGGGGAAGGAAACAGCCTTGGCCACGGTGCCGCCCCAGGGCTGCCGGGGGCCGCACACCGCGAGAGCGGCGCTGGCCGCCCCGAGCAGCGGGCAGGCCCCGGCGGCGGGGCCGCGGCCCCGGGCAGGCCGGGGCGGGCGCGGGCCGCCCCAGCGCGGCTCTTACCTGCGGGCAGCGCGAGGGGCGGCGGCGGGGCCCGGCCCGGCATGGCGGCGGCGAGAAGGGGCGGCGGGCGGTTATCTGAGGCCTTCCGCGGCAACCGCCATCGCGGGGGAACCCATGTCACGGCGGCAGGAACCGCGTCGCTGCGGCCCGGCCCCCTCCCGCCGCCGCCCACTCGGGCCTGCGCCTCCCGGCGGCCCCCGCGACACCGCCCCCGGAGCGGCGTCACTTCCAGCGGCCGCCGGGGCCGGGAGCGGAGCGGGGCCGCAAACGAGCGCGTGAAGGAGCCAGTGAAGCAGCGGCGAGGGCGCTACCGCCGCCCCGGCCGGGAGAGGCCGCCCGTGAGCCCCGCGGCGGCGCCGCGGCCATCTTGAGTGCTGGCAAGCGCCCTCCGCCGCCATCTTGCCTCCAGGGAGGCGGCGCGGCCGCCATGTTGAGTACGGGCAGCTGTTACCGCGGCGGGCGGGAGGGGGCAGCCCCGGTCTCTGAGGAGGTTAATTAAATTAAATTAAATTAATTTAAATCAGAGTGTGTGCCGCAGTTCCGCTTTTTATTCCTCTCTGTGAGATAAACTTCCAAACATCAGCGTTTGCAAATCACTTAATGCGAGTGGATTATCCGGGGCCTGTCTGTGTGAAGCTGAGGAAAAAAAAAAAAATATATATATATATATATATATGTATATGTTTTTTTTTTTCTTACACCTGTTTGCATTGTATAGGTAGATATTGCCACAATTCCAAGCGCATTAGGTATTGAAAAGCGCATAGCCTGGGTTTAAATAAAGTATGAAGGCTGCCAGCTTGTACAGCAGTTAAAACTATGCAAATTATATTAATAAAATAGTAATGGCAGTGTAATATCGAAGCTTTCTACCTACAGAGACTTGAGCAAATATTTAAACACACAGTAGGTCTGCTGAGGAAGGCTTAGAACAGAATTATGCACACACATTTTCACACTCCACATGTGAAATTTTAGATGGGTTTGGGGGTAAAAATGCAGTAACTATTCTGCTTTTTAATAAATAAGCCAAGCCTTTGACAAGGCTGTGGAAATTATGATTGTAGCCCAATGTTTCAATTACATTAGGGATCCCATTACAATAGCTGAAGGTAATCACGGGTGAGTGTTAATGAGGCTGTGGGACATGATGTTTTGCTGCCTGGTGGCTGTTTTCTATTTTCAGCATAATGTCAGAAATTCATCATAAAATTTGCACGGAACTGCCAGGGCAGAAAAAAACAATGGGGAAGCAGGTAGTTAATGGTCATTAGCTATAAGAGTTAATCACACTTGTAACGGCGTTGTTAAAAAATAGAATTAAAGGGGCTATTTCAACAGGTGTTTCTTTTTCCACAGCTGCTACAGGAATTATTCTGTGATTCTGTGAATGATGTGGCTGAATATACATGCTGCCACCTGCACAACTTGGGCAGTTATCTGAACTGCAGTGCCCAACACAAACGTGAAGTGGAAAAGAGCAGTATCACAAGCACGGCGAAGAGAGCCAGAAAGATCGACGTCGTCAGTGATTAGGCCCCAGGTAAAAGCAAATTTGTTGTGATTTGAGGAGGCAAGTCATGTCCTAGACCACAAAGAAAGGCAAATATATATATATATTATATATATATATATATATATATATATATATATATATAAATATCTCCAAATGATCTCTGCCAATCTGACCAGAGGGAAATTCTCTTCCCTTCTTTCTTGGCGGTGTTCAGGAACACGCAGGACCAGCAGCTTTACTCAGTATGTGGTCACGAGTCTGTAAAATTCATGTAACTTGAATGCCAGTTTGGGTAAGAAGTGCATGTTCCGCCTGAAAAATGATCTTCACTCTTTTAAACAACGTGAATGACAAGATATGTGAGGTTTTTAATCCTTCCTGCGTAAGCTTTGCTTATTGAAAGCAATTGCATCTGCTTAATAAGGCAGAATGACTCTTTATAATAGAATTAACCGTATTAAGTATTTGTTCTGTGAAACAGAACAGCCTTGTTTTCAAGGAGCTACTTCCAACACCTGCAGGATTCCTTTTCAGAATGACATGAATTCTGAACACTGTTACCTCAAGATTTCCAGAGCGTTATTCCGTAAACCTTCAAACAAATGTACGTTAATAGCTTTTTTGTTTTTAAAGTACTTTCAAGCGATTTATTTTCTTACAGAGCAGCAGGGTGAAGAAACGGTGCAATCTTAAGACATTTATGTCAATGTAAACTCCAATCTATATAGGATAGTAGAGGTTTTAAGTCATTTGGGGCTGGTAAATCGTAGATTCAGAGCTGACCCGAGTTAGCTGCAGCCCAGCAGCTTTATTAGTCACCAGTGCCAAATCTGAACCTGTCGGGAGAGGGCGCAGCCTTCCTAAAAGTGCCCAAATTGAAGTTTTTTTTTTTTTTAAAAAAAACAAAGGCATCTTGGTGTCTCAGGGTGATTTAGAAAGTCTCTGTCCCCAAATCCATACAGTCTGGTGGTTCACAGACTCCTGGTTTGGGGACTGAGGATGGCAGGGAGTAGTTCTTACCATCTACATCCATGTCTTTCATAAAATTCAGTCATTCATAATTCTCCAGAAACTGAAATGCTTACTGGAAAATGATTCCTATAAATAAAAATAAATATTTCTATAAATAAAAAAATTTCAAGCCTTTCCTGGCTTCCCTGCTCAGTGTGTGGGGAAGAAGCATGTTGTAATCAAAGACTAGACAAATGTTTAAACTTCAGGCAATTTGCTTCCTTCTCTGCTGAGTCTGGCAACACTGTTGATCAGAAACTGGGTATTCACTTTCCTGAGAAATTGTAGTGCTTGGTTGTCGGTGGATTTTTGCTTTTGCAGTTGATTTGGCCATTTGAAGGTCTGAAATAATCTGCTGGATGAATTTAAAATGTTCTTTGAACCTGTCAGATCATTTCATTTCACTAATGCCAAAGCCCCTCATTTGTGCTATTGTCAATATAATATAAACTAGTTTAAACTTCACGTGGAAACCAAATACAAAAAGTAAAAATGCAAATTGAAACAGGAAGTCAAACCAACATATTCTATCTTGACAGAATGTTTTGACTTTCCCCCTCCTAAAATGAAACTGAATTTACATCGTTATGAATTCTATGAAGTTTTTTTTTTTTTTAATTCAGTAAAGCTGTATTTTATCTCGGGCCGTTATGGCTGAAGTGGCCCCTTCTACAGCATTATCTAGCAGAAAGTGTGTGACTGAATTCACTAATGAACACGAAAAGCTTCATGTGAGAATCGCTTTTGGCTGTGGTTTTATAAGGTGAGTATTGTCAAAGCTGGCTGAATAAATCCTATGTACTTTCTTCTGGCTTCTCAACAGGCAACAACAACAACTCCTGAGCATCCGCAGCACTCGCATCTTCTGTATTGCTGCTGCTCTCTGTTCGTGTTGACCTCTGGGCGTGCAGAATGACCAAGCACTTGTTTCTCTCATTTTGGGAAGCCCACAAAAATGCCTTGACTTTTCACAGCCCTTTGGGAAGGCCCTGACTCCATCGGTTTTAGCTGCAAGGGCATAAAATGCTTCATTTGCAACATGCAAAGCTGCTGTTTGAGCTGCAATTTTTTTTTACCGCTTTATACAAATCTTCTTAGTTATTTTTACAAGAGTCATAGCTACAAAAGCTAGAAGATGTAACTGCATCAACGGCCCTATCTCTTGGGATTCTTAATGGCTCCTGAGTCACACAATTGTGCTTAAACAGTTCTGGATGTGTTAGCTGCAAAGAACCTCATTTAGTTGCACACACAGAGATGCACTGCAGCTGTTTTAGGTGGATCTTAGAAACCTCCTGCATCCAAAAGGCCTTCGGGTTGGTTGTTCAGGCTTATTTGTGCAAGGACAGGGTTGCTGGAAGTGAATACTGTTTTTATTTGTTTGTTTTGCCTCGTGAGGAGCTCCTGTCTGAGTCCCAGCTATGCCTGCAGCTGGGTTATAACACTCATTCCTGCTATAGGATGTCTACCCTGTGGATTAACAAGCTCATGAAGGCCAAAACAGTCCCGTTTTTCTGTGGTTTTACCCCATATCCTCGAAGGGGCAGAAGTTACCTCAATGAGGTAACACCATACATCAGGTTTCAACATACTTGTAACTCGTCAGCAGCACCTGCAAACTGTATTTTAGCACGGGTATGTCTGATGAGGAAGGCAAGGCTTGTGAAAAGAGGCAATAAAAATGATAAAAATAAAAAATGGCAAAAAATAATGAGCTCTCGGGGACGCTGGCGCTTCCTCAGGTGTGAGGGAGAAGCAGCAAAGTTTAGCACAAGTGCAGGCTGAAAACTGTGGCTTCAGCTGTAATTTAATGATGTTACTCAGCCAGGCAGCGAGAGAAAAGAGCTGACAAGTGTGGCAGCCACGAAGCTATGAGCAGTTTATTGAGAAATGGGTATCCGAATTGATGTATTGGCCACACTCACCGAATACCCTCGGGTCTGAGAGCGCTTCCTTCTCACAAAACCCCGTCCCCTGGGAGAACCTCCGCTGTCAGCAGGAAAGCAGGAAGGTTTCTAGCTCTCCCCGTGGCAGAGCAAGGCTCGCCAGCGTCGCTGTCTTCTTTTCCTTCAATAAAAGCTCTAAATGCAGAAAGCCAATAAGGAAATAATTCAAAATTACTCGTTTCAAGACACTCCCTTGCCTTGAAGAGGCCTGGCTTGTGAGTTTGGCACGCTTAAAATGAAAAGTGCTAAAATGTTTGAAGACCAGCGTTCCATTTTAATGTCACGGTTCCGAATTCATCTATTGCAGAGCTGATTTCCACAGCCATCCTCCTTGTGCTTCTCCTCCCTTTGTGGAGGCAGGAGGTACCAAACTCCTCTGGACTGGGTGCAAGTAGAAAACTCCGAGGCACAAAGTACTAGTGCTGTGTGATGAGTATTGTTATTGCAGGCTCATAATGGGCTGCTTGAGGTGATAAAACACATGCCCGTAATCTCTATTAATATCTATTTTAAGGCCTTTTCACGTCTTAAGACAGTTGAGCTTACTTTGGAGGCTTAGCAACATTTTTATTTGCCTTTGCGGTTGGTTTTCTTTGTGCATATATGAATGTTCTTACACTTAATAAGCCCTGCAATATTGAGGAACTGCAATAAGGACGTTTCATATCCGCATGTCGAGATGGTCAGGGAAATTCAGATGCCTCCCCAAACTGCCCAGACGAGCAGCTCAGTGCAACACAAGTCCTGAATGCAGGCAGGAAGATCTTGGCTGAAAATCTGTTATACACACACACTTATTTGGGGTAATATGGCTGGAAGTTGAAGCTATGTGGACACTGAGCTTCCAGTGACAGAGACAGGCAGAAACAACGTTATGGGGAAGCCCCAAATAATTAATAGTGAGATATTCATGGAGTTTTCAACAATATCCACTGCTGCCTTCATCAGGCACTTGTTTTTGTGAGCAGATGTTAATAAACAGAGATAATCATATTGATGATGATGATGATGCAACTGCTTTGGACAGGTTTTCCTAGTGAACCAACATTACGCCTAACAGTGATGCATAAGAATTAATAAATTGAGAATATTTTAATAAGAAGATCATGCCCTTTTCTCGCTAAATATCAAAGTGTCCATTGCAAGTGGAGGTGCGATTTAGTTTCAGATTTTAAAATATGAATGCCTGAAATATTTCTGGATTAATGCAAACTCCTGCACCAAAATGCAACTGCTGTTCAAAGAGAGTAGGTCCCTTCCCAGATCTTGGTCAAGATCCCAGGCTTTGCTCAGCACAGGTAAAAGTGAGAGGAACAGCAGGACGAGAGATCAACAGATCGAATCTAAACTAGATCACAGATCAAATCTAACGTATGAAACACAGCCCCAAAGAGCATCAGAAGTGCCAAGACCTGTCTCCCCAGTGGAAGCAGATTGTCAGGAGTTTCCAACGAGTAATTTTGTCTTCATTTTCCTGTGTTTACGGAATAGCCAGGCAATTTGCTCTCTGCTCAGGCAGTGGCGATTTAGTGCATTTAAATGAACAACTGATTGCTGTTTGCAATCTGTTTGCATGCAAATGGCATTGGTCCAATTGCCCAGTTGTGGAATGTTACATGAGCACAGCAGATGTAATTATATCCACATTGGCTGCAATCCATATTTTGTCCATATTTATCCATATTTTGCTGCGCAGGGTCCTGCTGTCCCCTTTGGCAGGAAATCCCCTGGGCAGAGAACATTTCCTCCGTAACTCACTGGTTTAGCCCTGTTTAGTTCCCAGCAAATTCTCTATGCAGAGCCCTGGGCCACAACCCTTCTAGGGCTGCAGCTACCACCAAAAATCAAACGCGCTTAAGAGACGCTGCAGCTCGCGCGGTGGTTCGCACTCCTCCGAGCAGCGCTAATTCCTCATGCAAAATCCCTTGGCAACAGCCTGGCTTTTCTGAGGCGTGCGGGCTCGCTCCCTTGAATGCCGTCGCGCGGGAGGGAATTCCTGGAGTTTTTCTTCCCATACTGGTGGTTGTGGAGCTCAATTTCTCTCAGTTGTCCCTTTGCAGATTCACTTCAGGGATGCGCAAAGTGCAAACCCGCTGCTGCAAACCAACCCGTCCTTCTCCCCTACTTTGTGGCTGCAAAAGTCTCTTTTAGTCTTTTTTTCTATATGAATGTCTTCATATGCAGGACGACTGCAGGTTACACTGAGATTTTTCCTCTCTGTGGTTCTAATGATCAAGAAATGCTGAAATTCCCCTACAAGCTAAGCCTCACGCTGTTGCTTACACCTCTCTGATTCTGACTGTTCATGCGCTGTTCGTAGCTAGGCCACTTCTCTGGAGAGTCCCTCTTTCTCGGTCTGAGTTGCAGACAGAGCTACAACTTTGCGCTACCCAAAAATAAAGAAATAAATGAAAACAGGGCCTGGCAGCCCTCGGCAGAGCGGCACAAAGAGGCCTTGTGCGCCCGGGGCCGCTTTCGCCCCGCTCAGATACTGCTTTGTGCAAGTTACTGTTGGGCCTGTAATTCAGTGTGCGAGTGGATCAGATAACTTTCTTCCCCCTTCACAATTACTACCTTTTTATTGCCCTGTTTGTCACCGTGCCGGTGGCATCGCGCCGCCGCAGGCCTCCCCCAGGGCCCCGAGCAGCGAGCGCCTGCGGTAGGTTTTTCTCTCCTGTTTGCCTGCAAGGAGCCATCCCAGCCTTTTAAGCTGATCTGTAGAGTTTCCCCATGCTTCTTCACGAGCAAGAAGTGTCGTTTCTGCAGCAAGGGGCTGTGCTGCTGCATCCTGAGCTGGGAAATGGCCCGTTCCTCTCCCGCACTGTGACCGCTACCAGGAGGCAGATGAGGAAGGCCCAGGCCCACGGTGGGCCCTAGGAACGCCCTGAAATAGTCCCCGTGTTCCCCTTCAGAGATACAATTTGCTTAAAGAAAATATAATGGTGAATGGGTGAGTTGCACGAAAAGCAAGGGATGATCTCTGCGGCTGTGCTCATTTGTGGAAAACGCGCAGGATTTGTGTGGACGTCTGTTTTCACACACAGTATTTGGGTGATCGTCTGTTTTATTGCAGCGTTTCTAGCTGATGTTGAATTTGACCGTTTTGCATGCCAGAAAGCAAACATTGCCCCCACATGCCCTTTTCCAGTGTGGGAAGATGCTCTTTGCGTTTCTCATTGCGCTCGTGTCACCTGCCTATGAAAAACACACAATCACTTTTACCACAGAAATAGATGCCAGAAAAGAGGGATCGCTCTGGGGATTAAAAGAGCTAATTGGCTTTATTGGCAAAATGCAGCAACGACACTGATACCTACCCAATGCACACAGGTTTCGGGCTCACTAGCATTAAAAACATTTTGACTGTCAAAAATTAAACTGTGTGCATCTGCATGTGTGATTTTACACTTTTCCTGCGAAGGACAGGGAAATGAATGTGACGCCTGCTTTTTGGGTGCTTAATACTGCTTTTCTGCATTAATATTTTCTCTGAGGCTTAAGTGCCTGCTGTTTTGAAGCTAGTGGGCTGCTCCCATGTAAAAGTCCTTTACAGGATATGCCAGAGCAGCCAACTGTGACTAAACCCAGAGGACTGGTCCAAGTCATTCCTCAACCTCTCCTTCGTTGACTTGTTTTATCTTTAAATTACCCCCTTAGAGCTCGCTCTCTGTTGAAATAGGACCACATTTGCCCAGATCTTTGCTCGTAGGAGGTTTAGGTTGATCCTCACCTCAGCAGAGATCAGTGGGTTTTCACCTCCTTTCTACTGGGGTTTATCAAAAGAGACTTTCATGATACGAAGAATATAAAACAGGCACAAATTGGAAAAGATTCAGGCTCTGAATCTCTAAGCTCTGAAGGCCTCGCTGTCCTGCACCCCACAGGCAGCAAATAGATAAATAAATAAATAAATAAACTATAAGCAGGGAGCCTTGTGTGTGATTTTTTCCGGTTTAACAAAATGCGTGAACATATCATAGTCACTCTATTTCATCCCCAAATCTTTACTCAATCTTTAGCCGGACCAAGCAGATACAGAGACTGAAGGGAGCGAGAACACACCAGGACCCCTGCATTTGGCTAAGGCTGCCTATAAAAATAATATTGTCTTTAAAATGAAAGGCCTGGGTCCTGTGTCTGCTGAGCAAGGGTTTTCGTGGCCGCGTTTTCCCCCTCTGCGCCGGCAGATTCACACAGTGGGATGCATCCAGACTGAGGCTAAGCAGTCAGCTGGAAGGCTGTTATCTCTGCACCGAGCCATGGGTCTGTTCCCGCTCTGTTTCCAGGAGAAACTTCCATTCCTCCCTGCTTTGTTGGAGGCTCCGGCGTCACGGGAGGGTGAACGTTTTCACATACATCAGAGCGTTGCTGCTCGCTGGGCCTGAGCCAAACACATTGTCTCCGTCTCATCCCCCAGAGGCCATCATTTAATAATTAATACCTATTATTTATACCTTTTCGTAAAGCGCTGCAAAACGCCTGGCCTGACTCATGGGTTTTGTGTCTCCAGTGAGCTTGCACCCATCCCTGGCGTTCGGCTATTTTGGAGGGATAGAATTTAAAGCCGTGCACGAAACTGAGGACCCAGAACAGCTCGGGGCAGATTTATCTGCTGCCGTAACATCCACAGAGATGGGATGGATCTGGGTTTGTTTACTGTGCATTTGAAAGAGGAGTCTGCCGGGGAAGGAAGGCTGAATATGGAAGAAGTCGGTATCACGAGATCTGTTTTTCAAAGAAACCCAGCAGCCACCGAGTCTGGTAGCTCATTTTCTGAGCAGGTGCTTCTTCCACATGCAAGAGTGAGAGTTCAAAAGGACAGGGAGAAAAATTAGCCTGTTCAGGCTGAGTATAATGACAAATTCCCTCTCCCAGAATACAGCTCTGCTTTATCTGGTTGTATCTGGAAGGGGAGGCAGGCCGTGCTTTCCTATTGCTCCCATCTCTGGCAACTCTGAAAGCCACTGAAGGTTCCCCTAACCCATAATTACTTTGGACCTGGCTCCTAGGAAACTCCGCAGTAAACAGCATTGGAAGTTATTAAAAATAAAGGAAGGCCGCACGTTTATAGAGCCCTTTCCACATCCCTTGGCTGCCGGAGCGTGTTGTGTTCCTCACTCCTACGTGCGCAAGGTGCTTGCGTCACCCATGGGGCGCTGCGGAGGAATGTGGTAGAGTTGCTGTCCCAAGCGTACGTTGCAAATGGCTTTTTTTGTTAGGTGAACGACGCCTCAACCTCCATGTTCAGCAGCAAAAGCCATTGCTGTTCCTTGCCCTCATAGGGTGGTCTTTTCCATGCTTAGAACAGGTGCTTCAGGAAAAGTCTTGCAGTTGTCTATCTTTGGCCTATCATGCCAGGTATTTATCTATCTCTTTAGTTATGAATCTATGTATTTATTTTGCCCCAACTACAGGACGTACATTGGTGTGAAGGATCTCCTGCACGTACATTTAGGCCTTTGTTAGAAGACACGAGCCCTTAAGGTCTCCTTATGGATGTTGGAGTTGGGTCCCCTGGAAGGCCATTCCGGGCATCAAAACTGGCTCTCATAAATCATCCTCTCTCTCCCCTCTGTCTATATAGGGAATCCACGGAGACCAGACTCGATTACCGTAGCTGAAATTAGGTGCTGCTCTCAGCGGTGTGAATAGCCCACAGATTCAGCTACTGCTCACCCACAAAGAGACTTCCCGTTTTCCCATTAAAGCAGGCGCTCAGCTGGCATAAGCAAAAACAAAAAAGCAGCCCTTGTGGAAAATGGTGTCTTCAGCAGCAATCTTTATTGCACCAAACAGCTCTTTGAAATCCTCACCCTGGGAAGCTGTTGACACATGTTCGAGTCACTCTCCCACCTTCTCCCCATAAACGCGTGTGTAATTGTGTTTGTGTACACTAGTTACATGTTGCCGTGGAAGTTCTGGCATGCTGATATATATCTGCACGCCAAACATCACCGCCAGTGGCTCCGTGGCCGTATATGGAAATTCACCTGCGAAGATATCCAGGATTTCCCTTCGGATCTATTCGACGGCTAGAGCGAGCGGCTCAGGAGGAGGCAAGCGGAGCTGCTACGTGCTCCAGACGGGTGGCAACGTCTGGCAGGGAAAACGGCGGCCTCCCATCCCAAAGCCGCTTTGCTTGGGCCTGGAAGCCACGAGGGGCATCTCGTCCCGCCGGCAAACAAGGCCGTAGGAGTCCCTGGCTGCTCTTATCCTGGGAAGCCGGGCGTAGGAAAGCCTGCAAGCAGCAGAAACCCTTTCAGAAAGGAAGATCACGCTTTGTGTGCAACGTTTTCACGCTCAGATTTCACGGCCCACCACTGCGCCCCTTGGAGTAGGCCTCTATCTTGCCGTTCCATCGGGCAGTGAAGCAACATCCCAGCACCTTCAATTTTCTTGGACTCTGGCGACTGCTAATTGCTATCGTGTGGATTGATGCCGCATGCTAATATGTTTTCAGAAAAGCTTCTTGTCTGCTGTTTGGTTATTAGGTTAAAAGCTCTGTGTACCTTGAAGCAGGTGATGATAAACATGATGAAAGAGGAGAAAAAGACAAACGATACCGAGGAGGTAGTTTAGAGTCTTCTCTTTACCTGTCTACCTATTACAACGTTAAAAGATATTTAATAAAATTGATAAGTGGTACACTAACTTTGGACAGAGAGGAACTTTCCTTGCAAAAGCTATTGGTGAAATTGGTGAGCAGTATAAGTGCACATGAATTTAACAGAATTACAGAAAAAAAGATCAGGCACTTAAAAGCTCCCAACAGCAATATGTCATGTTATAACATTAAATATAGAAAGTGCAAGTGTGCTGAATAAACTTCAAACCAATTCTACTCAAAGAGGATTAAAAGAAAACTCTAACCTGGGGCAAGTTATGCTCTAGCTCTTTGCCACAGCACCCCTTGTGCTGTCCTCCCAAACAAGCACAGCAAAGGGCCATACGGAGCTATCTGGGCTGTCGTTTGTGCCGTGTAGTGTTCCTACGATGGGCTGTGATCATCGGCGGGTTTATGTGGAATAAAACTGTGCTCTCCTGACCTGTGGCTGAATGCTAACGGGCGATACCTGGCTGGGAAGCGGACGGTATCCGCGTGGCCTCTCACGCAGACCCCGATGGCCTCTCACGCCAACCCCATGGCCTCTCACACCGACCCCGATGGCCTCTTATGCAGACCCCGATGGCCTCTCACGCCAACCCCAATGGCCTCTCACACCGACCCCGATGGCCTCTCACGCAGACCCCGATGGCCTCTCACGCCGACCCCGATGGCCTCTCACACCGACACCGATGGCCTCTCACGTGGACCCCAATGGCCTCTCACGTGGACCCTGATGGCCTCTCACGTGGACCCTGATGGCCTCTCACACCGACCCCGATGGCCTCTCACACCGACCCCGATGGCCTCTCACGTGGACCCTGATGGCCTCTCACGTGGACCCTGATGGCCTCTCACGTGGACCCTGATGGCCTTTCACGCCAACCCCAATGGCCTTTCACGCCGACCCCGATGGCCTCTCACGCTGACCCCGATGGCCTCTCACGCCAACCCCGATGGCCTCTCACGCCGACCCCGATGGCCTCCAACGCCAACCCCAATGGTTCCTGGATGCTTTGCGTGTTTGGTCTCACCCCAGGTTCTGCTCCATGGCTCTTGGGGAGAAGGTTTCGAGCCGGGGGGTGACGTGTGGCCCCTGAGCCCGACGCCGGGCTGCTGGCCCGATGGCTGCTGCTCCCAGACACCCTCCTCCGCTTTACGGGGCCTGTGAAGGCTTTACGCGACGCTGCCGCAATCTGCTCTGCACAGGCAGCCCTGCTTCGAGGCTGCTGAGGTTTAGCGGGTCTTGGGCCACATCTGGTGTGGACACACTGCTCTGCACAGCATTGTGTCTGCGTCCCGGAAAGGGGGATTCTGCTCGTCACCGGCTTCCCTGCCGCGCTGGAGCAAACCGCACGCGTTTCCGAGGACGCCCTGGGAGGGAGAAGCTCTGCGTCTGCGGGTCGTTGAATTTCCGCGCTGTTCAGTCCAGCCCTCTCCTGCTCCCCCATGTGAAAAGGCTCCTGGCACTGTCCAGGAATTCATCTGTTGCCATTTTAATACGCATGTGTACGATCATCCGATTGCTACGATTACACTGTGGGAATCTGTTTCTAATAATACCCTGATCTCTGCTGCCCTCCGACAGCAGCAGGAGACAGAGTGTCGCGTTCCTGGGCTGCCCATGGCACATGGGGTGAAGCTAATCAATACGGCTGCTGATACACAGAAACGTCACCAGCCTTTGGAATTGCTGCCAATTCCCCTTTCATCTCAAATCATCCTCTCGTAGCCTGCATTGCTGCAGCTGCAGCGGAGCAATCTGCTAAAATGATCCTGGGCTTCCCTTTCTGTGTGCTGATTAGAGCCCCAGTGCTGGGGAGCATCTTCTGAATAACGTAAAGAGGTTCAGTGGGAGGCTGAAAACAAAACAAAACAGAAAAAAACACAACATAGCACCAAATTCAAATTGTGACATTATTCTGAAAGGATTTTGTGTTGCAATAATCCCTCTGAGTCCAAATGAGCTACTCGCTGTGTATGGCATTGCTCAGCCTTATTAATGATGGATATTGTGGTCCAAAATAACATTTGCCTGGTCAGTGGAGGGGTGTTGAGGAGCCTGAGCTTCTGTGTCCTGGCCAGAAGTCACAGTGCTGTGACACTGGATGTATGCAGATAGGTATATTCCGTGTTATAGCCCTGGCTGCTGAGAAACTCTTGTTTGCTCTCTGTGCTTCACATTCCCTGGCCATACACGGACATTGGTTGTGCTAGAAATGTCAAGGAGTGTTTGAGAATTAACATGAATTTCAAAGTGTTTCAGTGCTTCCAAGCTTTTCAGTGAACGGTGCTAGATCAGTGGCCCCTCGGCCTGTGTCCATCAAGGACATCCAAACCCGGGGGACCAGGACCCACCAGTGCGTTCCTCTGGGATCCCCACCGACAGCTCTCGCTTGTGGGAAGGACCCGCCACCCTCCAGAGGTGGCAGTGAGGATGAGGAGGGTGGAGTGGTGAAGCTGCATGCTGCACCCATGCACGAATCCAGGGCTGCTCTCGCTTTGCCCCTCAGCTTCTGTTTTTTAGCATTAGAGCTCATTGTACCTTTCTTCCAAAGTGGGGATGTACAAGGAATCTTGCTGTCCTCTATGAAGCCTTTGTGTTTTTAAGCTCAGTGTTTCGTTTTCCCACGGAGTCTGCGACCGTCTGTTGCTTTGCCAAGAATGTATCATCCACTGAGCCATATTTTCTGACCCGGATCTCTCCCAGCAGTGAATATCTTTCCCATTAAGCAGCAAGTTTCTTAGAGAGCAGCCAAGAACGAGTCCTGTGTATGTCTTGGAGCAGGCAGCGCTCGAGCTGCTACCGCAGCTCGTCCTACATCACATTAGTGTCAGCGCTGGCTCTTCGCCCCGCGCGAGGGCCGTGGTGATGAAGCCACCGGGGTGGAGATGGACCTTTCAAAACCTAACGAGATGAGAAACGTGTAACTTTGGAGAATGCAGGGGCTGGGGGGAAGTTTCAGAGCCAGCTGCTGTTCTTAGGGGAGTTGTGCAAGTCGTCGTGTAAAAATCAGATCCAGGGCACTATTACAGAGTCGTATCCGTGGTATTTCTGTGGGGAAGCCTTGGGCGTTAGCTCGGAAGCGGTTTGTTGGAATGGGATGCAGCGCTGAGGTGCTGGAAGGACGTGCCTGCATCAGGAGCTCCGCACGGGCTGCGCCACCACGTCCCTTCGTCCCCAGAGCTCTCGCCTGTGTCCTACAGGTCGAGACAGGAGCGTTCCGAGCCAGAGGATTGCTGCAAGACGGCAATATTGGCTGTATATAATTGTCCTTTCAAAAATCCCCCCGGGCACCTGCCTGCTGTGGTTGTTTTGCTGTCCGGCAAGGGCCAGATACCGCCTGTGTGCAGGGTGCAGCCTTGTGCAAAGGCATTTCCAGCAAGCCCGTGCCTGAAAGCGCCCGATAGGTGTGGGCTGGCCGAGCAGGAGTGGCTTTTGGGGCTCGCGTTCCCCATATCTGGGTGAGCCGTTTGGGACACGCTGTTCTGTGCTGCTCTGCGTGGTGGGAACGCGCTCCCGAACGTGTAAAACCCACCCAAAGACAAGGCCCACCAAAGGCCCACCAAAGACAAGGAGAAATTCCCACCGGCTCTGAAGCTGGTTAGTGCCATACAAATCTCAGGATGTTGTGTGTATTTTCTCTCTGTCTTCCTTATTTTTGCTTTGCATCCAGGTTATCTAGCTTGGGTTCCCTAGGTGTCTTAACGTGCCCCCTTTCTCTTAGGATTGTGGAGAGTAAATAAAGGGGCAATTCCTTTATTCCCAGGCTGGCTGGGAGCAGGGATGGCCACAGATCCATGCTGAAGGCTTAAAGCTAGAACAAACTGTGTGGGCAGCACCTGACCATTACCATCTCGCTGGGAAAAAAACCAGAACTAACTACACTCAAACCTTGCTCATCTGCTATTTCAGATTCTGAGGTTTGCCGCAGAGACCCAACTCATTTCTGATAACCACAAACACATGTGGAACATTACTCTGCCCTACTTACTTTCTCTGATGCAAAAGAGATCAGGGGTCCGTGTCCAAAAACCCGATGTTTTGGCTCTAATTTCAGAGCAGTGCATGTTAACTCCCGTGGTGATGTCAACGGGAATCTTGCTTGAGGAAGAAAGTTATTCTTTCCTCAAATAAAGTTGTCTGACTGTTCTGCACAATGCATTTAAACCGAGCTTTGACTGTTCTGCATGATGCACTTAAACCAAGGGGTAGTTTTGCACAAGCTGCTATCAAAGCTGTGCATCTCAGTGCCAAATTTCACACCAGTCTCGTGAGCGAAAGAGCTGGCTCCATCTGAAAAACAGCCGGAAGATAAAAGAAACCAGAATTTTATAAAAAAAGAGGGTGTATAATTAGGATTAGCAATTCAGAAGGCACAACCACCTAGGGGGTCCTGGGGCCGCTGCAATCTCCTTCCCTCCCTTCAAACCAGATAAAACCACGATGCTGCTCACGTTAAAATCCGCAGCTTCCCTCTTGGGCTCCCTTCAGGAGAAGGGCAGGAGCGGGAAGGGCAGAGCAGAGCAACAGCCCTCGAGAAAGATGCTGTGCCCCAAGCAGGAGTGACATTCAACCGGTCTGGCAATACTCCGCCTGTTCCTTCTCGAGGAGAATATGGTATAAGTTAGTGCAAGTTCACAGAGACAGTGTGTGAATATTTAGTACAAAGTGTTCTCTCGAGGTGGGGCAGACATTTCTAGTTGTGACACAAAAAGAAGGCATTGCATAATGTTTTTAACAACTTGGCCGTGAAAAAGTGTTTCTGTGAAGTGTGTTTAGACAAAGACTATCTCACACAACACCGAAGCGCTGCAAGGCTCTTTCTGACTAGGCAATACCCTGGTTTTTCAAAAAAAATATCGGCTTTATCACAGCTAATTCTAAACATAACCAAGTAATTTGGGGACAGGGGTTTTTTTTTTGGTTGTTTTGACTTTTTCAGCTTTAGAATAAAGCTAGGGCTCTGCTAAGCAGAGGGATTCCACTCCACGTGGTTTTCACCTTCCTTCACTTCCAGATTCACTTGCTGAGTCAGAGGGAACAACGGAGATATTCAGCTAACAGATCCCAGCAAGAGATTCCCAGAGTTGGTCCATGCACTCCCTTGCTCCTGAAGAATCCTGAAGAACTGTATTCCAAATACAGATCTGAGAAAAATCCAAACAGCTCATGTAGAAGCACCTTTCCCTTGGATTTTTATTATTATTATTATTATTTTTAAATAATATACTTTGTACCAAAACACTGTCAGCACTCTTTATACAATGGAAAATGACGCCGCCATCGTGTATTAGGTAAAAGAATAAAAACAGAGCAAGACAGGAATATTTCATACCAAGATTCCATCTGTAGTGCAGAGTCCAATGTCAATCCTAAAGCCACACACCAAGTGAAAAGATCTGCAAAACAGCAGGCTCTGGCTTAATTTGAATAAAAGGAAGAAATAAGTCAGGGAACTTCCAATGTTAAGGCTGAAACTTTGATTTTAACTTCCCGATTCCCAGCTCATTCCCCCAGCAGCAGCCGCTGCCTTCGCACAGAGGTTGGTGCCTGTGAGCAGGAACCACCAGGCCTCTCTGCTCCGAGGACTCTGGTTGACCTCAGCAGCCTTTGGACTGGAGCCACGGTGGGAATTTCAGCTTGCAGTCTAAGGCTTCTTAACTGCAGGCCAAATTAGCACAAAATGAGGCTTTGCGACCGGCATCCTATCCTTAGCTTTGGATATTCCAGCTCCGGCTGCCTTAAACCACATCTTTATTGCAAGCTTAACAACACAGTTCTGTTTGTGAGACCCTTCTCTGCTCTTTTTTTTTTTGGTTTTTAAACACTGTGCTACAAAAATCGCCTTTGCATTCTGTGTCTGAGAAAGCCCCTATATTACATGTTTTCAAAATTGCCTAAATATACATTTATATCATAACTCCTCAGAAAGACCTGCTAGAGTCTACTGTGAGCAGCCAGGGGAAAATAGTGTAGTCCTAAAGAGTCAAGAAAAGTGGTTGTGTTCACTTCGAGTGTAGCACAATGACTGTGTTTATACAGCTATACCTAGTATTTAAAAAGCTACTTGAAAAGTTATTATTCATGTGCAGTAGCTGATTTTCAAGCGTTAATAACTTGGCTGTCTAGACAAGTTTTAATTGTCATATCAAAGGCCAAATATGTTCTTAAATAAGTGCAGAAAATCGCCCCATCTCCTCGGGAGAGAGGCTGGGTGCCGAACCAAGAGACTGCCAAATTTAATTTTTTTATAAAAGCACAGCTAAGCCTACAAATTTGCTATTTAAGTTTTAAAAACAGACTGACCTTAATTCAAACCTATCCTGCGCAGCAAAGTTAGGAAGCCCTGAAAAACAGTTTCTAGTGAATATGCAAAGAGTTCCCCTCAGCCCCCACCAACCAGCACTCCCACATTTCCCAGGGCCTAGAGGGCTTCATTAAAATGTAACTAAATGCTCAATAGGAAACACGATTTTTCCAGGATGATATGTTAAGTTTAAAAGAACCTAAGACATTTTGTACATTCAAAATGTTTACGCTTTGCTGTTCTTAACCATCAGTAATATTGTTCGTTTTTACTAATAATACATACACTGAGTATAAATAAATAAACTACAGATAAGCTTTAAAAATCGTATTAACAATACATTGTGCAAAACCTCGTAACGATCTACATTCTATGCAAATACCCTGACTAAAATATACAGGCCGTGTCCTGACACCCTCATGCAGTTTTTAACGCAGCCCTTGGGCCGGGTGGGAGCAACCAGCAAAATGCCCCTGCAAGCTGATTTATGCAAGAAGATCCGGCCCCCAGGGATGCGCAAAAACCCCACGGGCATCGGCGGGAATTGTGCTCGGCTAAGGACTAGACAGTTTGATTGTACCCCATTAAAGTGAGCGGGAATTTTGCCCCCGTTTCCTCGGAAGCGGGCTCCCTACAGCCCCGCGTAAGGAGCTCGGCGTGTGACCCCGTGTTGTGCTACGCTACTCCACTTCAGTGCAGAAACAGTATTTGCAAAGGAAAAACTTTGTTGTTTGTTGTCGTTGCTCTTCGGTAGCCGGTTTTAGCCCAGCATTCCAGAAATTGCCTTTCTGCGAGATTAACAAAAAGAAAAAAGACCGCGAGTCTTTCCGGATCCATTCTAATTTGATTATCCAGCACAGGTGAGCTATTTTGATCCAAGAAACATGGCTCGGTGTCTATTAACCAGCAATGTTCTTCCTTGGGACAAGCAGCAGCCCAGTTCAACGGCACGCGAGGAAAGGCAGCCTTCCCCCTGCGGCTGTGTCCGGAGGCAGCTGTCGCTCCTCCAGACCCACGGTGGCACCTGAGCCGCTTTGGATGCTACAGTCCCAACAGGGTCAGCCCAGTTTCGTAAGCTGGAGATCTCCGTTTATCTTTATCGTGTCAATTGCTGACAGTGTTTCAATACGGTGGTAAAAATCAAAGAGTTGATGTCCATCCACAAATATTCTAAAACGGGGGTGCTCGCAAAGTATCTCAACCTGTAAAAAATAAAATGATGAGCCATGTTCACACTGTAACTGGGGAAGTTTCATTTCACAGGACACGAAGAGCACCCGGTTACCGTTTCACTAACTGTCCTTGGTGTTGCTGCATGCTTTGCTACTTACAGACCATGTCACAGAGCGGGCAGCGGCCGACTGGCCCCCCACAGTCCCAGTTACACTAGATGGGTCTGCTCCTGCACGGGGGCATTGGCTCCATCTCACACTGCCATGGCCAGAGCGACCCTGGATCCCAGTCCCGCGGCTCCGCAGACGACAGCCCCGCTGCCAGCGGGGAGTTTGCCTCTTGCAGCAACGCCAGGAGCACACCTAAACTGCTAATTACAGGGGGAAGAAACCCTATCTCCAACCCATACTTTGCATGCTTTGCTTTGCTACAATTTGTTGCTGCAGAAGGGCAGCTCCCTGTGCAAGGCTCTCCAGACTTGGGTAATTTTCCCGAAGGAAGCAAAGACGAGGGCAGGAATAGGTTTGCATTTGTTCTCACACGCTGCTGCTGCACAACCGCGGAGGCAGCCAGGCCTCCCAGTTGGGCCAGACCCTGTCCTGGGGTGATGGAGACGCGGTGCAGGGCGCCCCGAACGCCCTCGGAGCACTGGCAGGAGGCACAGGCAGGGTCGGGGAGGGATGCAGCCCCTCTCTCCTCCCGGAGCCCTGCAGAAATGCTCTGGAAAGGCCACAAAGCCTGAACTGGACCATCTGCTCGGAGAGGGTGCGGGCATTCCCGACACTGCTCTGGCTCCAAAGTCCAGCTCTGCAGGAGCTGCCCCGCCAGGAGCAGGGAGCTGAGGCACAGAGCGTTCGGGAGCCCAGCTCGCTCGTGCCCTTGCAGATGTCTGGGTTTGGACGGGCCCAAAACAAAACCTGCAGGGAATCCGCGTGTAAATCCCGGGTCCCTTCTAGGGACCTTCTAGGTGGCCCCCCACACCACGGCTGAACCGGATCACAGCTCATGGGCAGCAGCGCCGGACTGTCCATCCGCCCACCCAGAGGGAGACCATCCGGGCGACGGAGCCCGCATCCCGCTTGTGCGGCCGGGGAAAAGACAGCAGAAAGCAAAACTCCCCCTCTACAGTATCTCCGCCAAGGATGTGTGGTGTTTCTGTCCTCTAATGTAAACTGTCAGCAGCGGGACGTCCACAAAACACGCTCTAGACGGTGTCTAGCTTGTCTGCGGGCCCCGGCGCCACCCACGCGAGCTCCGAGCGTAACCCTCTCCCAGAACCCCGAGCCCTTTCCGAGCGTTTCCCACGCGCGCCACGGGTGTTGCCAGGCACGGCAGGGGAGTTTGCAGGAGCAAGCGGAGCGCACGCGATTCGCAGCAAAACCGCTCGCAAACTCCCCTGCGAAAAAGCCCAGGCGTCTGGGTGAGCTTTTGGGGCTGGGGGAGATCATCTTGGGGGGGATTAGGACAGTTTGGTAGAGCACTGGCAGTGATTGGAGGGGCCACCGAGGTTTCCTAAGGGAGTGGAAGGAAGAGGAGGATTTTTCTGGGTCAGCCCTTTTCCCAGTGTAGCCAAACAGCTGAGAGAGAAGCAGCCCTCTGCAGCGGCAGACTTTGTTAGTCCTGATTAGCAAAGACATCTTCACGTAACCATAAACACTACGGATGGGAAACGGCTTCTAAGTCAACCAGTCCATCCCTCGCACCGCAGCACTTCCACGCGCACCGTTTTCAAGTGACTACCCCCTAGAGATTTAACCCCCCGGGCTCAGAAAAGGACACCACTATTGCCCAGTTATTTAATCTGCTCACACAGAGGGTCATCCCTAGAGACAAAAGGTGAACGAGATCCTCATTAGCTGCACTCAATTGCAAACAGCGCGTCCATTACAAAAAACCAAAACATGTGGCAGTCCAACCAAGCATTTACATTCTCGGGTAATAACTTAAAGCGCAGTAATAACATAGAGGCACTTGTTAATTTATAGCTATAAAACTAAACTCGGGAAGCGTGCTTCATCCCAGGCATTACCCTCTCCAGCTTGTCATAACACCCGGGCGATGTGTTTACAGCCCCGCGCGGAGCCGCGAGCGGCAGCAGGAGCTGCCCGGCCGCTCCGGCCGCGATCCCGCTACTCACCCTGAAGGGCTGGTCGGGGATGAAGGGGAAGTAGGGGATGGACGACTGCTCTTCGCCCCACTCTCCGGCCACGCAGGAGTTCCTCACGAACTGCCTCTCGGTGAACACGGCCTTCAGCTCGATGGCCACGTCGGCCGGGGGGTCCTCGGACTCGCCGCACGTCAGGCGGATGCCGAAGCTGCAACACCACCAAGGAGCGTGTGCGTGCGTGCGGGTGCACCTACCCGTCCACGTATACACATATATACACATATATACACACATATATACGGTCTACCGTGCGCCCAAGCCAAGCCCCTCACAGCAATGCCCCCTCTGCAGGCCAGAGGAGAGAGCCACATGCTACATGGACAGTGACAAAAATACACGTCCTGGGGAAGGAGGGATGGCCGTGGGGAAGGAGGGACGGTCCAGGGACGCAGGAATGGCTGTAGCGATGCAGGGATGGCCGTGGGGAAGGAGGGATGGGTTCGTTACCTCTCCGGGTTGAGGTCCACGATGCCCATCACCAGGATCTTCTTCCCGGGCCTCATGCCGCCTTTGATGTGCCCGCAGAAGGGGACGATCTGCAGGAGGACATGGGGGAGGCGGGGGGTCACCAGCCGCCGCGCTCGCCGGGTGGGTGCGTGGGTGGGGGGTTACAAAACGGGTCAGAAAGCAAGAAAACGCCAGCAGGGCGGCTCACCAGGCGCGGGAAGTACACGTCGCCCTGCAGCGGCGATCCCAGCGAGTTGTTTAGATGCCCGTCCTCGAGCTTCTGCAGGGAAACAGCAGGCGCTGGGGCCGGGGGCGGCGCGGCCCCGCGCCCCGTTCCAGCCGCCCCCGGCCCCGTTCCAACCCCCCGGCCCCGTTCCAACGCTCCCGGCCCCGTTCCAACGCCCCCGGCCCCGCTGCCCTCCCCGCGGCCCGGCGCTCACCGGCGCGTCCCGCTCGGCCACGGTCCCCGCCATCTTGTGCAGGCGGCGGCGAAGGCGGCGCGGGGACGGGGACGGGGACGGCGCCGGGGCCGGGCGGGCAGCGAGCCCCGGCGGAGCGGGGAGCCGAGCGGCGGCACCGGGGCAGAAGTAGGAAGGAGAGAGGAGGAGGGGGACGAGGAGGAGGAGGAGGAGGAGGAAGGGGAGGCGGCGGGGAGCGCCCAGAGCCCGGCCCCTGGCCTGGGGGGAGCCGCGCGGGGCGGCGGCGCCCTCCGCCGCGCCGGGGAACGGGAGCGGGATGGAGGAGGGATCGGGATGGAGGAGGGAGCGGGATGGAGGAGGGATCGGGATGGAGGAGGGAGCGGGATGGAGGAGGGGACGGGCGGGGGCCGGGGGCGAGCGGGGCCGGGGAAGGATCGGGAAGGGGATGGGCACCAGCAGGGATCAGGGAGGGGACGAGTATGAGAGCTGGGGCCGAGGAGGGATCGGGAAGAGGATGGGGACAAGGAAGGATCGGGAAGAGGGTGAGGGCGAGCTGAGATCGGGGTGGGGATGGGGGTGAGGAGGGATGGGTTCGAGGAAGGATCGGGAAAAGGATGGGGACGAGGAAGGATTGGGGTGGGGATGGGGGCAAGCAGGGCTGGGGTTGAGGAAGGATTGGGAAGAGGATGGGGACAAGCAGGGATGGGTGTGAGGAGGCCTGGCGTTGAGGGGAAATGAGGAAGAGGTTGGAGATGAACAGGGATCAGGAAGAGGATGGGGATGAGCAGGGATGAGGATGAGCAGGAATCAGGATGGGTGGGAATGGGGACAAGCAGGGATTGGGAAAGGGATGGGGACGAGCAGGAATCGGGATGGGGATGGGGACAAACAGCGATCAGGAAGGGGATGGGGACAAGCAGGGATGGGGATGGGGATGGGGACGAGCAGGAATCGGGATGGGGATGGGGACGAGCAGGAATCGGGATGGGGACAAACAGCGATCAGGAAGGGGATGGGGACAAGCAGGGATGGGGATGGGGACGAGCAGGTCAGGGAGGAGACAGGGACAAGCAGGCCAGGGTCCAGGCCAGCTGCGGGTCGCTCTGTGCAGCCCAGGCCATGGCCCTTCTTGGGTCTCCCTCAGGCCTCGGCCGCTGGAGGAAGGGCAAGGATTCCCTCCGAATCCCTCCCCATGGCATTCGTAACAGCTCGAGCTAATTGAGCCAGCTCATTACGGAAGGGTAGCATCTAATTGCCACCCAGCTCCTTCGTTGTGCAATGCAAAGCCGGGAGGAGCAGTGGCTCCCGCGTGCCCTCGCTGTGCAATCCGGCCATGCCTCTGACACCCGTTTGCAGGTAAAATTGCAGCGAGAATTGCCTCTGAGTAAAGCTGCCCGCCCTCGTCGCGGCCGCCTTGCCGCGCTCGGCATCCCTCGCCTTTCCCGCTGCGCGAGCGGCCTGTCCCGGTGCGCACGCGGCAGCGACCCCGTGCACCGTGTCCCTGCAGCGTGTCGGGTTTCGATAAACAGCTGCGTGTCCCCAGGGAAACGCTTCCCAACAGGACATGGTGCCGTTCCAGGCATCAAGAGCTGCTGAGGAAATGTAAAGATTGTGTCAGTGCTTGGGTGTTTGGCGACGTTTTGGTGGTGTGCGCTCAACTGGGAGCGTTTCACGGCAGTTTCCTGGAGTAATTCGAGGAGACCGAATCCATAAACAGGGCAGTAACGTGAAACCGTCGCACACTGAAAGGGCCAGCACTTGAGGCGAGCTCACGAGCTCACCATGAAGGGGATCTGGAGGCATCTCAGTGGGTTTGTTGGCTCCTAGGTGCACTCCCCTCTGCCCTCACCAATGCTGAAACCATATATATATATATATATATAATTCTGACCTAGGAGAGAACAGAAATGGCCCTAAGGTTTTTATTTCTGTTTAGTGGTACAGTGTTATGTGATGCCCAAGGAGCTCTTGCCACAACACGTCATCTTTTCCTCTGCTATAGAAAGAGCCACCTTACTTATTGAATAAAAGTAAATTTGCTGGACACAGAATCAGGCCAGTCAGTCCTCTGAGTCAAAGCAGGGGTTCTTGTGCGGAGACTGGTTATTATTATGTCTTTGTTTTCTTTCTCATTTCTGAATAATTAAAGAGAAGGACTTGGCCCTTTGGCTAGCTGCTTTGCCTTGCGTTCATCCTTCTTGGCTTGCTTTCCAGAATCTGGAATAAAGGCAACGTTTGTTCTGCTGGCCTCGGAGGAGCTGATTGGAACAACCTGCCGCTTGGCGGGGAAGGCATTGCCAGGCTGTTAAGGAACCGACTGCCCGTGCCGTCCTACTGCCATGTCACGTTCTCATCTCGCCCCGCGGTGGCCCGGGAGGACGCTGTGTGGCCTGGTGGCACCGCCAACAAGGTAGAGCCGGACGGGGGGGAGCCAGGGGCTGTCATGCCCATGGGCAGCTACTTGGCGTCTCCTCGGGAGCTTCCCCACGGTCGCCCTCTGCAAAGAGCCCGGACTGAGGAGAAGTCGCAGGGCACGAGCACCGTTTGGGAGCAGCTCATGAGCTGCCCAGCGCCGCCACCAAAGCTGTGCTGAGAACTGGCAAACCCAGAGCTTCATCTTCATCTGAGCGCCTTGTATCTCGCAGCCACTCCCTCGCATGACTTGGCGAGGCGCATCCCGCTGCCCTTCACCGAAAAGGAATGCCGCGCGGTCGCAATTTTGGTGTGGTGCAATTATCCTGCCTCTCTTGCCCCATTACCACTGGCATTGCTCTCCTCACGCCTGGGTGTATAGGCTGACATGTACAACCTCTCTGATTTTTTTTTATTTTGTTGTTTTGGGTTTTTTTTTTTTAATGACTGGGGAGCAGATAGATGGGAGGTGTTGCTGGTTTCGTGGAAGCCTCCTTTGGTTTCTGTGTGGCAAGGCGCTGAAGTCCTGCTCTTTGTAAGACTCTGAAAAAGCTGAGTAATAAGATACAGAAGAAAGTCTGGCAACGAGTTTGATTCACATGAGCAAGCAGTGGCTGGAGCCAAGCGCTCCGTGATGTTTTAATAGAAAAATAGTTTGGGGGATTTCCTGCCTTCCAGAGCTACTGCTGGGCCCTCGCAGGGCTCATAGGCAGTGGGCTCCTCACCTTGTCCTTTGCAGCTTTGCCACTGCAAATGGTCGGGCAGGGGTTTGGCGACCAAGGGCAACCTTGCATGAACTGGCCCTGTGCCCAGGGCACAGTTGGTGGTGGAAGCAGCGCTGGATGGACAGCAGGTGGGAGATGCTCTGGCTCTTGTCGTTGCTCCAGAGCATCCCGCCACTGGGTTCTCCTGGATTCACTCCCAGGAAATCCCAGCGGCCGGTGTCAGCACAGAGAGCTGATAGGATTGACCACTCCGGCACCCGGGGCTCCATTTGCCCTTTCATATTGGCTGTTTTCGCGGGCCATTTCATGGATTAAAAGTCAAAACTCGACATTATTTCCGTCTCCTCGCTGGCTGCCCAAAGGCTCTGGCATGAGCGTTGCCCTTGGGCGCTCACCGCATGAGTGAATAAACTCGTGTGCGGAGCTGCCGAGGGAGTCCCCGGGCGCACGCAGACCCGCTGCGTCTGCTCCGACACGCACGTGGATCACGGATGTTCATCCTGCACGTTGTTTGCTGGACTCTGCCCCGGGAGCCGGGGCACTCGCACAGCAACCCGCAGATAAGGCATTGGCGCTGGCTGGTAGCTGATCAGTTCAGGACCTTTTAGCACTTCCAATCCCTTTCCCAGAGAATCAATGCCCCAGCGCACGCTCTGATGAGAACTAAAGGCATCTGCAAGGGACAGGCTCTTTTTGTGTGTGTTTTGGAGGCTGTTTTTCCCCACTGAGTCTTATGTAGGACCTTGTTCCTGCCTCTTAGCACTTTTAATGTGAATCTCATGCTATTGACTTTTTCCTTTCGGTTTCAGTTCTAGAATCTTTGACATTTCACAAATATCTTGTGCTTGTTTTTGTTTTTGTTTTTGTTTTCAGGCATTTTTTTTTCCTAAAGAGGCAATTTCTAGCTTTTGGGCGGGGAAAGCAGTTTGTGCATATGGCTGTTTTGTAAGAACTGAAATTCCAGCAGCTGACTGCAAAGGGACTGTTACCATAAGTATCAGCATGTCAAAAAGTCTTTCTACATATGTTTTAAATTATTAGTGATTACTCCATCTGGAAGAGGCTTCCTGTTACTTTATATGATCTGAAGGACAGGGTGGGGGCTGTTTACTATTATTAGAAGCTTCAAAGAAAATATTCTCCATTTTTAAGTTGAAAGACCTGTCTTATTATTTCCATTTTTACAATGCTTTTCCGCTGACAATTCCTGTCTCTTTCCAATTCATTCCAGCAAATGAACCCTCGACCATGAGAGGATTGGGACTCTGTATTTTTACTACTAGCCCAGCAGTTAAAGCTCTGTGTGGAGCAGATCCTGCGCTCAGCTGCATGTGGGTAAGTCAGTGTCTCACTGAAAAAGCAGAGATATGGCTGGTCAGTGCAACCACTGTGTTTGTTTTGGTGCATTAGGAGCAGAGTCCAGTAAAATATAGTCAGCATCCGACTGAGTGCCACAAGGCAGCAGGTGCAGCTCTCACTGAGCACCCAAGGCTCTGGGGGCTGCTCTTCCTAGTCCAAAAAGGTCCTCAAAAGACCCAGGCTCGGACACATCTGCAGCGGCCGGAACCAAGGCCAGTCCTGGGAGGATGTGGGTGGATGTGAGCTCTGCTTTGGGCATAGCTGTGGGCCTTTGCGCTTCGGTTTCTCGTGCTGAATTCTCACTGAGGTGCTGTAACAGCCTGGATGCATCTTCCCGTTCGGATCACATGAGGAATCCTCCGTTAGAGACGCTTTGCTCTGACAGGCGTCCTGCTGTGCATTGCGGCGGCTGAGAGAAAGCTAAATAATTCATTTGGGAAGCAAGTTGTGTTGAGTGCACGGCTTAGTAAATGGAAGAGAACAGGACCATTGCAACAGTGACATGGGGTGGATTCCAGGTGTAACCCTGGACAGATGTGTGCTGACCTGTAGTTTCTAAGCATTGCATTTGGTCATTCATTGTTTCAAAATTTCTTTCTGTCCCATAATTATCTTCACAGAGGAAGGTCAATCCAAAGTGTTTTCTTGTTTTTGTTTTCCAGAGTTGCTTATTGATTTCCATTTTTAATAAAAGGCGAATAAACAGAAGATAGGCATGGCAATATACTCCCAAGCACTTAAAACAGAGAGAACACCTGTGTGTGCTGTAGCACGCTTCATCAGTGGACATCAAAGTGTCTTACAGAGGCCATAATCCTCATTTCAAAGATGAGGAAGCAGAGGTGGCAAGAGGGAACACAAGCGGCAAAGCGGGGCTGGAGTCTCCCAAGCCGGTGCTGCAGGCAGAGGATGAGGGAACACAGGAGACCAAACCCATCCTGGCCTAATCAGGACAACTCAGGTCCCAAGTGCAATGAAGGCCCAGTGGCACTGTAGAAAAAGCAGCAAATCATTCCACGAGCTATGGAGCCAGAGAAGCCTGATTTCCTGCAGTTTTGTGTCCGGAGAATGATCCGGGGGTTGTCTGGCACTGGCTTTTGATGGTGCAATCCCGGGGTGCCACTGTGGCCTTTCCCTCAGCGAGGGCACTCATGGGGTCTGGCTCCTCAGCTTTGGGCTCTGCTTTCACAAACATCTGGGGAGCTTGAGAATTTTTGAACATTTTTCCTGTGTGCCAGACGTGGCCAGAATGAGCCAGCTGATTCACAGGCTACACGTGCTTGCACCCACAGAGATATGTGTCTTGATGTCATAAGATTAGATACATATACAGGTGTGCATTTATCATAATTTATCCTACCCCATACAACTTTGAAATCAGTCAGCATTTTAATATTGTAAAATCTGTACTTTTAAACTCTTTTTTTTTCTTTATAGAGTCCTGAAAGCAGATAGAAGGTGGTAGAGTGGTAGCCAGTGTTGTTTAAGCTTACTGGAAAATGCTTTCCAAGAGGAGACACAAAATGCCTCAAAATTGGACTCTGTGTAACTACACTTTTTGAGCCCCCTGAGCTCACTGTGAAGTGAGATTCACTTAAGTTATTCCCCTGTTGAATGAATCCTACCCTTTGGCTACAGGCTGGTGTATGCCTGCAGCCGTACTGCCCTGGGACTTGCTTCTGGTGCATCTCCTAGCCCAGGGAGGGAGAGGGTGAGCGAGGATTTTCATGAGTAAACCCAAAGTCGTGATTTTCAACCCTTCTTGCTTTTGAACTCTGGAAATACTCCGAATTGCTGTCCAGCCTCCTAAATGGAAACCTACTGATAATAGGTACTTCCCGTGGCTTTAATGCCCCCTTTGAAAGTAGGCCATGGACCCCGCAGGTCTGCAGAGCAGAAGTTGGCAGCAGCTGCTCCAAAGAAAACGCACCGTATTTTGGGAGTGCTCCCAGGAGCTCAGCTGCATGTGTGCACAGAGTGCCTGGGCTGGCCCCTCGCAGCCCGTCCTTGCCCAGGACACGGCTGGACATGGTGTCCTTGGGAGGCCAGGCTGTCCCCGGGTTTGGCACAGGCTGTGCCACGCAGCTCCTAGTTATTTGTGATAACTGCTTTGGAGCAGATTGCAGCATAACCCTCTGTTTCTGCAGACGAGCGTTGCAAGCGACAGGTACCAGGGGCAAGTTGTGCTGGCTCTGCCATTCACCCTCTTCGACCTTCAGCTCTTTCTTCTTGATGCAGCCCAGGTTGCCCATCAATTAAAAAGACGCAGGATTGTGTTCTTAGCCCACAGGAGTGAGAGTTTTAATAATAAACTTTCCAAGATCAGCAAGTGAAATGCTCTATATAAATGCAGATTAATGCTACTGGAAGGCCTGCGGGTTCTTTACCTTCTGTGTCTTTCTGTGGTGTCTGCCAGCAGACCTGAATACATTTGCTCCTTAGATTAATAATCTCAGGTGTAATATCAACTGAACATGCTTTTTTTTTCTCTTTATGTTCTAAATATTATGACACGTTGTACTGTGCACCCTATGATAATCACTGTTTAGCATCTCTGTTATTAGTGCATCTCTCCATATTTTTGTTGTTACAGATCCCAGAAGCAGTATTTATGGGCACACCACAAAGACCTAGTAGTACTTCAGTTTCACAGATCGCAAATGGAGACCCATTTTTCAAGCAAATGCTCTGAGCCAGTGGTGTTGAAGCTGGGTCTTGTACCTCTCACATGCGTTCTCTCCAAACCCTGGAAAACCCTGTGTTTTCAAAAACACTGCAGACTATTAATTATAGGACCTCAGCACGGAGTTTGCAAGGGAAAGTAAATTTGCTAAACAAAATTGTTTCTCCACGTTGTGAGTGGAGTGTTTACTAGTGCTTTGGTATTGGGATCCCTGTGTGTCTGGCTACTCTTGCAGAGATGTTTTATCCGGAGGCGAAAGCCCTCGCTCCTACAAGGAGCTCCTACTCTCCTGGCTGCCTACTGAGTCCTTTAGATCTCCTTGTACATAAAGTAATACACATTTTCTCTTAATTCAGTGGTTTTTGCTGGTTACCACTATGTTCCTTGGACCAACAATACTTTATAGAGTTGAGTAATACTTTATATCTTGAGACTGTGGTTCGTAAAGACTCACTTGGAGAAAAAGCACAAATGGTGTCAGAGAAGGGACAGTTAAGGGACCTGCAGGTCCCTTTTCTCCACACCTTACCAGGAGAACAGCCGTGTCACTGGCCTTGACATCATTCTCATCCTTTCTGTTTCATGGACCTTACCTTCCTTTCTATCCCTAGTGTCAAGACAAGTGGAGGAGGATTCCCGTCGCTCCCAGTGCTGAGGATGCTTGGAAAGGAGAGGCCGGTTCAGTCACTGCTGGACTAAGGATGCCATTCCCTGTCCTTCGCCTTTGGTGAGTGTCCTGACCCCCTTGGTTGGCACTGCCAGTGCCAGGGATAAAGCAAAGAGCAAGCCTCTCGTCTCATCATCACCTTGCAGAGGGATTCAAAGGCTGCCTTAGGGAGGCAGAGAGGCCACATTCCTTCCCTATTAATGTTGGTCATGTTAGGTGTCAATTGCAATTACCTGCCCATCGCTGCAAATCCTATTGTTAGGTGCCTGCCTTTCCCTGTGGCTTATACCTGGGGTGCAGGTGAGTAGTTGGGTTTGGGAACTCCACATCTGGAGCCAGGCACCTCAAAGGAAGGTGTGGGAGCTGCTGGCAGCCTGTGGCCTGGACGCCAGCGGCGACTAGTTGTTATTGATGGAGCTGCCTTGGTTGCTTCTATACCACTGAACAAATAAAGCAGGTTTCCCAGCTGTTCCCTGCTCCAAGTGTCTTCCAGCTCCTGCCACTTTCTCCATGGCACTCCCTTTCCCTGTTCACTCCATCTTTCCTCTGTGGCTTCCTCCTGCAGCTTGAGCTCTGGCAGGAGGTCCCAAGAGTGTTAAGGTCCTCTTGGCTGAAGAGGCTTTTTCAAAGGCAATCTTGCTTTGAACTGTTTGAGTGGCTTGAGTGGTTGCAGCCACTTCTGCAGGCTTTTTCCAAAAAAGATATGTAACAAAAAAGGAAGCTTTTGCCCTGTGTTGTAGTGGCCAAGTTTAACAGCTAAATATTGAGGGTGCTTCTTACCAGCATGCCCTATTCCTAAAGAAGCCTCTGAAACTAGGTCTGCTGGAGGGCAAGGGCGTTTACTGGCCAAACCGATCCTTCTGTTTGCCTTTCAAAGCCAACGTTGCAATATTTCCCTCAGGAGCACGTTGGAGTCCTCCTAGGGCAGCTGGCCCAGAAATGGACATGGCCCCTGTTCCTTGTTCCAGCAGCTGGAAAAAATCGTTTGTAAAAAAATCATTCGCACCATCCAATGAGGTATTTCCAAAAGTGGAAACGAAGGGTGATGGGACACGCAAAAACCCATTATGAAAACAGTGCAGTGGTTAAATGGACAGACCCTGCAGATATTCTGTGTCAATATGAATAACGATGGTGCTGTGCTAAGCCTCTATTCTGTTAGAGCAGCTCAACTGCATTATTTATTCTCTTCAGTGTTGTGCCAGAGGAAGATGCATAGCTTTTTATTATTATTATCTTAATGTGTAAATCCACATCCTAATCTGGCAGGCTTTCTGCAGCACCAAAGTATCTACCTTTCTTCATGTGTCTAACAGGGGTATCTATGGTATCTATCTTCCTTGCCTATGGGATGGCTGCTTGGGAATTACTCTTTTTTTGTGTGGAGAAATGCTACTTGGGAAGGTAGTTGCTTAATGGCAGTTGTGTGTCCTGGTATCAGAGACACCTATGACTGCACTGGCATAAAAATGCTTGTGTACTTCTGGGAACTGCTAGAAGCTGTGCTAGCAAAAGCAGATTTTTCCTTTGCGTGTGGGGGAGGCTGGTACTGTAAATGAATATCAGTGTAGTTAAAACAAGCCTGGCACTGCTATTCATTTTCAGGCCCCCAGTTCAGACATATACAGACAGGGACCAGGACCTGTGCAGGGATCGCGTGTGTTGGTGTCCAGCTTATCTCATGACCTTCAGCTCTCCACCAACAGCTGGACCCTGGAGGCTCACTTTACAGAGAAAAAATCATAGGAAGCAAAGGGCCTGATGTATTTTCAACACCTATTTTAGAGAGGGATGAACTATGGCCTAGAAAAATCTATTTCTAGCTGCTGAGGCTAAAAGGAGCCCCGGGGAATGAGATCAATCACGTCCCATGTGCATGTCCACCGTGGCTTAGATGAATCTTCCCCTCCCGATCTGCTGGACTGAGGTCCTGGCTTCCCACCCACTGCTGCAATGTGGGGCATCAATCCCCGCTTAGCTTGTCTTAATTAAGACCAGCTCTATTGCGTGGTGGCTCCTGCCCTGAGGGTGTTTCCCTGTAAACAGATGCTTATTACAAAATACACCGGGAGAGCCCAAAAGCTCCATCCTGGAAGGTCTGGGGGTTCTTTCCGCTTTCAGACATTACTGCTGGCTGATGTGGGCTCCGCTTTCAGAAGATGTCTCCAAGGCCAAGGCAGCCTGGGAAACCTAGGAGGAAAAACCCGTGGAATCGGAGGGAAAGGACAACCCTTTAGCGTTCTGCAGTGGGGATTTGCTTCCCATCCATCCTCTGCCTCTGCACGGATACACCTAGGCAGGGAGCACGTAGAGCCCGCGGGGCAGCATCGGAGCAGCAGCCTCTCGGGCTGTGGTGTTTTTGTTGCAGTGCATTAGCCCATGTCTGTTATTGCACAGCCTTTTCCTTTCTCCCTTGTCTCTTTTGGCCTTATCAGAAAGCGTGAAATCTTTTCAAAGAATTTTAATCTTTTGCAACGTTTGAAGTGAGCCTGGAAAAACACTTCTTAGGGAAAAAAAATATTACGGTGTTAATAAACCCCTTCCTTAATGTGGTTCTTGGCTTGCTATTCTGGCTGACACGCTCTCTTGTAGATGCAGTATTGCAATAGCAGGAGTGCAGTAGCAAATGGTGATTATTGCTGGTAGGAAGAACCACACCACCATATCCTGATGTGCTCATTGCCTGTGCTGAGTGTGAGCTTCTGGTAGACACACTTGCTGTGTGGTTTTCTGCAAAACAGAGGCTTAAAGCTGATAGACATTTTCTACAACCACCCGAATTGCACCTCAAACTGCGGGATGATTAAGATCAGGTTTTACAGTCCATCAGTTGCCTTCTCAGGCAGAACTCCTCATTCAGCCAAAGATAACAGATTAGCATCAGGGAATTCATCAGCTATAAATCTAAGGTGTGAAGTAAAATAAACACATCACAAAATTTCTGCCCTGTTTCTTCCCACCGGATCTTAAGCCGATTCATGTATTTTGGATCCCTGACTGCATATGGGGAGCAAAATGTGATACGTTTTGGTCTTTTGGACACGGAAGAGATTGACGTGCTGGAACAGGGTGGGACAGACAAGGTGTGGGTGTCCTCGGCGAGGGATGAGCACCGGAGCTTTGGGGATCGCTGCCCAAGTTCAAAGCGTTCGCGCAGGAACTTGCCTCTAATTAGGTGCTTGAACCCAGACCCAAAGCAATTAAAATACCTGCACAAACACAAAATTCACTGTCCCCTAAGCATACATCCCTGTGCATTGTTGAGTCAGCCCACAAAATATAAGGTGGGTTGTGGCAGGAGGATTTTTAGTCCTCAGGTTTAAGCTACCTGAGATCATCGGGTCAGAACTGAAGTATTTTGTAGAGATTCAGCCACCAGTGTCAAGGTCTGGGGGAGTGCAGCTTCTGCAAATGTTCCCAATTAACATCTCTAATCTTATTATCTCTAGTCTTTTATCTTCACATTTTCTTAGGTGTTTGTTTGTTTTCTTTACATTTGTTTACATATACAGAACTGAAGGTTTTTCTGGAAATGCTGGTAGGGCTTTTAGCTGTAAGAATGATTCACTGAGAATAATTAATTCAAAGATCTCAGCATCTCTTTTCCTTGTAATCTGGTGGTGGATATTCTGTGATTTTCTTGGAAGTACTTTTCCCCTGAATGTGCATGGGTTCACACCCACACCGACTCGCACACATTTGCAAATGCAGACGCTTCCCTCTTCTTCCTTTGGGACTTCTAAATGTCTCCGTGTTTCTTGAGCAGGACCTATCTGACCTGCAGAATTAACACTTTCTGCTATGTGTCTCCTTTTGTGTATCCAGAAGCGAGACCAAGCTTCTGAGGTTTGCAGGAGCCATCCTGTGACTCCACAGGTCGAGAATTAAGCATTTTTTCATCCATACTATAAAGCTGCCCGAGCTTCCAGAGCAGTGTGGTCACATGCAAACTGCATCCGCGAAAGGTCTGTGTCCTGTGCCAGCTCCTGACGTGTGTCCAGGCTTGGTTTGGGAGATCAAACCACGATCAAACCAGGCTGGGCACTTTCCCAAGGAATTAAACAATATGATTTGCTCCCAGGGCCTGGATCTGTCCCCTGGCACTGTTTAATTTAGTAGCATCTGCACAAGTGTTGTTCCCAGTGCAGAGCTTATCACTTGCTCACATTTTAATATCTATTGGCAGCAAAAGCAGGGAGTTGTGCATGTCTCAGCCTTTCCGAGCCCTCAGGAGTGTTACTTACACACAAGAATTAAGCATGGACCTTGCAGTCTGTGAAACAAGCTCCTACGTAGTGTCTGGGTAAGATATCCCTACCTGGAAGTGAAGTCTCCCATGAAAGGGTGTAACTTGACCTTTTTGCCTCACAGCGTTCCCAGATTTCCTCTGGAATTTAGGCACATGAAGAGAAATCAGGGGGGCTAAATAAGTGTAGTACACACGGGTTTTTTTCTCCTGTTTGGAAAAAGGTCATTTATGGCAACACCAGAGTTTCCCTCGCCTTAGAATTTTGCACTGTTATTTCAGGAGCTAAAATCTACTACAGTGCTTTTTAATTATCATTCTTCCATGACCAGGAAAAGCAGTGGCTTTGCAGTGACGGTCCTGGCATTGCAATACTCTTTTGGATCCTGTGCATGGTAGCCGGCAGGCCAGCTGGGTTTAACGAAACCCAGCTCATGCAAGGAGCCTGCAGCAGGGCATGGAGCTGCTCCATAACTATGCTCCCTGTTTTTCTGCCTTGGATATGAAACAGTCACTGGAACAGGACAATTTTATAAATTCCAGGAGGGCCGACATTATTATAAATAACCATAATGACACTTGACTCTTTGAGGGCTTTTAGTCAAATACCTCCAAGCTCTCGCTCTTCATAAAGAGAGATAAATGTAATTATCACAGTTCTAAAGTGAGGAAGGCTTAATGAACTGCTCATGGATACACAGCAAAGCAGGAGCAGAACTGGGAAGAGAAACTGGCTTTCCTGACTCCCGGAGGGCTGCGCTGCCATTCAGAGAGACCTGGACAGGACGGAGAGATGGGCAGAGAGGAACCTCCTGAGGTCCAACAAGGACAAGTGCAGGGTCCTGTCCCTGGGGAGGAAGGCACCAGCACAGATTAGGGGATGACCTGCTGGAAAGCAGCTCCGCAGCGAGGGATTTGGGAGTCCTGGTTGACAACAGGTTCCCCATGAGGCAGCAACGTGCCCTCGCGGCCAAGAAGGCCCATGGGCTCCTGGCCTGCATGAGGAGGAACGTTGGCAGCAGGGCCAGGGAGGGGATCCTGCCCCTCTGCTCAGCCCTGGGGAGGCACCTGGAGCACTGGGGGCAGCTCTGGGCTCCCCAGGACAAGAGGGACGTGGAGCTGCTAGAGAGGGGCCAGCGCAGGGCCATGAAGATGGTGAAGGGACTGGAGCAGCCATCGTGTGAGGAAAGAGGGAGCGAGCGGGGCCTGGTCAGCCTGGAGAGGAGAAGACTAAGAAGGATCTTATCAGTGTGTACGAATATCTTAAGGAGGGTGTCAAGAGGATGGGGCCAGGCTATTTGCAGTGCTGGTCAGAGGTAGGACAGGAGGCAACGGGCACAAACTGAAACACATGAAGTTCCATGTGAATGAGGAAAAACTTCTTGAGCAGAGGAGAGGATCTTTTTTTTTGTAGCTGTTTTGCTGACTCCAGGCCGGGTGTAATCAACTCTGTTCCTTAAAGCCTGTCCAGGCTGGGTGCAGAACCACACCAAGCCGGTCGCTGCTCTGCACTACAGCCCTTATAAAAACTCTGGAAGTGCAGGTGCTAGTGGCATCTCCACAGGCTTCCTGGAGGCCTCTCCTGACCTTCCATTCTTTTGTGGAGCTGTGGCAGAGGGTGAGTCGAGCTCTTTGCTTCACAAGTGACATCACCTCCTTGCTTGGGGTCAAAATGTAACGCTGATTTTTCCCGTGTCTTGGCCCCCTCTCCCCAGAATACCATGAGCACGTGTCCGCGGCCACGAGCTGACACCGCTGGCCTGTCCCCAGGAACCGAACCGAGTGGAGTGTCTCTACATGAGGTTTTCCAGCATTTGCTGATAGCTCCTCACGTTGCAGCACCAGGAGGCTTTCAAAACAGGGAGGTATTTCTACTCCTGGCAGAAATACGATGCTTTCGCGCAGTCCCTGCCTTTGCCAAGGAGGGAAGTTGGCACTGCCAGGGCAAGGGCTGCCTGGGATGGCCTATGACTACGGGGATTTTGTTTGCAGCCATAAACAGAGCGCCCTGCTTGGCATTTGTTCGGATTACTGCAGAATGCAGTTGTCATTTTTGATTACACTTAAGCTTAAGGGCAAGTGAGGTTGGGGTGCGGGAACACACATGGATCTCCAGTGAAAAACTCCCAGGCTAAGCGCGGCTCTAGAGCCAGGGCCTTCAGCCCAGATGCTGCTTGGAGATACCCTCCCTGAGGCTGTTTTTTGCCTCAGGGCCGAACCTATAGAGAAATACAGAACCTATAGAGAAATGCAGCGCCCAGCTGGCCCTGAGGTGCCCTGAGGGCACCGTGCAAGGAGCTGCACCCGCAGCTCCCACCTCGCTCCCATCTCCTTCCCAGATGTGAGCAGCTGTGCAAGGAAGCCCTGGCGCAGTGCAGGTTTCCCTGGTGTCACTCGTGCCAGAAACTATTCTTGGACACCACCTACTGGCATCTGCTTTATTAACCATCCCCAGCAGCTCCCGGCTGGGCGGCAGGAGACCACCCTGACCACAGCTGGCCATTGCCACCTTGGTGCCGCGTTTTAAAGCGCCGAGGAAGAGCAGTGCGGTGTCTGACCGCTCTGCCTTTCAGCAGCAACACCAAACCCTGCACCGTGGTGCTTACTGTCCCTGAACATTGCAGTGTGGAAAAGGCCTTTGCCTTTGCGCGCCCGGCTCGGGCCCATGCCCAGCCTCGGTGCTGGAGGGGACGGGGATGCCACACGGGGCTGCAGAGATGTCAGCAGGAGGTAGATGTTGGCAGTGCTGTACACAGAGCTCTGCCCAAGCACACAGAGCACCACCAAGGAGGGACTGGCATCCCCATGGAGAGTTCTTGCAGCCCTGCATTTTAAGAAACACACACAAACAAAACCCACCTCCTGCAGCTCCTCAGGACGCTCAAACTGCCCGAGTGGCCTCACCTGGGCCCTTCGCACAGCAGGGCTGCCTCAGCTCAGCCCTGGGCTGCTTGCATAAATGCAGCCTTCGCCCCAGGCTGGGGTAATGCAGCTAGGAAAAGCTGCTGAGCTTTCCAGGGCCTTGTTTGCTTTAAATGGCCATCTCTGAGATATAAGAGTTTGGCAATGGGGGGATGTGGCAGGTGGAACTGTCTCCTGAAGGGGAGCTTGTCCGGGATGTGCGTGGAGGCCGGGAACCCATGGCATGATGACCTCTAATAGTAAGTGTTGCTTAAAGCCACTGTGTTCCTTTCCCCACATGTAACTTAAGCCTTTTTCCTTCAGACTCTGTAGCTTTCTGTTATATCTTGCATTGCAGCAGGCCCAGCGAGGTGAGATGGGTTCTTGGAAGATGCTTGTGTGGCTGGAGAGTGTTTCTGTGGCTCAGTAACTTTCCCAATTGGGCACGCTTTCCCTTTATAAAGAATAAATGGGAGGTGATTTATAGCCTCCATTGGTATAATGTGACCCTGATTACAGGATTACAAGCCTGTAATCATAACAAATGATGGCTCTAGGTGTTATTGCTTTCTTTGCCTCATTACTGCACTGGGTAGTTCTGAACTGCTCTTGCTGCAAAGGGTAAATGTGGTAGGCTGGAAAGAAAATGCTAGAACTCTTGTAGTGGTTCTGATCCACCTAAGGAAGCAAAGGTGTTTTGCATGTCAGGAGTGTGCTGCTTTATTCTGCAGAAAAAAACACTACTAATGGGTTTGCTCTTTTCTTAGCTGTAAAGATAGAAAGTCCCGATTTCCCCTTCTTGCCTTGCAGATAAGGTCTTGCAGAGAAAGCACCTGCAGTCCTTGCAAATGTTTCCATTCCTACGTCCAGCTCTGACTCATCATGACTCCCAGCCCCTTCTTGGTCGCTGTCCAAAGTGACCTTTATCTGCTGGTGTGTTTGCACAGGAGCTTTGCAGGGCCACGCAGTGCACTGCTGGATTACATAGCCTATAAATAACCCGTTCTGCACTAATAATCTTCCTATCTCTGTCCAAATGAAGAGAATACGTGGCAGCAGCAACCCCACACGGGGCAGTAGGCTATGACTCTCCTGTTTCAAAAGACTTGAAAAATAAGTCATACATCCTTAAGTTAGTGTGACAGGCCCAGCTTCTAACGCTGCCCATAGGCATTGGGGCTGAAAGGTCGATCGGGCACCTGCGTTACGTGTCGTGTATGACCTGCGTGCCAAGGCAGCAATGTGCCCTTGATGGCAAGGCCACCACAGCCCTCTGCTCATGGTGCTCTTGGCCAGAAGACGTTGGGAAGCTGTAATGAAACAGGAGGTCATCAGGCTATTGAGGGCTGGCAGCTCAGCCAATTCCCTAGGCACCGGGGTAAACTCGCATTAAGGTTTTGCAAATTTTGGGTGTAGACAAGCCTCAACAAAATAACCTGGCCTGGTCAAAACTGCCAGCACCATAATTATCACTAAAAATTAATTAGTAGGAAGGAAGAAGAGGAGGAAAGGCAGGCTTTGAAGGTTTAGTTGTGGAGGGGACGGGAGCTGGGCAGAAATCTTATAACTCTGAAGGGTATTTGGACTAGTGACCATAGATCCTGGTCCTCAGCAGAAAATATGGCAAGAGGCAGATGGGGTCGATGCCACCTTCCCAATGGGTGCAGTGCTGGAGTTATCTTCTGAAACTCTGGGTTCAGGCCTCATTGGTCTGCTACTAGGGCCCTCAAAAGAAGTGCTGATCTCTGCTGTCCGTTCTGGATGCCCCATCTTGAGGCTCTTTCTGGTGCTGCCCAAGGAAGGAACCAGTCAATCCAGAGACTGAGACTTTCTAAAGCATCTTTAGTGTGTTCCTCAAAGATGCATCCCAAATCCCTGGATGCCCTGGGAATAGATCCTCACCTATACCTGCATGAATAGGCAAGCTTTATACAGTGCCTGGTGGAGCTGGGACCCTGGGCAGGTCAAAAAGACTCCATGAGAAGATGCATTTCCCTTCCATGAGATGGAGAGCACCTTTCTCCATGCTTGGTCTCTAATTGAATGAGAAACAGCCTATTTTTTGAGCTTGGAAAAGCTGCAGACCACTGAATGAGGGTATGGAAAGATATGTGGGTGCACCATATGTCTTCACTGATTAAAATACACTTACTGTAAGCAAAAGCTACAACAGTGTTTGTATTTCTGGCTGCCCAGTGTTCCCTTTCCACATTTAGTCTTTCTTGGGTTGTGGTTTTCCTCGTGGCTGCTATTTTCTATTGCTTGTCTCTGGATTAGGATTTTTTGTCTTTCCTGAAAGTCTCATGATTTTCACAACGTTTAGCAGGAAATTGATGCTTTGTCATAACTCTGGGGGGAATAGCTGCTCGATTACTCTAATACTTGCATGTGCCTGGGTCAACCAGGAGCAAATGGTGTGTTCTTTCTTGCCTTGGTGGAATGTTGAGGTTGTCCCTTGTCCTCGTCCACAGGAAAGTGAACAGCTTCTGATTTCTGTTATCTGTTCCAGGACCTGATTAAGCCATGTGCAGTGAAGACATTTTGAGCAGAAACACTTGCTAGGACCAGAAATCCCTATGTGCAAACAGCAGATTGGGGCTTAAAGCAATGGCCCATGTTAATTGCTGCAGAGTATTGCAGTCAAGTGACCAAGAAGACAAAAACCAAAGCCAAACCTTAGAGATGAGTTAAGATGGTGACAAAAATTCCTGGAGCTGTGAGATAACCAGACAAGGCTATAACAAGGCTCTATAAACTTGCCCGAAACTCTGTGGGATTAAGGCAAGATAAGAAGGCACAAGACCCTCCATGGCACAAGTCTTCTGCTCTGGGGACATCCAAAAATCAGCTTGTAGCTACCAGCCAGGAGGAATCCAAGAGAGGGGAGGGCATGACAATCCTATCCTGGGATGTTTGGATGCACACAAGTGATCCTGGCTGGACCTTTTGGATGCACTTGGCTTGGTCCCTTTGAGGATGCTGCTGGGGGAGTGGGTGGGTAGAGTGAACTTATTGGAGACTCTTTAAAATAAATATATAAGCATCTTCCCCAGCCAGGAGGTCTTACATGGAGTTTTTTAAGACTAACTTCCTACAGTGGTGGAACTGAATGTTCCAGTTCTGCTAATGATTCATGTGGGAGGTGATACATTACCATGCAATAGTGTATATTTATATATATTTCATTAAAAAAAAAGATAATTAAATAGCAACCTGCTATGTTAAAGAACAGTAATGCCAGAATCAGGTACTTGCTCCTGCAAAGTGAAGTTGTTTACGTAAGCTTCATGCTGCCCTCTTGGAGGAAGGCTACTTCAAGTGAAGTGTTGGCCGTGTGCTCCTCATCTTCTGCACGTCCAGCCCAGGATGCCTGGTGCCTACGTGGTGCAGACACATGGACACTTACAGGTGACACCATTGAGTCTGAGTATAAATACCACAAAAATGCTGTAAGGAAAATCAGGCCACTGGGGTGGCATGTAAGACTTTCTGAAATAGGTGGTCTTGACTGTGAAATGGGTGATGTTGCCAGTGGTTAAGCAGTAAGTGAAAACATCTGGGGAAATGGCACTGAAAATGGCTGTGATTTGGCTTGGCAGAGGCAAGGGGAGGGATGCAGGGGCTTTTAAGTTACTTAAATGTTTACCACAATATGCTCAATCCAGGCTTCAAGCAAATGATTTGATGCTGATCTGATGATTTTTGGCATGGCAGCTGCCCTAAGCACTGCTGTGATAGATGCATAGTGGGCTGCTCTTGCTATCCTTGTTCCCTCAAACCTATGGAGACTGCTTGTTGCCAATGGGTGGATCTGTTCTGTAGCAACACAAAGCAGATGATTTTCCATCCTGAAATACCCAGGTGGATTGCCAGAGCCAATCCTCTTCGCTGCAGACCCATCCTACAGCATTCCCTCAAATCCCATCCCATCTAACAGCACGCACAGGCTGATCCCTGGCACTGAAGACACCCGCATTAACCCGCTGCAGGATTAGGGTCCTTGAGCAGTTGTTAAGCGATTAGTGCTCTTGGGTCTTGGCACTTGCTGGACTCATCCTGAGAATGTTTTCCTGTGAGGCTTTCCGCTGCCTTGATGCCTTTGGAAACCCTGGATTTAATGCAAGCAGTAGTGAAGATTAAACTGGAAGAGGCCAGAGCATGTTTTAGGCTCTTGCCATTGCTGCTAATGGGAAGGAAAGTGCTTGCCAGGCCAGTGCTGCTGAGCTGCTGCCTTCCTGGGTGTTTTCCTTGAGGGAAAATTCCCATTAAAGGGCTTTTCTGCCCTGCTTTATGGAGCTTAGCGCTAAGGAGAGTGTGTGCCCATGGAGGAGCTGGTCTTTTTCAAAAGATCCTCTTGTCAATGGGGCAGTAGCTTTATTGCAGATAATCAGTTCTGCCTGTTAAACCTTTATCACAGGCTAGACCCTTCATCAAAGTGTTTTGGTAATGCAAGGGAGTGTGTGTGTGTTTCTGCTTTTGGTGGGACAGCTGCCAGGATGGTTAAATAATTTTTAGCTGGAAACTGCTTTCCTCTATCATGGTCTAGGCCGCACTTATCCTTTCTTTAGAGCTGTGTGTCTTGGTAATACTGGACATGGAGTTGCTTCCAGTGTTTTCCCCCTGCGTTGCTGCTGCCCACTTGCTTTCACGATGGGCCTTTTGCCACATACAGGAGTGTTAGTGGGTGAGGAGCATGCAAGTGCTTCCCTACCTCTCCTCTGACCATCCGTTCTTCTCCAGAGCTTGCCTGGGGTTTCTATCAGCATGGAGCTCGCTGACCTCCACTCATCAGCAGCGCTTAGCAGGCATGTGTCAAGTCAAGGTGACCGTAGGAAATGGGGAATTTTGGCCTGGCCATTCACTGGATGAAAATGTAATATCTGATGTCATACCCAGGTGGCTTGAGCTATCTGAGCTAAAAAATGCAAGTACAAGTGGGCTCCTAAAGGCTGGCCCAGCTGGGGAATGGGTGCCTTGTAGCTGGTGTAGATGGGCCTCAGGCCCACAGTGGTCCTAGGCTCAAGAGCAGGTCTGGCTGGGCACCCTTTCCTTCCCCATGGGTGCTGCCAGGCAGACCCACATCCAGGCAGTTTTTTCCCCCTTCCCAAGACAGTCTCTGGAGGAGTCATTCCCAGCCTGGTGCTTTACGGTTTTAACCAAAAGCCTGTGTTTGTCCTGGGCATTTCTTTGTTCTCTGCTCTCATTTGGCCTTGGGAAGTGCCTAGGTCCCATGTGCTTTGCCCTGTAGTTGCTCAGTTCTGAGGCCCCTGCCTTGCGTTGCACAAAAGGCTGAGGACTTCAGTGCTGAAGAGCATTGGGACTTGGCTAAAACCCCTCACATTTGAGGGAAACAATGCAGAAATATAAAAGCCACGAGTGGTGCAGGCATGAGTGCATCGGAGGACTTGTGCTCCGCACCGTTTCGTGTAGCTTCTTCTGTGTTTGTGAATAAAACTGCTGCTGTTTCTGTCTGTGGTTCTGCCCAGAGTGCTCGATTCCCTCCACACATCTCCACGTGTGGAAGCGCATGGAAAGCAGGCGCTCACCGGGAATGTGCAGCGCTCCGCTGGTTCTAAAATGCCCGCGTTGAGTAATGGCATTTCTCTTGCATAAGTGTTTGGTTTCAGGAGGTTTTAGCCAATCAGTAGCTGCAGCCCACTGAAAAAAGGCATATCCAACTCCTGCGTGTATTGCTATTATTTTTAACAATGCATGATTCTTAATCTGCTGAAAGTTGTGTAAAATCTCTTTAGATAAGTTTGAGCGGCAGAGGCTCTGGTAGCTGCGCTCTGGCTGTGAGATGCTGCTGAAACCCCTGTGCTGGGAGGATCACTGTGAGTAACATTCCTAATTCTAAAGGATGTTTGTGGTGGAGAACTGCAGGCAGGGAAGTGTTCTGGGCACTTCTTGCCAGCAATAAATTGGGGTGAGATGGGAGGTGAAAGGCAGGGAGTAAAAATATTGACTGATTTGGAAATAACGCTTCCCTCCTGGGTTTCGGCAAGGGAGTATGTGTTCCTCTGATGCTGTGTGATCACGTCTCTTCCAAATATGCTAACAAAAAGGGATGCTGAATTCAACTACAGAACTGCCAGAAGAACACTGAAGGGCACAGGTTTGGCTGGACAGTGAGATCCAAGGACCATCTAGTCCCATATACTTCCCTGGAGTGGTCAAGAGCAGGTGTTAAAAGGGGAAAAAAAGTAAGAACAGGGCAAGCACATGGTGGGTAGTTCTACTGCTTTTTCCCAGCTTTCAGAAATCTGTGAAAGAGCCAAAAACTGAGCCAAGAACTGTATCTTTAATAGCCCTAGTATATCTTTCTGTTGAGAACTTACTACTTCCTCATATCTCTGCTGAGGACAGTAAATTGTTTAGGGATTTTACTGACTAATCTAATTAGGATTTGGCGTCTTGAATTAAACAAGCTCTTCCTCAAAGGATTTTCACAAAAACAAGTGTGTATTTTTCAGTTTAGATGGAACTGAAAAGGAGAGGCTTACATGAATTTAAAAGAGAAAATGGAATTTTCCCTCCCACTTCCTTAGGGTGTATCTGGACTCAGCTAAACCCATGAACAAAGCATAGAACTATATAGCAATCCCCTGAAGTGGGAACTGGAGTTTATTTGTTAAAGGCTGAGCAGCTGGGAACAATTTGGTTATTGAATTGAAGGGCAACTGCCCAAAGAAGAGCTCAGTTCTGTGGGGAAAAACTTCAAGATGCAGTTTTTGCCTGCAAAGTGAGTGCCTGTACCTCTACTTATATAGAGGCACAGATCTTTTCCCAGATATAACAAGTACTCAACTAATGGAGTTCCCCTAGGAGAGCTTGAACTGGTGGTTCCAAAACTTGAAAAATGGAGTGTGTGTGTGTATGTATATATTTAAACAATCTATAAAGTTCCTGAGTCCTGCTAAAACATTTAATCCTTGTATGCAGCCAGTCGGTGAGGAGGTAATACTGCTGTGGGAAGATTATTTTGCAGGAGCTACAGCCTTTGCAAGGTAAGTGTGAAAACTGTATTGAACTAAGAGGCCCTCAACTGCAAAGCTGGCTTAAACATTCCCATGTTTCCCTCCCAGAACAGTGTAAATGCAGCAGTGACATAAGTTAAACTCAAATCCTCCTTTTACACTTGCTTGCTACTTAGTTAGAACTTAAACATTGCAAGACCTCCCCAGGTGAATCTGAGCTATAATGACCTTGTCCCTGTGCAGCTAAGGGACAGCTGGTGTCCCATGGGCTGCCCATGGGCTCTGCTGAGCTCTCCTGGCTCCCTGCATCAGGGCTGTCCAGGACAGCCTTTCCCAGCACGGTGTTTGGTGCCTGTGTGGAGGTGCTGGAAGAATAAGTTGTCTGCCCTGTTTTTGGACAGTTCTCTGGGCTGCTGATACTGGCTGCTGTCAGAGGGTGCTGGCTCCATCAAAGGTCCACCTAGTGCAAGCAAGGTCCTTTTTGTACTTAAGTATGTATGCAATTCTGGTATGTGTGTTTTGCTTTTTGATTATTGCATCTTCAAGCTTTCTGCAATCAGAAAGGCAAAGGTTTTCCTCAAGCCCCAAAACACCCTCATTGAAAGCCAGCAACTAAAAGTGAGACTTCTTGTTCCAAAACTCTCAGGCATGGAATAATCCAAGCATAATTTGAGAGCTAAACTCTGATTTCTTTTAGAATAAAATGGACTCTAAGCACAAGAAGCTGAAGGTTTTGTGGTGTTCTTGTCTCTGGCTACGTTCATGGTCATGGTGATACTGAATGCTGGCAATGCCACCGGACTGTTCAAAGGTAACGCAGGCAGGTGGTCCTTGTTGGGAGAGGTGACTGTCATGTACTGTGTCACTTAATGATGTAGTGGTGCCTTGGACAGGAGAGAGCTGCCTGTCACCTGTCACTTCTCCAAGTGCATCTGCGTGAAGGCCAGAAGGAGCTGGCTAGGGCCTTCCTCCTGATGCTGCAAGGATGTGTCCAAGCCCTGTCCAGGACAAAGCAAATGTCTCTTGTGCCACCCTGGGACCTGCTCTCCTGGTTCTGCATCACAGGAACATGCCCAAGGTTCCCTGTAAAGGGCAGTGATTCCATAATCCTTTTTCAAGGCAAGCCCATTGCAGCACAGGGATTGCTTCAACAAGGGCATCCTCTCCCCTGCCTTACACCAGAGGTGAGGACTAAGCCTCGGGGAGGATTGCAGGGCGGGAAGGTCGGCGGTCTTTCCCCGTTCCTGGTGTGCAGTAACACCTTCACCGCAGGTCTGTTCCGGAGCACCCCGGGAAGCATCTGGGAGAAATACAGCACCGGCATCACCCCGGGTGGCTGCACTTTCCTCATTGGGAACGTCATCTACACGTGGCAGCTCGTGTGGCTGCTGTACGCTCTCAGGTATTCGGAGCACAGAGCAAGCGAGGGCTGGGGGGCTTTTCCCTTCTCTAGCTGCATCTGTGATCCCCTTTTCTGAGGCTTCTGCTCAGCATAAACCCCTGCAATTCCTCTTGACTCGACCTGCTGAAGCTCTGCTGCTGAAATGTCCTTTAGCTCCAGCATCCAGGGCTGGGAATGGTGTGAAGTGCTCGTGCTAACTCCTGGACAAGTGACAAAGCTCATGACCAGTTTTCTGAAGTTGACTTCCCCTGCTGTGCGTGGGCTGGCAGCTTATCCAGGAGCTGCTTTCTCCCTGCTGAGAACTGACAGTCCATAGGGCAAAACTCATGGATCCCAAGGCTGACCTGTGAGTTGATGCTCCATTCGGTGTTGGGATCTGCCCTGGGAAATGTCCTGTGTTGTGGAACGAGGCTTAGAGCCTTCCCTGGGGCTACAGGATTGGTAATGTTGCTGCCTCAAGCTGTGTTCTGCAATATCAGTAAGATTCCCTGACAACATCTCGGGGATAAACTTATATTGCAGTTTTTTGGTGAACCCTGGGGGCTGGATACTGCTGAATTCAGTCTCTTGTATTTGCTGTTTTCATGTGTCACAGGTGCTCTCCCTGAGATCACTGAAACCAGCCAATGCTGAAGGAAGAAATCATCTGATTTAAGCCGAAATACTTAACTTCAACATAGACTCCCCATTCTCAGGAAGAAAAGGAGGTCAAAAGGGTTTGTGTGTTGCTTGTTTTCCTTCTCCATCCCCACTTTTCCCTGGCAGGAATGAACTTGGATGCGTCTACCTTGAGCCAGACTTGCTGCCCGTACCTTTTTACATGGCCTGGATACTAAATAATGGCCTGAACGTGGGATGGCTGTTTCTGTGGGACCGTAAGTTATCTTTGTTGCAGTCCTCTGCTCCTAGCCCTGTTGCTGGGGCTGCCCCAGTACTTTGTTGCACCATTTTCCTTTACTATGTGAACACAGTTTGAAAATATGGCAAGCTTTGACAGACTTTTATAAAATGTGAGTGTTTTTATACAGTGGTCCCCACCTCATGGACAAGGAGATGGTTGTTGAAATCTAAGATATCCCCAGAACTGCTGCTCCTTGGCTTTTTTTTTCTATAGGTAGAACAGGAGCCGTGTTGCTCTTCATAAATATGAAGCTCCTTGCCTTGGGACTGTTTTCGTAAACATGGTCATGTGAAGGGCACATAATAGCACCCTGGTTGGTGTAGAAATCAGCTGCAGTCAGGGAAATAATTGCATGATTAGCAGCGGATGTCAAAATAAGGGCTACATGCAGTGATTAGCTTTATTAAAGGCCAAACACTGAAGCTGTGAGTTAAGGCATCGTGCCACGAGTGAGGCGATGCGCTGATGCTGTGTTCTTGGTGCTAGGTACCTGCTCGTGGTCCTGGCAGCCCTCGCTGTTGCTGCGTGTGCTGCTGCCTTGGTCTCGCACGCAGCCCTGCACTCTGTGGTTTGCCAAGGCTCCCAAAGCCGAGCTCCGGCTCATCCGGGTGCTCGTAGGTGGCCTCCGGGACGCTGTGCCCTTGGGGGAAGCTCAAAGGGCCGCGTTCGTGCAGTGCTGGAGGGTGGAAGGTCCAGTGGTGATTGGGTTCTGCCTAATTGCCAGGGATAGGAAAAGTCACTCTGCTCTAAGGAGTGGCTGTTCATGTTCAGCAAACTGCAGGACATAAATGAACACATGCACTGTTCCTGGTACCCTCCTGGGCTCGAGCTCTAACCTGCTGCCTGATCCTCCCTCTCCCCGTGCTGAAAACCCTGTGCTGCAGTTCATCCCCTGGCTGCTGTGTGTGTTTTGACCCCCTTTAGCTCCTTTGCTTGATGCTGCTCAGTGAGAAAGTGGGTCAGCTGAAAAAAGAGCATCCAAGGAGCTAGGAGGGCCCTTGATGGAAGGGGAAGCTGCAAAACTCTCCAAAGGAATTCCTCTGGATAAAGATTCCTGCCAGTTCTGCTGGAAGGGTCTCTGAATGGCTCTCCTGGCCCAAGGGGGTGTCCTCTGCCTTGTCCTGCGTAAGTATAACACGGATGCAGGGGATTTGGTGCAGCTGTGCCTGCATCCTTGTTCAGCAGTAGCTCCAGCCTCTGGGTGTTGCTTGCAGCAGGCTCCATGAGGGAAGCTCTTTCTGGGAGCTAGGGAGATGAGTGCTCCTCTTTCCTGTTTTTTGGCAGGTTGCAGTGACTGGGCTGGACATCCAGGCGGCTTCTGTACGTCTTGGACAAGCATGGGATGTGCTTGCTGAGGCTGGGGGCTTCATGCAGGTAGTTCTGAAGTTGCCACCGGGGTGGATCTGTAGTGTCTTGGACTCCAAGGCTTCAGCCCTTCCTCTTAGCAGCTCTGCTACTTTCCCTGCAGTTAGGTCTGGTTCAACTGTCCCAGGAGCTATGGATGCTCCCTGCCTTTTCCAAGGAAAGGGGAATTCCCTTATCACCTTTTCTGTGCTGCACAGCAGGTCCAGAATGGGCTGGTGTCCTATGCCATGTGGACCACCATAGCCACCCTGCTGAATTTTGCCGTTGTGTTGATCTACAAGTGGGACGTGTCCAACGAGACAGCAACCACTGCCTCTCTGTGCATCCTTGCTCTCGATCTAGTAATATGGTAAGTGGTTTTGTGGATTCCCACAGGTCTCAAAGAAAAGCCCTCGTGCTCCTTCATCTCCCAAGCACCCCAGACTGTCTGCAGCCCATTAAGTTAAGGGGCTCCGTCCCAGTATCGCTGCTGGTTGCGTGGTCCATAAGAGATGAACGCACAGCCTGGGCCAAGCGCTTCCTCTCTGTGGACACACAGGCTGTGGATAGGGAGCAAACCTGGGTGGCTTTCATGAACCTGTCCTAGGCTTGCAGGTGGGGACTTGTGCTGAGGTTGCTCAAATCCTTTCTGCAACCTCTTAGCTACACCAGAGGAGCTGCAGTTCAACTGGAGTCTCCAATAAACTGCTGAATTTATCCTCAGAAAATTGTTTTGTGAATATCTTCTCTTTGTCAAAGTAAGTTTGCTTTTCTACTGAAAGGTTCTTGTTTGTTTTTTTTCCTTGATTGATGCAACTCTCACTCAAAAGCAATTTCATAAATTAATGTTGCTTAACTACCCTGTAGAGCATTATATCAGGCAATGAGCAGCCACTTCCATGGATAAGCCCTTACTTGGAAGAAGCAGGAAGCTTTTTTTTGTTTTGAATTTACTACAGTTCTCTCCTTTCATAGCTTAACCCCCTTCCCCTGCTCTCCCCAGGAAAATGTAAATCAAACTTCCTATAGGTAATCTCTTAAACTCCTTATTTTAGCAAGCGAACAATTTTGTTTAGTCCCAACTGGCCTACAAGAGAAAACATTTGTGTTTCAATCTTTTCTTAAATTTCCTAAGGAAAAACTGTACAGGAAGTGCTTACTCTGGTCCCTTCTCCCCTCAGGTTTTATCTAGAAAATGTGTTTCTTGACATGTCTGTTATAACCTCACGGTCTACCCAGTGGTCATCATGGCACTGACTGGCAGCACGTGCAAGAACTTCTCACTTTCAGCCCCAACAACCAATGGCATTTTTATAGGTAAATCTGGTCTATTATCAGCTTTTACAAAAGAACCAGCAAGCACTTTTACACCTTTCCTGTGGCTTCTGAGCAGGGATAGACTTCCCTTTTCAGAAAGTGTCCTTTTCAGAAAAGCCTGAACTTGGGCTTTATTAGAAGCTATTGGTTTTTGCAAAGGCGCTTCCCTTTTGAAATTGAAATTTGATTGCAATGAGGTTGAAATCATTGCCCTGCTGTTCCTGGGCACGTGCTGTGTGAGCACAAAAATCTCCTGCTTGTGGTTGCCTTCCTCCTCAGAGCTTGGGCTGTCCTGAACCTAAGAGCAAATGGTGCCCCAAAGCACTTGCCACTATTGACCTGAGTTGTCTACCACAGCCAGGAGGCTGCTGAGGACTCCTGTCCCCAGGGTTGTGGCCACAGGGATGTGAAGGTCCGTGCAGCCTGATGGACGTGCTGATGCCATCAGTGCTTCTCCAGCACCTGCCCCAGCAAAGCTTCATTCTTGCTGGTTCAGCTGGTTTGGCTGGTAGGGCAAGAATGTGCTTTATCCACAACCAGTGTGTGTTTCCTTGTATAGCTTTAACTGTTCCTGGGTTGTTTCCTTAATGTAGTGCATCTTTATTTCTGGGTCCCCCGTTAGACCTGCCCTGACCTGGAAGCATTGGACGGGTTTTACTGGATAGCAGTAAAAATATGAACTCCTGCCTTGCCCCATAGCAGCTCCCTATGTACATCCCTGACGAGGGATAAGAGCTCCTGTATGCAGCTCTATCCACTTCCTAAGTGCTTCCAGTACCAGGAGCCAGCACATGGCAGGAGGCCCTGCTGAACCCCTGTGTTTCCTCCCTAGTTGTGCTCCTGGCAGTGACTTGCTCTATTTTTGCTGTCCGACTGGGCCTTGTCATATGGAGACACTGCAAGCGACAACCAGCTCCACTAGAAAACCCAAATCCATTGGGCACAGCAGCCTGAGACATCAGATGTGGTGACATTGTGGCAAGTGTGTTGGATAGACAAGAGCTGGGCAACCTGGAGACCTGCTTGTGTGGTGCCAACCCTGAGGTTTAACATCCCAGGGGATGCTGGTGGTGGGGTGGTTGAATCCCTTGATGCACTTACCACAGTCTGCAACGTATTTCAGCCTGTGCTAGCTCTCCTGACCCTAGAAAGGGAAGATGTGTTTGCTTTTCACCATGAGACAATACAATCTCTGAGTTTCTTTTCTTTTCCCCAACTCTTTTCAGTGAAGCTCATTGCTGCATCAGTGCCTGCACTTATGGGCCACAGCGGGTAACAGCAGGTCTGTGCAATTCCCAATCTACCCCCAAGCCAGCTGTGATCCAGCTCTGGATAGAATCCTAGCAATTGTGCAACAGGATGCAATTGATATCTAAATTATTTGTGGAGAGTCTCTGGGGCAAAGCAGTGCTTCTCACACCTCTCTCTGTTCTCTGAAGGACTTTTTGTCCCCTGAAGATAGGGATGAGATGCTTTCTATCCCTCCTGGCTTCAGACGGCATCCAGCAGCTAGGACATGAAGGGCAAGGCCCTTCCCTAGGCAGCTGGGAGACAGAGGAACCAGGTGCTGGTCAGGCCCCTTCCAGAAAGGAGGTGACTCCTCATATTTTGTGGGTCCTGGTCAACAAGGACGATCCAGGGAAGGACAAGGAGATAGTTAGTGTGGATGGTCCCCTAGGAGAGCAGGGGGGAAGGCTGACTGAGGAATGTGGTGGAAAAGTCCTGAATCCTTTGCAGACCTCAAGCCCCCGGCAGCTCCTCCAGCACAGCCTGGCCAAGCCAGTGCCTGTCCCTGTGTTTGCAGCCTAAAATATTGGCAGTCTCCCTCTTCTTGCTGGGGAAAATGGGAATGAAAAAAGTGGAGTGTGAACTCTCCCCTTCTAGTTCATGATGCACTATTTTTAAATAGCTCTCTCTCTCTCCAGGCAGAATTGCCTCATTTCTGTTTATTTTGGAAAATCCAAAATAGATGTTGTATTTCCCTTCCATAACAGATCCTTCTCTTGACAAAGCTGTTTTATGAAGCCAAAACCTGCCAACATTTTTAGGAGCACTGGGGGGAAAAAAAAAAACTGCCTGAGGGCCTTTGTTTCCATGACTGATTATAGGATTTGGGTGAATTTTAAGGGATTTAAAGTTTCTTGGAAAGCGGTGGGGATTTCAAATCCTAAGCCTCAAGTGTCCGTTCTGCTTGTGGAAATGCAGTTCTGTGTCCTGACAACTGCTTATGTGTCTCTAATGGCCTAGCCCAAGATGCTGCCACCCTGGATTGTGGGGACAGTGACAACCCAAGATACATGGTGTGCCCTGCAGTGCTCAGGGATGCACCATGGCAGTTCTGCTTGCTGAGACCTGTTGTGCTGAGTGGCCCAAGTGGCCTCTCCTCCCAGGGCTGGTGCTGGCAAAGCTAGACATGAAATGGTTCCTGGGACCATGCTGGCCAGGGGTGTCCTGCACTGGGGCTGGAATTGAGCATGGAATAGTGTTTGGTGTCTTCCTATGAAACACAGGGCCTGGAAAGTGCTTGAGAAATGTCCCCCAGTGCTGGATAGGCAGGGCCGTTCCTGGTTGCCCAAGGGGAGAACGTCCACGTGGACATCTTGGCCACAGGCAAGTCTCGTGTATCAGAGGAGAGGTTCTGGTGACCTTTTTGGTGTCTCTGTTCAGCTGTGGAATGGCGATGGACCTCAAGCTGTGTTGAGACCCTTCTCAGGGACCTTTCTCCCTACCTCCAGCTGGGTATTTTCTATGTCTACATTTCAATGAGTGAATCTGAGCTGGGAAGACTCAGCTGCCTCCTGCTTGGCTACCCCAAGAGCCAAGGAGCTCCTGGACGAGGGCAGGTTTCTCCTGGACACTGTGCCCCAGCCGAGTGCTCCTGGAGCCCAGTCTGCAGCCCTGGCACACGTTGCTCCCGCTCGTGATGCTCCTTGCCAGGCAGGTTGGGCACCAAGGCCAAGGAGAGCACGTGCATCTCCTGACAGGCTCCGCAAGGCAGAGCACCCAGGAGAAGGAGACGTCGTGTTGTAACCTCATTTGTTCTTAGCTTGATGTTACCCTCGCTACTAATTATATTATATTAAACCACCACTGAAGACAAAAAGGGACTGCCAGAGAGGAGAAATGTTACAATGTGATGCAAAGCATTAAAGCATAAAGCAGCTTTGCCTTTAATCTGAAATTCAGCACAGCAAGACCATTGCAGCACCCCAGCCAGAGGCCCTGGGCGTAGCAAGTGGGTTCAAGGGCAATGCAGCCTGGGGGTGAGATGCTGAGATGAGGTGCTCAGGTGGGTGAGTGGCACCATCAGGTTCCCAACAGTGATGCAAACAAGTCCCCCCAGTGCCTTGTCCCTTCCCAGGGCATTGCACTGGGGCAACACCGGCCTCGTGGCTCAAATGCGCTTCCAACACTGTTTTTTTGGTGTTTGGAGCAAATCCATTTCTTCCCTCTGTGCTGCCATGTTTTTATCTGTAAAACAGAGATGAACAGGAATAGCACCTTCTTGGAGGGCTGTAAAGATCTTCAGATAAAAGCATAAAATACATAGGCGATGATTAAAGGGCTCTGCAGCCTTTGCTATGCACAGAATCTAAACATGTTTAAGCCACCACCAGGCCATTCCTTCTGAAAACTGTTAGATGTTTTGCAGCTAAATATTTATTTTATCTGCACAGAGCCAGGACAGCCTTGTGTTGGGAGATTAGCTCAATGTGCTGGCAACAGCATCTCAGCAAAGAGTCACAGGCTGGGGCATGACTCATGCATGGGCTGAACATATGGGAAAAAATGCTGAAATAACCCGGGATCTTGACCCTATTCCTGGCAGAGCCAGAATCCCAGCAAGAGCAGGCATGAACCTCAGGACTCTAGAATGGGCTTCCCCACTGGAAACTTTGCCTCAAAGAAGGATCTTCTCCTGGGCATCAGATAAAATGCAGTATTGAAGCCCTGGGGAAAGACTAGGGCTTGCTTTGGATAGGACTGGCTGGGCTTGAGGACCACTGGAAGTGCTGGTGATGTTACCTAGTAATGTGGTCTGTCTCGTTCTAATAAAAGCGCAGCCTTAAAAGGCCAAGCAATCCTGGAAAGAAATCCAGACTCTGGGATTTATAGATTAAAATCTGTAAGTTTAAAACAAACTGCTGTGGTGGTGGTGTGGGGGGAAAGCCCTTTAATTAAACCATTTTAAAAGAGCAGGAATGATGAGGAAGCCTCCACTGCGTGACTGATAACAAGAGCAGCAGCAAAGCCAAGGTCTGCTTTTGATGCGCCCTGATACTTTCCACTCTCTAACCCGGGAGTGTGAGAAGAGGCCAGTGTGACGGGATCTTGATGGCATCTTCTTTGCAGAAAGCTGAAGCTCTTGCTTTGAGCAGTGACATTGGGTGCTGCTGGTTCTGCTTTGGCATTGCTGATGGCCAGGGCTGGTTAGAAGCTCGTGTGCGTAATGATTTCTATCCTCCACTTCTCCAGGCCTCTTATTGAGTTTCCTTCTGTCTGAGCTTGTTGTGTTGACTCCTGGGACACTCGGGCATGAAGTAACAAGGTGCTCATGCATCAGTTAAATGGGCGCACGTGCATAAATTCATCATGTGCTCACACATGCACGACGTGGGCAGCAGCTCCTGACTGCTTGTCAGGGGCAGGGACACTGCTGGGGTGTCAGACGGCTTCGCTTTCTCCAAGAAATGTCACCTAATCGGCTTTGGGATGCTGCGTTTGTGCGTCTCCTCGTGCTGCTGTGCCAGCAAGCAGTGTCCCTTTGATGTGAAGAACTGGGCTTGCCTTGCGCCAAGGTGACGCAGAACAAGGAGCACGTTCTCCTCGTATGTAATATCAGCCAGGAAAACACAGCCTACCCAGAACGGTTGGAAGTGGAGCTGTCCTCCTCACTCGACTGGTGTGGTTTATGAGGATGGGTGGAAAACCATGAAAAATACTGTTGAGCTTCCTCGAACAAGAACGTCTTGTTCAGTCAAATGCAAAGACAGTCCTCGAGGGCACTCCCAAAGAGCCATGGAGACTGGGGAACGGTAATAATGCCTGTGTCTCGCTGGGAAAATGGAAATAATTGATAATTATCACAGAATTACCACAAAACTCATGCATAATGATGTCTCTGTCAGGACTTTGGTGGCGCCTGATCCTTCTTCCTCTTCAACTCCCTTCTAGCGACACTAGTCTAGTGTTGACTTTTACTACAGGAAGCAAATGGCCATTAAAGGAGGGAGCCTTAAAAAAGGTGCCACCCAGGGGGTTCTCCAAGGGACATGGATGGCTGCTGGGTGGGAAAATGGAGATGTCCTTGTGTGCAGCCTCTGGGCAGAGATAAATACCCAACAGGAGGGCTCAAGTCACCAGGCTCTGTGCAAGGGCTACGAGGGCATCAGCCTCCTTCCCAGTGGAGGCCCTGCCATCAAACCAGCTCTCCTGTCTGGGAGATCTGACTGGCAAAATTGCCCACCCAGAGATGCTGAGATCCTGCTGAGCATCAAGTGCAGCCACATGCGATTGAATTTAAAATTAATGATTCTCATGTGTTTCACTTCAATGGGAGGAGGCAGAGAGCAAGCTGTGTCCAAGGGCTCCACTTCTGTTATGTGCAGCTCAAGCTCTGTTTGGAAGAATCTTACTTTTTTCTAAAATGTAAGTGAAAAAGTGCTTTCCTCCTATGCACCTGGCTGACCGCCGAGGCCGGGTTGCCCATGGCATGTGGAGTAGCAGTGCTCTGTGTTACCAGATGGTTACACCGAGTAACTCGAGCCAGCAATTAGCTGAAACCACAAATTAAGACCACAGCATGTGAGCCAGCATTTCTCAAAGAGAGAGGGGGTGGGAAATGGAGGCTTCTCGGGGCTCTTCAACCCAACCTGGGCTCCTCAGCCCACCCTGGGCCCTGCTTTGCCCGTTGTGGCCTTCGGCTGCACAGGAGTGTGGGTCACATCCGCCCGGTCCCCAAAATGAGGGGACCGGCTCATCCCGCTACCTCGTGGCCACTCTCAGCTAATTAGCAGCGTTGTGGCTGTGTCATTATCTTGAAAGACCCAAGCGTGCAGCCAGGACGCTCAGGAGGACGCTTGAGCCCAGCTAACGAACGGCTCCTCGGGTGGAGAAGAGCGGCCGTGCTCCAAGCAAGACACCTCTGGCCAGGACCGAGCTCTTTGGAGGTGACCGCAGCCGAGAGAAGGGCCAGGAGGGCAGTCGAAGGGTGCAGAGCCAAGAGGGAGGATGGTGACGATGGAGTCTGGGCTGGGACAAGGGGAGCTCCCAGCGGGAAAGCTCCGGACAATCGGGATACGGAGCTCGGATGAGTGACGGCCTCGCGGGCTTTCCCGTGGCACTGTCTTTGACAGGTAGTGCGGAGGAGCTGGTCAGGCAAAACGGGCTCCTACTTCTCGCCCCTCCCCAGTTCTGTCCTTTGGCATAAAACGGCCAGATACAGGGGTTGCTGAGTCTTTTGGAAAATGTAATAATTGGCTTAAAGTATTAAATAGCTTCCTCAACAGCCTCAGCAGGCTTCTGAGGGCTGTTTCCTTATTACTCATCTCCTCACACCCCTCTATAATCCCCTTGATCTTTAAACTTCTCTAGAAAGGCAATGAGCAAGTAAACATGGTGTCAAGGCAGACTGGACTGGCTGCCAACAATCTTCCTTCCAAGGGGCTGGAAGCTGTTCAGGGCGATGACTCCTACTTAGTGGGTGAAATTGTCTCTTTTTTTTTTTCTCCTCACTTTGTTTGCAAATTGCTGCTGCTCTGTGTTCTTGGAAAATGACTTTCAGGAGGCCTGGAGGACACCAGCGCTGGAGGGAAGTGAAGGAGAGACCCCGGTCAACCCCAGGGAAAACTGGGGACATTTTGTCTTAGAAGAAAGAAGCCCGATGGAAACAACCTACTGCCTGGGGCAGCACAGAGCTACTGAGAAAAATAATTTTGCTTTTTCTCCCTCCCCGCCTCCTCCAGATTAAACCGGCCCCATCTGAACCTGTGTCCTCTCGCACCCAGTTGCAGGCTTAGCCACGAGGTTTGGTTCCTCACCCTGCAACTGAGGCTGCTCTTCAGTGTGTGGGGCTAGGAGGCCCCAGGAAATGCCTGGTTAAGATGCCTTGAAAGCTGGGCCCTATTCTTTCATTCCACTAAAATTACACTAAGGTTATGATTGTGTCTGAGCATAGGATGGCTTTTGACCCTTGCAAAGCCAATCCGCTTGCTCAAGCTTTCCTTGGCAGGGTATGTAAAGCAGTAATAAGTCTCCTTAAAGCTCTTGACACCTTGTCAAAGGAGAAGTCTTGCTCTGCATGTGCTAAGAGTGTCCACAGTGGAGTGCAGGCAGCCTCCCCTGGGCTTTGATCACACGGATCTGGCTTCCAGGAAAAGCTTTTTTGAGATTTTTGCATTGTTGGGGTGTGTTTTCTGGCTTGGCCATACTTAAAATGGCAACAAATGCAAAAATCTTAACTCTGGGATCTGGAGCTTTAGGATGAACAGCTACCCTTGGCAAGGGCATTACAGGAGGTGGCAACCCGGGCAAGGAAATTCGTGGTGTATAGCTTGGAATCTCTTCCTGCCTGAAGTAGGAACATCTCTGTTGGTCTGATACTGGCTGAATGAGAGCACTAAGCGTCCTGAAACCTCTCCACTTCCACCCTGCGCACAAACACATGTACTATTCCCTAACAAAAGGCTGATAAACACACTTAGGGTGTTTATCTACTGGCTGACAAACTCCGTTTAAGAGATTAGTTTGCTAAGCTAAAGCAGGCGTCTTCCCTCTTGGTGCATCCGGAGGCTCTTTGGGCTTTCTGTGGATCACTTCCAGGAGGGTCCCGGACAGTGTCTGCTTCAGCCAGAAGCAGTACTCGCAAATCCAAGTAGTTAGTCCGTAAATCCTTGAACAGAGCTCTCTGCAGAGCTGGGATCTGTGTCCGATGCACCAAACATTGCATTTTATTTGATGCAAAAGGCACTGCAAAAGCCCATGGCTTCAGATGCAGAGGGAGTGCTGGCCTGTGGTGACACTTGAATTTTGAGGGGAGGAAGGGCTGTGTCCCACCACCCTGGACAGGCCATCCAGTGACCTGAGCGGGTCCTCCGCTCCTTGACCACATGACTGGAGCAAGAGCAAGTCTTGGGCCTTGCGCTGCTTTAACATCCAGGCAAGCTGGGGAGGACACACCAGCAACGTGGTCCTTGTGATCCCTGCTGCGACTGAAGGGACCGAAGCAGCCAGGGCACTTTTAGAAGCAAAGAAATGTGTGCCTGTAGTAAAGGGTCAAAGAATAGAGTGTCACCTTCTGTCTAAACTCTGGTCACAATCTGGTCAGAAACAGAGGTTCTCTTCTCTGTGGCCCTGCAGCTCACACGTGGGCTTCCCTGGAGGACAGCTAAACCCATAGCTGTATTTTAAAGCTCATCCTGCAAGACTATTGAGGGCAGGTTTGGGCATCTGCATCTGCCAGGACAAGATTCTTCTGTGAAGGGTGAATCCCTGTAAACCAGGATAACTGGTCCTTCCAGGCATGCTGCAAATGACCTTGTCTTTTGCCTTCTCCCCGCTTGACCTCCTCTTCCTCTGCGCTTCAGCATTTCCCGTTGCATTTTAACACACTGGGGCTTGAGCCGACGTCTCCAAACCCTCCTTTTGCCCCCAAACAATGTGGTGGCTTCTGCGGGAAACCTCCCTTTCAGAGTCCTCCTTCCTCCCACCTAAAACCGCAGCAGCCAGGGCTGAAAACACAAGGCAGAAGAAACCTGCTCTTGCTGGAAAGAGGCTTCAAGGCAGGGCGTAGAGCACCATCTAGTGAAGGCTGGCGAGAAAACAGAGTCGGCTGCAAAGAGCCGCTGCCCTGGGCTCCCCGCTGCCCCGCTCTTCTGGCAGCACCTGCATGGGCAGGATGCACAGTATGAGAGGGATGTGGAGCTGCTGGAGAGAGTCCAGCGCAGGGCTACAAGGATGATCAGGGGCCTGGAACATCTGCCCTCTGAGGAGAGGCTGAGGGAGCTGGGCCTGTTCAGCCTGGAGAAGAGAAGGCTGAGAGGGGATCTAATAAGTGTGTATAAGTACCTCAAGGGAGGCAGTGAGGAGGATGGTGCTGACCTCTTTTCACTGGTGGCCACCAAGAGAACTAGAGGTAATGGCCACAAACTGAAGCACCAAAAGTTCCACAGGAACTTAAGCAAAAATTTTTTAACAGTGAGGGTGCCAGAGCACTGGAACAGGCTGCCCAGAGAGGTTGTGGAGTCTCCTTCTCTGGAGACCTTCCAAACCCGCTTGGATGCAGTCCTGTGCCACGTGCTCTAGGTGACCCTGCGTGTGCAGGGGGGTTGGACTAGATGATCTCTAGAGGTCCCTTCCAACCTTGAGCATTCTATGATTCTATGATTTCCCTCCGCCTCTCCGGCTGCGTGGAGTCATGAAAGGGCCCCGGGCAAGTTTCGGGTGTCCAACTAATTTGTACATTTGAAGCTTGTATTTTGGGGAGGTTTTGCTCCACAAGACCTTCCAAACACCCCAGCTCTCCTTCCTGGTGCTGGGTCCCATCGGGGACAAGGGTCGTCTTCCCCTCGCCCATCCTGCTGGGTCACCCTGGGCTGGTCACCTCGCTTCCCTGCTACGTCTCTCCCATGGCCTTTTTGGAGGCACAACTTTGGCATGAGCGGGTGGAAGACAGGCCAGATCCCCTTCCCAAGGGCTGTGAGATGCTGTAATCTGTCACCTGCTGACACTCTAATTAAAAATTTGAGGATGAGTTAAGATGTTTCCTTATTTATTTATTTTAATGGAGGCGTTTGAAGTCTCTTGTTGCTTTGCGCAGTCTGTGCCATAATGACGTTATTACCAGCGGAACCGAAGCTTTGGGATTACTTTTTATGGCAAAATCGAGGGTTGTCGGACAGGTTTATTAGAAAGTGAGAACACCTGTGGCTGCCAGGGCAGGGATAGACGTCCGAGGACAAGGCGGTAACGGGAAATCCCGCCACCGCTCCCAGCCGCGGACGCGCCAGCCTGCGCTGGGCCGTGTGGCGGGAGCGGCGCCGCGTCACCGTGTGACAAACCCAGGTCGGCGCCCTGTGGCGCCGGGACACCCGCCGGCTCCCCAAAGGGACCCGCATCCCTCTAGAGGGAGCCCCGGCACCCTTGGCCAAGGCGGCCGCGTTTTCGGCCTCCGCGCGGCCTTGCCGGCTCCGGCTCGCTCCCTGTCTCTTCCCGAGGCTCTCTGGATATCACAGATATCCTGAAAGGACTTTCCGCCGCTCTTGCCCGACGAGGCTGCCATCCTCGCCACAGGCTGTGCCCTGCTCATGGGCCGGGGAGGAGGACGGTCGCGGGGCCTCTGCGCTGCCTCCTCCCGGGGCCGTGGCAACTGCGGGGCCGTTTGTGGCACTTTATTTTTTTCCTCGAGTCTCATTCTGCCTCTAACGAACTGCAATCCATTATGTGGTGTCACTGCTTCAGGGAGACCAGAGGCACTAAGTAAATCCCATTAAGGCTAAATTGCATTTTCTAAATGATTGCGCTTTTCCCTCCTGCCCTTCCCAGCCTTTCCAAGCACGCCATGCAGCCTCCTCTCCTGGAGGAGGCCCGTTTCTGGGACAAACCTCCTTCGGGGGAAAGACATCAGGGCAAATGCGCTGGCCGCAGGCACGCGGGAGTCAGGGATGTGGCTGAAGGTGGGTGCAAACCAGACACCTTGCGGGAGATGCTCCATCCAGCTCCATCCCAAACGCCCGTGGTGCAAGAGCCAGGCCTCTAGGCTACTTGTATGGACATCTATGAGCAAAACCCTGTGCTGGGCAAGTGCTGTGAGGTGCAGTCCTGCGCTGAGGTCAGGGGAAGCTCATGACGACTCCCACCGGCACTGATGTCCCCTCTATTCCTCTGCTGCTCTGCCCTGAAGCCGTCGTCTTTCCTTGCTGGGAATCTCCTGTAGCTTCAGTGAAGGGTTCACTCCATGATAGCAAACGCTTGTGGCAATAAATCCCACGGGAACAAACAGCATCAAGCCCTGCTGCGTTGCCTTCCGCAGCCCGGCTGGATGCGCTCGCCTTCCCTGCCTGCTCCTTTATTCATTTACAAGGCTCGTGGAGTCCCAGGGTGACATCTGATCTCCATCCTGTTGGACAGAAAGCTGACATTCTTCTCACGGTCTCTGTGCTCTTGCACGCTGGCTTGCTGCCAAGCACTCCGGATCTGTAACTCTTTCTTTTTTTAATTCGTTCTATTCCCTTCTCTCCCCACCATTCTAGGAAGCAAAAAGCCAGGACGATAAGACCCAGTCTCCGGGAGGTGGGCGATGCTGGGAGCCCGAGCATGGCAAACCCCACAGCGGTGCAGCCCACTCGAAGCACTTTTCCCAAGGCTTTGGAGATGGCAACATGCAGGAGGGAGGCTGGGCTGTGAACCTGAGCTATGCCCAGCGCCAGGGCTCCTACCCGGAGGTGCTGCCAGCATCTGGAGACCTTTCGGATCCTGGAAAGGGAAGAGCCGCTTCCCTATGGCCCTGCTCGCCCCAGCGGCGCTGGCATCGGCGCGTCTCCTTTCCCCTGTCCACTGCAAAGCGGGACGTGACCCCGTCTGCAGACCCAAACTGCAGGCTGGCAGGAGCCAGGAGAGCCCCACAGCCGGCCCAAGGCAGCGGGAACTGAAGCGCTTGCCCCAAAATAGCCCGTGGTGTCTTAGAAAAGCAAATAAACATGAGAACACCCTCCACTCCCGCGAGCTTTTGCATTCAGAACCACCGCGGCAACATTGTGTTTGGAGTAAACCTAATAATTTGCAGTGAGTTGTGGTACCATGTGGGCTTCCTTCTGCTTGGAGACAACCTCTAACCATGGCCAATCCGCAGCCACCGTCAAAATATCCATCTGTATCTGTTGCTGCATTCGGGCAAGTCCTGTGGCTACTCATTGCTTTGACAGAGCCTTTTCTTTGTGGATTTAGGACCACGACCCATACTTAGAGATGCCTCACAGTTCAATTCCCGTAAATATGTAGCCCAACAGAGCTCTTGGACATCAGCTCTTTGCAAACATCAGAGCAAGGATCACAGTGCAGGGTGCCACTTTTAGTGCAAAGACACCCAGAAAATGCCGCTTTCTCCATCTATGGGATGGACCCCCTCCTGCTGGAAGAAGGCTAATTCTGGCCAGGACCAAGCCGGGACTGCCATCTGCCACACTGCTCTATCGTTATGTCTTATCACTTCAAATACAATGCGGTTATTAAGCACTGCTGGCTGCTACTTGGGTGCCAGATGCATTTAGCCGGAGCCATCGCGCTCTGTTCGCTGCCCTGCCGTTTCCCACAGCGTCTCCGGAGCTCCGTGCAGGTGAGTCACCCTTAGGAGGCGGCACGGAGGATGCAGAAGCCATCAGGAATGACTAAGAACCGGGGGAATGAGCGCTCCGTCACCCCTCTTGCCCAGGGTACAGCCAAGCACATACCCAGGCAACACAGCATTCGTGGGGACTTATTTTGATCCGAGTCCGCTTTGTCCCTGTTTTATTTCCTCTGCAGAGCCCCTCGAGTGAAAAGCACTTGCTGTTTTATGCGGAGCAAAGCTGAAGGATGGGTAGACATCCAACCTGCCTTCCTGAATGCATTGATTTCTTTAGAGAAAAAACAACTGGGTATTAAGTTGCATCACGATCTGAAATGGCAATGGGAGTCAAGCACTAAGCTTACCCTTAATTTTTTATTAAGGGTGCGATGGCTCTTTGTGGCAGGGAATGACTTGTTTACCTCTTTAGGCTGGGTATCTCCTGCTTCTCCTCGTGAAGATGTCTATTTTAAGCCAAGCGCTGGTGGAAATGTATGCTATATTAGAAATTTTGCTCAATTTGAGGCAATCCTGCAAAATCTGTGTGTTGCACCCCATTGCTGGTTTGCATCTCCTTTCTCATCCTGCAACGCCTTGGGGTATCAAAGAGGGCTCCTTGGTGAGCAGCTATTTGGGTGGGAAGCAACGTTCTGTCACTAGCCACCCCCCAGCAAACAACCAGCAAGTTTTCCTGGTGATCTGTTAGAAACAGAAGGACAGCAGCAAATCGGAGGTTCTGGCACAGCTTTGAGTTGCTTGAGCGCTACCACTCAAGAAACAGCTGCCGGTTCTGCAAATATTGCTTTTTTTCCCCCCCGTTGCTACGTGTCCTTTCCTACCAGGTGCCGTGCTGCAAAAATAGACACCGTGACAATAGCTCGTGCTGTTGAGAAATGTCACTCGCGCCACCACGACGCGGCAGGAGGAGGCTGGTAGGACGCGGGGCAGCGGCTCGCGCGGGACCGTGGTGCCCGAATCGCCGCTCGTGTCTGGAGCCCTCCTCCTGCAACGCGCTGGGACAAGAGGAGTGAACGCAGCCAACGTAGGGCCGGGAAGGGGGCAAGGAAAGGGCTATTTTGGTGGCTAGTGAACCACCTGCATCCGGGGATAACCACCCGAGGCATCGCCTGCTGATGATCTTTAAATAAAACGTAGGGTTTTGGAGAAAAAAAAAATAATCGTTTGCTTCAGGGAATGTGGAAAACCTTTGATCTCGCCAGCCTTTTGGCTGGCGGCTTCAGGTTTCTGCAGCGCTCAGGCTTCATTTTGCTGGGTGTAGATCTTAACACAGTGATTCTTTATAAGCACGGCGGAGAAAAAAAGCTTGCCTGCTTCATCTGTAATAACGGCAGAGATTTGATTTGATATGTTTAATTACGGCGGATGGCACAACTGATTCCTCCGTCATTAATAAATGCATGAGGAGCAGATGAATATATGAGCTATTACGCTTGAAAAAAAGGCAGCAAGCCTGGAAAGGTGTCAAAACTGGGATGAAAAGGAGGGAGCGAGGGCTCTGCGGGTCCCCCCCGTGGCCCCTGTGGATGTGAGGGATGCGCGGCCGTGGGGCTGGCTGCGATTTATGGGTCACACCGGGGGACATTGGAGATGTTCAGAGCCAGGGGGAGTCCCTGCTTTGGGAAGCTGGTGCTCCTGGAGCAAAGCGGAGATGGAGCCTCCCGGGAGCGAGTCACGGAGGTGCCATGGGGACAGCTCCGGGGAGGAGAACCCGGAGGGCTCAGCATGGAAGGCAGGGGAAGGAAGAGGAGCTGGAGCTGGTGGGAGACACAGGGAGAAGCTCGTTCCCCCTCTGGAGACACCGGCTTGGAGGGAGAGCTGGGGCCGGAGCGCGCAGCGACGCCTGCAGCCCGCGGTGCGCGGAGGGCATCGCCGGATTAAGGCGTCCCCAAAGCTGGCAAGAGCTAATAGCACAGCTTTTAGTGAGAAACACACGGGGGTTTTAATGTTTTACTGCTTGGGGGGTTCTGCACAGGCTGGGGGAGACCCCGTTTATGGAGAGCCTGGTGGTTCCTTGCCGTGCCAGGTTGTACCTGGGTATCCTGGGTTTGCGGATTCTGGAGTGTGGAGGCTGCTGTTTCGCACTCCCTGCTGGTTTTGCTTTGTGGGTGGGTACCTAAAATAGATCAGTTTGGTCTAGAAACTCCAAATCTGCTTTCCAATGCGGGGCACACAGGAGCAGGGACACCCTCGGATTGAGGGGCAGGGCATTGGGGCTGGATGTGCACAGATATCAGACCTGGTCCTGCTGCTTCCCCCATCCGGGACCCGCAGACCAGACCAGACCCTTTGGGTTTGCGCTTGGGTTTCTCCTGCCGTTCGTGCCGTGCCCAGCACCGCGTGAGCAGCGTTTCACCCCCCTGAGCTGCAGACGAGCCCCAGACCGCAGCAGGAAGAGCCCCCGCTCCTCTTCCCTGGTGCTTTCCGTCCTGGACAATGCGGAGCCGGTGCCGACCCGGCGGTGCTCAGCTCATCCCCGGAGCAGGGCCTGGGGTGTCGCTGTGCACGCGCAGGAATGTGTCCAGCGGCCCCGCGTACCACGAGCCTTCTGTTCTGGCAGTTAAAACATGATTGTTTGTTACCTTCTTTGCCTTCTATTCCCCTTCCTTTCTGGACCCGTGATCAGTATCCGTAGCCCGTTCTAATAAATAATGTAGCCTCTGTCTAGGCCGTTGTTTGCAATCTGATCCTACGTGATGCTCTGCAAGGGCAGAGCAGCGCCTGCTCTGCTCTCTGTCCTGTGGTTTGAAGCTCTTTGCAACCTGCGTGATGTGCTGGGGAGGTCAGGGACATGCCTGCAGTGAGAACCCCTCTTTCCAGGTATTGATAAGGTATTGGGAATATAATTTGGCTGATGCAACAAACTGCAGAAGGTTGAATGTTTTGCCTCTGTGCATACGCCTGCCACCTCACCGTGCAGGGAAAGCACGTGGGGCTTAAGGAAATAAAAGCAAGGGGATTTAAGTGATATGTCCAAGGTTTACCAAGCGCTTAAGTGCATCCCTGAATCAGGGCTGAGGGAATTATGCCAAATTCTTCCTCCAGGTGAGAGAGCTGTTTGCTCAGTGCTCTCCTCCTCTATCTCACTGGACAAAAAGGAACCTTTAAAACATGTTATAGCCTCACTTCTTCCTGCAGAAAGATCACCTCTGGGTTAGTGCTATCTAGTCTGCGGGTAGCTGCAGAGATAAGAGCTCTGCTTGCAAACTTTGCTCCCCGATCCTTCTGAGAGGGCTTGGGCATCACGCGGCAGCTTCAGCTCATTCGTCAGCACCGGAGAGTCCAGGAAAAGAAATCAGAAAGGCAGGGAAAAATAAACACACTGTTGAACTCGGTCAAGTAAAGCTGCACACAAAGCTGGGTCATGGCCAGCAGCAATGCAAAGGAGGAGGAATCTGTAACTATCTAAGTGTGTTGTTTTTGCCATACTTTTTAAGCCAAGTGACTTGTATTGACATTTCCATAGCAAAACATTGTTTGCTTTTTGTTTTTTGTCTTGTGGTATTATTTTTACTTTTGAAAATGACCCCAGGGATAAATGAAAAAAGAAGGTGTATGTGCATGGGGATTGTTTTTCAGGGGTTAAATAACTTGGAAATGCAGTGAAATACCTGGTTTCAAGTTAAACCAAACATTCGGCGCTGACCCAAAATCAGAATTTGGGAGCCGCTTTCTGACCCCATGAATCCGAGTGGCTGCAATTTCAGCACCTGGTTCCCACCACCCTTAAAGCCTTTCATCCCCTTTCCTGCCATGCACCTCCCCTGTAAAGGAAGCCTGGAGAGCTCATTGAATCACACTCAGGGCAGCTCCAGGCATCGGATCCTACCGGGATATCACTATGGTTCGTGTGTCTTAAGCAAATTGTGTACAAATTGTGTGCGTAAACGCAGCTCTGCAGACGAGTGTTGCTCTCTGGTTGAATTTCCAACATCCTATCCCTAAGTGCCTGCACTTGGGCTTCATTTAAATGTGTCCCGTAGGGAAAGGTTTCCAGGTTTAGAATCTCATCAATTGTCCCTCCGCGGCCAAGTTTATTTAAGACTATTTAATTCTCCTCTTCCCAGCCAAGCGCCTTCCTCCTGCCCGCAGCTCGTTGCCCTCCGCTGAGCCAAGCACGGGAAGCGAAGGTGCTAGGAAAGAGGAAATGCCAATGAGAAAATAGAACCTGGTTTGGTTTAGCTGGGTGGGAAAGAAAAAAAAACAGTGAGAAATCTCAGCCCTGCAAGCTGCCAGCCTGATGCCCCGTGTGGCACAGCAGGCGAAGGGGCAGCAAGGAGGACTTGCATGTCTATATGTTCAAGAGCTATAACGTCCTCGGACGTGTGTTTTGCAGGGACGAGGCCATAAGAAAAACAGGCAATAAGTGCACAGTAAGCCTTTGGATTTTGTGATGCAAACCCTGATAATCTAGTCCCAGCAAGAGGCTGGCACGGGCTGTATATCCAGGCTGCGGTGGCCTTCCTGGTTCCGTGCTCCGTCCCGCAGGAACAAAGTGCAGAGTGTGCAGCAAGCGGGCGCTCAGGCTGTTAATATTAACCCCTGCGGGCTGGTCCGCAGCGGGAAGGGGGAAGTTTGTGAAGAATCCATATATTCAGGCTGTGATAACACTGAGCCCAGTAATCTGCTCCCCAGGGGCAGAGCGGTGGTGCTTGCAATAGATAAAAGCGCAGAGCGTGACGTTAATGTCCCCAAGCTGCTTTCCAGTGGCGAGGAGCGCAGTGTCACCGAGTGCACGTGTGCAGCAGCCCCGCTGGACGTGATCGCAGCACTGGGAATGCCTCTTTCCTTGGAATGCAACGCGGAACGCCGAGCAGGATGCAGGGAAGCAGCTCCCGGCCCACCTGGGACAGCCCCTCATTGCACTGAGCCTCCCTGGGCCCCTCGTCCTCCCACCTCAGCTCGGGCTCTTCTGCACAGCAGAGCTCACTCATTCGGCTGCGTTGTTTTTTTTTCTTTATTCAGTGTTGCCTGACCTAGTAAATATAAATAATCTGTGGTAGCAGGGATGAAATTACCAGTAATAAGCAGGTATTTGCACAAGAAAGAGACAAAGTAGGTGTTGCCTACCTGCGAGGTCACTTAGCTTTGAATGGGCCAGTTTAATAAAAGAGCACAAAGACCCATTTAGTTTCTTTACTTCTCTTGTAGCCCTGATTGCTATCCATTTCTATCCATTTTGGCTAACTGCCTGAAAATCAGCATGGCATTTGGGGCACTTTGCGCTGCTTTAGCGAAGGCTGGTTGCAAAGCAGGCCCAATCCTTCTCCAGGACCAGCTGCGGATCCTCCTGGATGGGGAAAACCAGTTCTGTGCGACCCCTGCCCAGCAAGGACGCGGCTGGGGAAGGACCAGCTGCCTGGCCATCGACGCTGTCAGGTCTCCAGGGCAGCCCCTGCAGCACAGCTGGACACGGGGCAACACCTGAGCTGCTGCAGATCGCACGGGCTATGTCCTTGTGATGGAAACAGGGGAGGCTGGTTGTGTCTTCCAGCAGGTGTCTTCTAGCAGGTGTCTTCTAGCATGGTGTTTTCTAGCCGTGTCTTCAAGTATGGTGTCTTCTAGCACGTGTCTTCTAGAATGGCCTCTTCTAGCATGGTGTCTCCAGGCCTGGTGTCTTCTAGCACAATCCTCTCTATCATGGAGTCTTCTAGTGGTGTCCTCTGTCCATCCTCTCCACCAGGCCGGCCTTGGCCACCACTGGAGCCTCCTTGTCCCGGCCTGCCTATCTCATGGCTGGAGCACAAGGGGAGGACCAATCCACACACTCAACCCATTGCCCTGGCGGGGCCACCACTCCAAGAGGTGCATGGGGTGGCTGGGATAAAACTGTGCGCCCGCAACCTGGACATGCTCGGGATGTGCAATAAGGTGTCCTGTGTATTAAGAGGTGGTAGGAGGGACTCCACGGAGGAATTTGAGGTGGGATCTTCAGTAGAACTGAGGGCTTAAAAGGTATTGAGAGACCTAGCTTGGGGCACCTTAAAAAAAAAGATATATATATATATATATATAAAAATATATATAAGTATACAAATATGTAAGTATGTAGATATATTTAAAATAGGTAAATATATTAAAATATATAAATATATAGGTATATAAATATATTAAAAATATATAAATGTATATGTATTTTATACATATTATATAGATATATATACACCTATATATGTAGTTAGGCAACTGCTCTGCTGTCCCAGGTGGGCAGGACAGGCTGCCTAGGAGCTTTTCTCCTTCCAAAGCCGCCCTCAGCGTCCGCGGGGCCGGATGCGGCCCGGAGGGCTCCGGAATTACCGAACGGGAGAGCAGGAGAGCGCGGCGGCAGGCAGCGACTTTAATGGCAATAAGCGCCGGGCTCTGCCCTTGGAAGTTTGCGGCGTTAAAACGCCTGTAAACATGTCAGGCTACATGGAGACTGTTTCTATAGCAGCGGAGCAACAGAGAAGGGCTTGCGCCCAAACATACCCCAAAGGAAACTAAAAATAGTGTGCCTCTTGTATCAAAATCTGTATACATATTTGGGCAAGCAGACAGAAACCAGGAGTTTGTTTCAGCCTTTTTTTTTTTCCTTCCCCCCTCCTCTCTTTTCCTCCTTCTCAGGGACCCGGAGGAGGAGATTTTCCGTGAGAAAGGGGCCGGATGCGGCACTGCCCGGGGCCTCGTGTGCTGCATCCCGAGGGGCAAAATCGCTCCCAGCCTCCTCTCCCTGGGGCAAATGGACCCCCCACCGAGGAAAAAAGTGATGGAGAGCCAGGCCCAACGTGTGCTGGATCCCTTGTTTCCCCGAGCACCTAGGAAAAATCCTGTTTTCCTGGCCGTTCCCAGAGCCGAGGTCCGTGGCGTCCCCGGGGAAGAGGCCGGGGCTTTTTGTTCTTAATTGTAAACACGTGTCTGCCTGTATTTTAAGCGAATTACGTGCCACAGCAGTTAATGAACGGCTCGTCCCTCCTAATAAATGTGCACAAGGGGATTTCGTGTGGATTTACTGTGGATTTATGTGGAGTTTGTGGAGCGGTGCGTTCGCGGAGGAGCCCTGCGAGGAGAGGGGCAGGCTTCGGGGACGCTCCTGGCCATCTCCCGATGATATGGAGGTGTTTTGCGTTCTCCGGCACGGCTTCCCTGCTGATGCAGGGCTGGATAGCTCTGCAGTTTGCTGGATTGGGGTTTTTTGGGGGCTTGGCTTTGGGAGCTGTACAAGGCTGAGCTGCCTACTTGGCAAGGCCAAAGCGGGGATTAATCAGTGTTTCCCAACGCCCCGGATCCTGCCCGGTGTTGTTCCCGTTGCTAGGAGGGGAAATTCCCATGGCTGGACGCATCTCCCGCCCTCCCATCCTGCAGCGGCAAGAGGGGGAAATTGAGAAGCCGACGGACTTGTAAGGGACTCGATGGCTCTGTTCCCCTTCCCCGGTTCTCAGAGTGGGGTTCCGTAAGAAAGCTGGGGTTTAGGTTAAATCAGTTAGTTTGAATGTAAAGCAAAGACTCTAAAATAGATAATTCAAAGAAAAATGTGAAAATACTACGTTGTTATCTTCAGTTTCCTTGTCTTGCATTGCCATGTTGGACACCACACTCTAAACCCCGTCTTGATTTCAGTTCTTTTTCATTATTAGAATGAGATTGGATTAAATGAAGAGCTTTACTACGAAGGAGTCTACGGTTGTAGCATCACCGCAGTATCCTGGGCGGAAGAGAAACAACAAGTGTGTTAATTTTAATGCAAACATATATACACATACATGCACATATGCAGTCATATATTCACATGCTCAGAAAGCCACTTGCAAATATACATGCACATACACACATATATACGTGCAAATATTATTATAGCTATATAAATTTGCATATATGTATATTTAAGTATTTGTTATATACAGATGTATCTACGCCTATGGACTACAGCGCGCGGACTACAACCCCCAGCATGCCCCGGGGCGCGCGGGGGCGGGGCGCCGCGATGACGTAGTCGCCGGCGCCCCGCCCTGGCGGGGGGGGCCGAGCGCGGCGCCGCCGCCGCGCCAGAGGGTTGGCGGTTGGCGCGGCCGTTGGAGCGGGGTAACCGTCGCAACCGTCGCAACCGTCGCGTGGCCCAGGTCCTGGGAGGAGGGGGCTCCTTCCTTCCCCGCTGCCCGTTCCTCCCTCGCTGCTTGCCTTCGCCGCCGCCTCGCGGAACCGCGACTACGGGGGTGCCCCTTCCGCCTGCTTCCTGCTTGCGGTGAGTATCGCGACTGTCGCGACAGCGCCGGCGGAGGCGGGGGAAAAGGCAGCGGGGCCGCCCGCCGCCGTGGGCCTCTCTTACCCCCGCCTGCACGGGCAGTTCGCGGTGTTTGCAGCGCTTTGTGTTCCGCGGCGTGGCCGTTTTTTTTTTTTTTTCCCTTTATTTCTCCATTTTTTTTTTTAAATTTTTCTCCATTTTCGATTTTTTCCCCTCCCGTTTCGCTTCGGGCCCGTGTTTCCCGGCGGCAGAGCGGAGCGATCCCCTGCGCCGGGCACCTCTTTGTCATGGAGCTCGCTCTCCTCAGCCCGTGCGGGGGGAAAAACCCAATAATCCCAGTATCAGTAAAGCAGCAGCTCGCTCCCTCGGCTCCGCCTGAGCGCCCGGGGCTTCTCCTCGCGCCCATCCGTGTTTTTGGGGGAGCGGAGGAGCGTCCCCTCAACTCCAGCCCCCCTTTAGCGCAGCCCCCGCGCCGCGCGGGAGGGAGCCGGCGGCCGAGGCAAAACAAAGGGCGGTTCTGTTCTGCTGGCGACACCCGCAAAAGCGGCGCGGGAGGACCATTTCTTTCCTGTTTTATTTTATTTCCTATTTTAATATTTTTTTTTCTCATCTGGCTGCTGTGCCAAGTTATTTCGTGTTGATCGATTCTGGCGGAAAGAGCAGATTTTTTTTTTTTTTTTTTGTGCGTGAGGGGGAAATCTGCGCCTTGTGGCATTTCTCCCGTGCCCCTTGGCTGCTTTGTGAACGGGCTATGGTGCGGTGCAACTTTGACCGCTTTTTGTTCTGTCCCCTGCTCTCTTTTCACCCTATTTCATATAGTTAAATAATGCGGTGTTTAGAAAGAACTAATAGCATAGGGAGATGCTGCTTATGTGCAAAAGCGCTGGAGAAGATTTTAAAAAGCAGGAAAGAGTAGTTGTCTTTCAATTGATTTTTATTTTGTCTCTTTAAGGGGGGGTAATAGGATATTTTAAAGCAACTGCTATTTTATTTTATTTTTTTAACGAAGGCTTGCTTTTTTTTTTTTGATTATTTTAATTACCCCCTCAAAAGCTGCAGTTATTTGACCTCTGCAAGATGCAGCTTCTAGAAAACATGCAAGAATAAAGTAGTTGAGCTGTAATGCTCTTGTTCCTGCCATTGTGTCTCAGAGCCCGCTCACTTCTTTGTTGGGTCCGCTGGCTTTAAAATGCCCTAGTTGGCAAGTAAAATTACAAAATGTTTCAGCTGGTCTAAGCCGTAGATTCTGCCTTTGAAAAATCATGGTTTTGGTTATTTTTTCCTATTTTTGAATCAGCATTAGAAGGGAGGAGAGCCAGGGCAGGAAGCTGCTTCCGGTTTCTGTTCAGCAGCTTTTATTATTTTACAAAGAAAAAGGTCGTTTACAAATGACCTGTTGATGATATGTCTGCAGTCACTTTTAATGCTTAAAAAAATACTACTAAGTAGGAGAGTGAGAGTTTTCCGGAATGGGCTGCCCAGGTTGTCGTTTCGCGGGTGCCTCATGTCTATGTGGCTTTGTAGTATTTTACACCATTTCAAGCTCCTTAATGCAGTGGCCAAGTCCAGAGGACTCTGCTGAGCGCTTCCCCACGTTGCTCCCTATGATTCCCACCTCCATAAAAGCCTGATTTATTGAAAATTGAAATTAGACCATTTCAGAGCTACATAGGGTAGATATAAAAATCAATAATTGCCGTTGAAGTTGTTACCTGCCATGTTGTCTCCATGGCCAGGCAGCTTTAAGAGTAGGTTCTAGTGATACTTAAGCATCTACTGGATACCTTAGTATGTTTAGATGTCTCCTAGGTCTAATTAATTGGGAGCACCTAAATTATGGTGAACATAGTTTTGTGATGTCCACCTAATGGGTGTTCCGATTCCCGCTAAACTGCAGCTACATACATGCCTTATGCAGCCAGCGCTCATTTCTGGAGTGAAAGTTGAGCAACTCCTAGTAGTTTAGTTCAAATGCAACTTCAGAGGTCAATGTTAATGTGAAGTCAGTCTGTTTGAAACCATTGTGTGTTTTGAGATTGGTATTGGTTTCCATTAAGAAGCCCAGAATGGAAAACAGGATTATTACACTTCAGGATTTATATCTAGCGACTGTATGTTTGTAGATGCAAAATAGAATATAATCTGCTTGCAGCCAGTGGTATTTAAAACTCTTGCATGTAGTGAGCTAGTCACATGTATATTCTTATTTTAAAATGCCTTCTTAGGCAACAACTTTGAACAGAGCAAAGCAGAGAACTGGCAGCGTTTGTAGATGCTAACCTTGGCCTTGATCTAAAAAAGGAAGAATGAGGGTGTTTCATTAAAAATCAAACTCGCTTTCAAATCCATCCATGTAAGCCAAGTTCCAGAGGTGATTTGGAACCTCTTGCAGGATGCCCGTGGCTGAAGTGCTTGTTGCTAGTTGGTCACTGTGCCTGGCTGCTCGGATCGCAAAAGCTCTGACTGTAGGTGGCATGAAGAAAGCCCAGCTCTCTTGCTTCCAGACGTTCATTCCTTAATCTTACGATTCACAAGTGTGCTGACAAGACTGTCAAAGGAAATGACAGCAAAGAGATGGTAGAGGAAATCGGTCAAGCACTGCTGAAGTCTACCGAGATAGTTCTGTGGAAAAAAAAGTAGCGTGTTTCCATCCCATCTAGTTTGTTTCCTTTCAGCCTGCCTGTTACAGGATGTGCCAGCAAATCTCATTCTCCTATTGCAGTTCCCTAGTTGTACTGAAATTCATATATTGCATCCCTACTTGCGCCCGGGTAGCCTCTCGGGACAGACAGCCTTGTGGTGAGGATGCTAAATTTGTCATTTGCTTCCTAATCTATGAGGTATTGATTGCCCCTGGGCAGTGCCAGGGCGTTCTGTGTTTCCCAGGAGGTGGAGGCAACTTGTGTATCTTATTTCTGTGCTTGCTGCTCGTTTTTATTATTATTTTTTATTTTTTCTCTTCAAATATCCTGTATTTATAGCGATTTGGCGGCAGGTATTACTTGAAGTAGGCAGAGGTGACTCACTGCCTCGCACAGGTGAATGCCTGGCTTATCAGCTAACTGCATGAGCACTTTGCCATGGGCCTCTGTGGCTCACCCTTAGCATGTGCCTTTGAGCAGCAGATGAGTCTAGCCGTTTAGAATGACTGCTTGGGATGATCTCGTAGTTATGAATGAATGTCAAGCGTTTCATTGAGTCCAGCGTGACAAGCTGCCTAGGCCTCTCCAAAGCTGATGTGATGTGCAGGGAGGTTTGTTGTCTCGCTGGTGCCCTGTGCTGAAGTTAGGTGCCCACCAGCACAGGTCTGGCTGCAGCAGTGTCTCCTGGCTGGCGTGCTCGGAAAACCCCTGTGAGGACGTGGGGTCAGGATGAACTGGTCAGCATTCCCCGGCCGCTTGATTCACACCGAGCAGAGGCGCCTGAGTGCAGGCGTTTGGTTAAAGATTGATGGAGCAGTCATTGCTATGTAGGAACATGAATCAGCTCATGAATAGATAATAAAAGTTAAGCTGCTGGCATTGCTTCAATGCTGTTCAATTCAGTCATAGTCACTTGACTGTCCCCATTGTATTTATATAAATGGTTAATTTTAGGCTCCTGTCCTGTGTTGTGTGTGAGAGCGGAGTGGATCTTACAGTGCAATTCTGGCCACCATTCCGGGAACTTGTGTCTGGAAGTCGATCTTAATCTTCTGACAGAAGGTAAATGGCATCTGTTAGAATATGAATAGTCAAAACCTTTGACTCTGTCCAAACAGTTATGTTTTTGTTGGGAAGAGGATGCCTTCAGCTGAGGCTGAGCTTGCAGTGTTTCTGTGCTCACAGCAGAGTATGTTGCAGAACCTTGATATCCATTGTGCTGGCGCAAAAACAAGATGTGATCTCCCTTGATGTTAGCTGTACAGTTATGTCAACCAGATGTTTCTTCTGTGCTGACTCTGTTTGCAGCAACTTAATTACATAAACATGTTGTCAGAAGGGGAAGAACTGTTTTTAGAGAAGGTTTTTAGTTTTACAGGGGTGGAGAGGTGCTGCTCTGACCCTGCTAGTTGAGGTGCCCATGAATGTATCGGTAGCCTGCCCAGCTGACAGGGTTAAGCAGGTTCGGGTTTTTGCTGAGGGTGAGTGAGCTTTCCCCAAGCCTCTTAGTTTACATATTCGGTGTTCAAGGAGGCAGAAGAACTTTTGTCGCTGAGTGCTGCATTTCCATTTGTGGTTTGATGATGTTGGGTGTAGTGGCTGAGGCTCTGCGTTGTAGACAAGTCCCTAATGTAGCATAGAGATGAGCAACAAGATCCAGTAAGAATCAATTGGAATTAGATAAAACATAATTGATCTGGAGTTTTTTAAATTTAGGATCCTTGATTATGGGAGTAGCCTAGTAGAGGGTGCTGTGTTTTGTGTATTGGCTGATTTTATTTTTAAAGAAAAATTGATATTTCAAAATTACTTTCTAGATGCTTGCAAGATATGGGACTGGAGCAAGTTGTTGAGTAAAGGTCTTTAGGTGAGAGTTTATTGGAGATAGAACTCAAATCTGCTTAACCAAAATTTCCTTTAAGTAGATCCCAATAAATGGATCACTGCTTCTACTGCCAATTGCTTCATCTGCTTGGATATGCTTAGCCATTTGTCTTTCCAAGTAGTAATATTTTTGTAATTATATAACATTTAAAAGTACTTTGCATGAGCTGGGATAGTTCTTATCTCCACAATCATGGGCAAGATTGGGGATAGTAATCAAAACTGAAGAGAATGACTTTTAATAAAAATACTTTTTATAAAAAATGGGCATTAAAGGAGGTTAAATCCCTTAACCTTGGTCAGCATCAAGGAGGATGTTTCTTAATTATTATCCTTAATTATTATCTCAGTAATATTAGTTATTATTGAACTGGTGTCTCTGGGTTAGATGGCGCTTGAGAAACTTCCATTCAGTTGGTTGCCTGAGAAGTGATCAACAACCCTGAGGTCCATTGGGACACTCTAGGGCACTAAACCTACTGTTGCCACTAGTTTAGGAGAATGCATTTGTAGGTCCCTTTCTTGTGTTAAGATCACACTTCTCCAACAGTTGTAAATCTCCCCCAGAATCTTTCACTTTGTCTGTCCTGAGTTGCCTCTGCTTTTGAAGGTCAGGAATAGTAAATAATAAAGTCTTTATTTTCTTGTAAACTTGAGTGTTTCATCTGTATTTTTGTTATTCTAAGAAATTTTGTTCATATTAAATTATGGAAGTGGTCTCTGAAGAACTCCTAAGAAATCTCAAGGCTCCTCTTCTCTTAAGTGTTAATATGTATACTGCATAGTTGTCTGATGCTACCTTGATATCCTTTCTGCTAATCATAGCCACTTACATTTCACTACACAATTTTTTACAAGAGTAAATATTAGTAGAGGGTTCTCGCGAAGTTCAACTGAGAAAATATTCATGTTTCTTTTGTCATATCATGCAGTTGAAGTATTTACTTATTGTGAGGTTAGAGCTGAAAATCTGAGATATGTTACACATGGAGGCTTTACTATCAAGTAATTTACTTCCTTTTAGAGAACTTGTTGCTCATTTGCCTTCTGTAATGCACCTCTTGGGATAAACTGCTAATTCTAAAAATATGTCAGTTCCGCTCTTTCCCCCCTTGTATTTTTTTTCTTTGTTTGGCTGTAGTTTGCCTTTTCCCTGAACTACTTAAAATACTCTGAGGAATGCTTAAAATGGAAGAAAATGCATGCATTTGAGTTGCTGTACTTGATCATTGCTGTATTGTAATGGCTAATGGAAGATTTGGTTTGTAAAGCGATGGAGAATACAAGGACCTCAACCCTTAGCATCTCAAGTAGGGTATGGTTTTTCTCTGAAATGTACCTCCTTTCTGGTGCTTTGTGTTGCCCTGGAGTTTTGAGAAGAGAATGTAACATGCTGCTAATGATGTCAAAACCTGACTTCTGATGGAAATGGGGAGATTTAATCACATAGAGGAAACTGTTTGCTGTTCTCACTATTTTCATGCTCATAATCAAGCTTATGGAATTCCCTTTGTTTTTAGCCAGAAAATGGTTTCAGCTTATTCTTGCACTGGAAATTGGTATTGTCTGTGAATGACTGAAGGGTTTGTTTATTTATTTATTGATTGATTTTTAGTTTTTCTGCTATGTAGTGCAGAGAATCAGAAGGCCACCAAGTAGGCCCTTTGGTCTTTCATTGCTCTTTTTCATTTCCCATGTGATAATTTAAGCAATTTTGGGGTGGTGGTGCTGACACTTCAGGTGAGGATGGCACTTCTGGTCCAATCTGCTGTCCCCAGATCCCTGAGATGGAGAGCAATTGTATAACGATGCGCTGCACGCTCTGCGTTGGCAGAGCCAGCTGCTATCGCAGTGCGTGTTAGTTGGCAGTTGATCCCTCCATCGTGCTTTGACTTTCATGGTCCAGTTGTCACCTTTTGATTCCTGTGGTAGGAGGAACCATCATACTAGGCCTTTGACCTTTTTAAATAAGGTAATTGCTGTGCGGCTGCTAGCCCACATCAATTGGGTCAGCACTGCATACCCACATGCAGTACCAATGAAAATACTGTTAGGGAGCACGGAGCAGGGATTGGTAAGTGTTGCTGTTAGGACCATGAGAATGCTGTAATAAAATGGGGGACAGGGGACATTCCTGGATATAGAGGGACAGTATTACAAGCAGTTTCCTTGCATTTTTGTTTGCCCATGTAGCTTTGGAGTGGAGCTCATGAAGTGTCTGAGCAGAAGCAGAGATAGCCTGTTCCAGAAGATGAAGGGTTTACTTTTAGTTTACAGCCAGGAGGGAACAGTTGAGGGGAGAAGTGAAGAGTTTATCTCATTGATGGGCATGTGTAGCCAGTATTGGTGTCTTTCAGGCTTTCTGAGTCCACAGGAGCAAGAATTAATAATGCCATTTGGGTTTTGGGCCTGTTTTCCTGTCTTATTTTACTGAGAGTGAGGAGCTCCCAGGTGCGTTGACACTTAATTTGCTAACTTTTGGAGGCTGCTGTAGAAATGCAAAATGGTATTACATATCCTTACTTACCAATACTTTAAAGTATGTAAACTAATGAAGCACCAAAAAATGTGAAACTGAGAGAATAAGTTGATAGTGCAGCCAGTGTGAATTCTATAAGCTTGAATTTTCCATTTCTCTCCTCTATTGCATCAGTTTTTTCAAAGTATTTCCTAAGATGACCAAGAGATTGGTCATGTCACAACTTTTCTGAGACACGAGCCTGATGATGAGGAAGCCAGCTGAGTGTTTTCGAATGTGGGGAGGTGTTACATCTGCTCGTAACCTTTGTCACAAGTGGAACAGATTAGAAGATGACAAATGTTGACTTGCTGCCAGTGGGCACATGCTCAATTCGGTATTTCCCAAGGCATGCCCATCAGGCTTGATACAAACATACCCTCGGAAAGATCACCTTGATTTGACTTTTGTTCCGATGCACAAGCAGAAATTGTCTGGCTTCTCGGCTCTTTAAAGAGTAAGTGCTATATTTCTAGCTCTTGGCAGACATTGTCCACAAGTACTTCGTGTTCCATTGGGCTTGTGCCAAATTTAATGTACTGTGTGTACTGAAAGCATCAAAACCAGACCCACTTTAATTTTAGATTTTACAGCTACCATTATTGATTTTTCTTAGAGCTGTTCCATCCAAACTATTATTTTAATTTCTTTTCCCTGTGGGTTTGCAGGAATGATCTTGACAGTCTTTATTTGTGTTGCTAGAGTCTGCTTATGTGAGAGTTGTGTATCAGACCTGCAGTGGCCAGGCTTTCAATTTACAGAAGATAATTCAGTGTGCTGATTTATCTGCGAACGCCTGTCTCATACTGCCGAGTATGCTGTGACTAAGGGGAGTTTTGCAGACCAAGTCCATCAAATACCTTTTGGGCAGCTTGAATCTCATAAATACCTGAGACAGGATCAGCTAATTGTATTTCTTACAGTGCTAAGAATTCAGCAGGCTTCTATTTTGCAGGGCTTGTACGCTGTGCAAACACAAGTCGGTCTGTAAGACCTTGACCTCTGAAGGGGAAAAGGCAAGGGAAGAAGTGGGGTGCAAGTAGAAGTCGTAGCAGATAGACAAAGAGAGGAAGGAAGTGACGGAGAGAGAGAATAGGGCACGGTTCAAGCGGCCGTTGAGCGTGCGCTGGGCTGTGCGTAGCAGAACAGGCAGCAGGTCGGCTGATCCCTGCCTCACAGCTGTATCTGCTGCCTTCGTATTTTGGCTGCTCGTCTTTTATTTTCACCCCTGCGGGGCCAAGTAGCTGTGCATGAGCATGACTCGAGGCCAGGTGGCTCACAGCCATAAAAACAGAGCAGGATTCCCTTCCATTGTGCTGTTGTGGAAGAGCGTGGTGCTCAAAGGAGCCTGTTTTCTTCCTCCTCCTTCACTTTTTGCTAGTCGGTCTGCCCCTTTTTTCATTAAATGCTAGGCTGTTCTGATTTCTGCTTTGCACTGTCACCTTCTGCTGGTGATGCCAGAGTCAAGTCGCTCAGCTCTTCGAAGAGGTGCCCAAATGGGGAGTAAAAGGGTTTCTTGATACAGAGAGACTTAAAAATTGCAGGAATTTCCCCCATCCCTATGAATATTGGTTATTGCAAGTTAAATATATAGGGATTTCTGGTTAGCCTTTGTTATGGGCTTACGCTGGGCACCGAGTGTTTTTTGCTTGGCCTGACCCTTATGCCTAAGAATTGAACACATCTTTACTTCCAAGTTCACTTGTCCAGTCTCGGGCATAGTTCAAATTTAATTTAAGAAAGATGGTTGGTCTTTGGAAGCATGATGTCTGCTTTAATATTCGTGGAGCATCCTAAAGATTCAGAAACTGTGTTCTTCTGTCTTTCTTTTGTCTGTTCATCCTAGTTTAATACCCATGTGCTGGCATCAGCTGTGGCCTCTTCCCATTTCTGCAGCTTATTTGCCACACAGTGCTAGGAGATGTCTTCTCACCATGCAGTCCAGTGACTAGTTTGCAAGAATATATATCCCAACAGAAAGTTTTATTACAGCGGCTTGCTAGCAAAGTATCTTGTATTGATGTTAGTAGACAAACTGTGCATTATTTTTGGTTCCCAAGAGTGTTTTGATAGTTTTTACCATGGTAAAAGCTGTGATAGTGTAATTACCCTATGGAAAAATTTAGAGGAGATGACTGAACCTGGTAAGATGGAATAAAGGGCTGTTTCAAGATTGCTTGTGAAACTGGGGCAGAATTTAAAGTTTCTTGCAGTGCCATGCTTGTTTTCATGCTGAATTTTCACACATCCTTCATATAAACTAAATATTGATTTTTAATACGGACACTAATCTAAAAGTTTCCTTTTGCTGATGAATGGACCTTTTGTTACCTAGTAGAGCATAATAAAATACTAAGGTTGAATAGAAGAGTGAATATAAAGAAAACAAAAATCAGCCCCGAAGTGAAGAATATAGATGACTAAGTGTCAGTTTGTCAATGAAATTGTAGAATAACACACTTTGGAAAGGACCTCAGGAGGTCATCTGGTCCAAGCCACTCCTCTCCCCCTTTTCCTTGCTACTTATAGGAGTTTCAAGTTAAATCTAACTGTTCCATCCCTTTTTGTGTGATCTTGAATAGCATCCACACCAAGGTGTCTGCTGACAGTACTTACCTGCAGTTGTCAATCTTGTGTAAACGTAAAACTTACGCTTGCCTCAGGTAATTACAGAGTAGAGTTTCCAGGTTTCAGCAGAACATGATGATGAAATGGCCTGACTGGTAACTCGATGAATCATTTCAGGCAACCAAGTACTCGATCTGCTCCGCACTAGGAACATTGATTGCACACAGGCATATGCTGTGTTGAAAGACATGCTATTAACTGAAAAATTGCTTTTCTCAGAGTGTGCTTATTTTCCTAGACTCTGAGCCAGCACTGATAAATCTCTGAGAAACACTGCTTAGAGTGGCTGTGGCCAACAGGTACCTTCCCCAGTGGACAAATCGCAATTGGTGGTGTTAGCCATGCTGGTGCTAATGTGGATGGGGCTTAACCATCTGGTCTCACTCTTGCTTTTTCTCACAGCGTTGAAAAATGTTGTCGTGTCTCCACTAGCAGCTAACTGATCTGAACCGTTGTTGACAGCACCGTCACCAGCAGGTCACTTGCTCGCTGCGAGCGCGGCTCTTGATTATGTATCGTAAATCCAAGTGGAAGTGCGGTTACAATCTTGCGGTTCTCGGACCTGGTGAGTTTACGTCTGCACAGTGCACAGAACAAACATTGCTGCTTGCATCTCATCTTCTCCTCATGAAAACGCTCGAAGAGAGGATCCAGTGACACTTGTGTATCTAAGGACACCAGATGTGGCCGGTAGATGCACTCCCAGCATCCATTAGAGCTGTCTGATGTGGTGGGCTTCTTTTAGAAGTAAACCTCTTATTTACCTCGTAAGATTTTGTTTGAAATCAGTTGCTAGAACTGTAAGCGTAAAGCAGTACAAATAATATTAGTAATATCTTGCTTTTAGTATATTTAACTGTGTTTATGCTCTGTAAATCTGTTTCTGTTATTTGGTTTTTGTTGTTTGTGTGTTTCAAGTTTTTCATTGGACAAACTCTCTGGCATTTTCTCCGACAATGATCCACAAATTTTATAAAACCATGTCCACAAACAGTTATGTTAGAGATGCCTGCTGCACTGTACCAAATTGTCATCTCTTAGGCACAGATGTAGGATTTCCACTGCAGGCTGCGTTTCCAGAGGCTGCAGAGCTGGTGTAATAGTGGACTGTTCCTGAGTGGGGTGCCTTGCACAGATTCCTGCTCCCCAGGTCAAATTTGTGCAGTCCTGCACCCTCTTTTGCTTCAAATCTGCTGACCAGAATTTTTCCATGGGCTGACTCCTTTTGCTGACCTGAGAGAAACTAATAGCAGGAGGTTTCCAAAAGACACAAAGAATTGAATCTTCAGTTTTGGCATGAGACTGACTACACTTGTTCTAGCCTAGTTGATAGACTTAAAACTCTTGCTTTGCTTTCAGTAGCTTTGTGTGAGGGTGCACTTAGGGCTTGTTCTTTGCCTCAGCCCCCTTGTTCATGGGCAGCAGCTGCTGCCTCCTCTCATAATCGCTCTTTTTGCACCAAAGTGAGGACATCAACTTTTCCGTGCTCAGACCAGTTTTATAGTGCTGGGGAAACAAAAAAGACCACCTCAAACACAGTGGATATGGTTAACAGTGAAAAGACTTGGACCTACAGCTTTGAAAGTGTTTTTATTTTTAAATCTTGGTGGATTGGCACCAATCAGTGTTTTTTCATGATCAAAGATACCGCTACTTCAATGGTTTCTATTTTTGTTTAAACTTCTAGAGTCTTAAAATTGCTTGTGAGTAGCCTGTATTGGTGATAAACAGCCTGAAGCGTTTTAAGTGCAGAAAACCCCACTTCATCTTATTTGGGATGGGCTGGCTGATTTGAATTCACTTTTCTCCCAGTGTCGGAGCAGCAGTGGATTCTGCTGTGCTTGCTTTCCTGTCACGTTTCCATCCTGGGTGAATTTTCCTTTCAAAATTACTTAGGTTTGGCACTAAGTTTCAAGGGGAATCTCAAGAGAAGATGCTACTCTAGATGGTCGAGAGCTTTAATTGTACTGCTGCTGGGAACTTTGTTTTATCTACTCAAAAGTCTCATCTTGCAGTGAACAAGTTACCGTCTAATGAGCTACAGTGAACCACAGAGATCATGTAGTGCTCAAGTATTTGCATGTAAGCCAAAACACTCACACCAGATTTTAGCATTAGCAAGAGAGTCGTGGGACCAAGGCGTTAGTGAAGCTGATGGCTTGAGAACTTCATCGCTTTAGAAAGCAGTGCACAAAAATACTATACCTGACACTGAGTGTTGTCTCTGGCTGCACTGTAATTATTTGGAATGTCTGGGGCTTATCCAAAATCAGGACAGTGATTTAAATTACACGCGCAGCCTGGGTCTGCTCTAGTGCAGTCCTGCTTAGGTAGGCCGATGGTGATCTTGCTTACGCTGGTTAATTTGGCTGCCTTCAGTGCAGCTGCATCCTTACTCCTGCGTGATTGAGCATGGGTTTGGTGAGGTGGTACCCTAGGTGAACAGGAGCTGAATTTGGCCTGCAGTTTCTTCCTAAACGTGCTTTTGCTGGATTCAGTTTTGGGAGTATATCTAGGAACAATGCCTGTTGCTGTTGAGAATTGTTCATCTGTTAAACAGATGAACCTCAGCTTTATTTTTTGCACAACATTGTTAAAGCTTAAAAAGGAAGAGAGAACTCACTTCTTTGCTACTTTACTGTGCCAGGAAATAATCCTTCCTCCTTGACCATTTCCTTAGCTGTTCCAGCCATCCTGTGATGTAGCACTTTTAATAATAGCTTTATATAGATTTTTCTTTCAACTAATAGTTTTGGCACTGTTTACAAAGCCTCTGAAGGAAGGAGATCTTGCTGCAGTTTTCCACTCTGGGCTAAGCTTACAGCTGCGAGTACCTTTTTAAAATTTAATTAAACATATTTGGAGCCTGCTGAGCTTGCAAATAACTATTCAAAAGGCTGAAGTTTTGTCGAAGGATGCTGTCTTGTGTTCATAGAAGCTGTTTCAGATTATGTCATGCCTTACTGGTGGGAGAGAGATGCTGTGTCACTTCCAGTTCATAGAAAAAAGTATTTCCTGGGATCTTTGATATCTCTTGGCTGCCACTTTAGTGGGAGTTTTTATTTTAATATTTTGACACCCTTTTGCTCTGATACCATTGCTTAATTTCTAGATTGTGGTTCTTTGTGTACAAAGGTAAAGATAAGTCTTGCTTTCTTTTATGTATACAGCCATAGCTTTATTCTTCTGGGGCCGGGTGTTTTAGCATTTGTTTTTCTTTTTATCCAGTTCGTAATTTTTATGCACATCTTATTTACATGCTGTAACTTTTGGGAAACCCAGACGATTTCAATCTGTTGATTTTAAAACTGTAAGTAATGTGAGGATGTTTGAGATGAAAAGTGATTGCTGTGATTGTCCTAAGCTTTTCATTTTGCTGAGCTGATGGAGGGTGAGGTGCAAAAGACAGGTCTAGAAAGAAACAGGAAACCCAAACTCCTTGACTTTTACCCTTTGCTGTTTGCCTTGATGCTGTCCTTACCACAAGGACCTGGAACATGCCAGCATGCACCCTTATCTCCACAGTTTGACTTCTGAAAATCCCCAACATGTAAGTATGGGCATGCATAGTTGTTAAAAAAAAAAAAAACTGTAAAAATAGCGTTCAGGAGCAAAACTGAGTAGAAAAGGGGAAGTTAGTCCCAGTTATTAGCATTTACGTCCATAGGCACTTTGCTGTGCATTTAAAGTGCAGCTGACTCTTCTAGTTGGACGAGTTTTGTGACTGAGGCTTTGTGAATTGCTGCATTTGTGCATTTTGGCTACAATATTTATATCTTACTCCTAAGTATTTAGAAAGAAATCTTTAAGGCTTTTATTGCTTCTCATTTTATTTCTACTATGGTATGAGTGTTCTTTAATTTGTTAGATTTGAATTATGTTAATATATAGGTGTATATCTGATGTTACTGATGTTATTAACCTATACTTTCACACCAAAAAGCTACTCAAGTCAGATTGGTTCTGAATAGGTTTTTTAGAAAAGATATTTTTTGTCTATACTTTTTTCTCCTATAAAAATGAAATGTTTCTTCTAAAAAGAAGAAAGCCCCAGTTAGTTCTGAAGTGGTCACTGAAGGAGAAACACACGTGTGAAGTAACTGCTTGATGGGATGTCGCCCTTAGGTTGATCCTGGAGTGTTCCAGCTGCTTCTGGACCCTTTTGGGCACAGCTAGAGCATGGCTATCTGTTCTTCTTTTCCTCTTTACTGCTGCTTTCTTTTTCTTTTCCCTTCCCAAGCTTATTTTCCCTGACCAAGAAGTTTTTGTCACCATTGTAGTGGGAACAAAACGAAAACCAGCAGCTCTAGTGGAAGCACAGCTTCTTAAATGGAAGCAGATGCTTTACAAATGTCCCAGGGTGACTGGGGAGAAAAACCCCTTTAATCTGTTGTCCTGCATTGTGCGAGAGCTGGAGGAGGTCCCTGTGCCAGATTGCCATTGCGTCTCCCCTACAACCTGCAAGCAATCCCCAAACTCTGTAACCTGAAAGCTACATCCAAAAAGCAAACTGGAGGCCAAATGCACCCTGTCCATCTGCAATATTTATATAGTTCAGAGCTTATTTTGGGGAAACGTAAAATTCATGCACTCCTGTCTGTGAAATGCTAAAAGTACAGAATGACTTCAGGATTTAAAGTCCATCAGTGGCTGTGAAGCCAAAGTGATTTCTTTCTTTTATGCTTAGTGAATATGTGTTATTTTTATAACTGGTGGTGAACTTGCCAGAGTCAGACTGAGTGCTGGAAGATTTTTATGACCTTCTAACTAAAAAACCCTTTTGCAGGTTTGCAGTGAGTAATACCCCCATGCCAGCTACTGCAAAGGCAGCCACTTGTCCTGTTAGTTGTTCCTGCTACTCTGCCTGACAAACTGTTAACCTCTTGCCCAGTATTTTTTAAACTCTTTCTGGTTTGAGTGCCGAGGCTGGTTACGTTGGCTTTACAGTAGGGGAGTTCTTCAGTATTATTTGCTGCATGTTTTGTATGGTTGACTACTTGAATGGGCTTGTTTGAATGTTTTCTTTCCTCTGAATTTGCATGGGTTTAGGAGCTTGAATGTGGTCAGACATCTCTGTTGAGTCTGGCTAGTAACTTGTTAACATGTGCTAACTTGCTGATGACTGTTCAGAGCCTCTGCTGCGTGAAGTTTCTCCTCTGCAAACGGATGATGTGGGAGATCCTTAAGCTGGAGAGTAAAGGCAAATAACAAAGCGAATGGAGCAGCTTTCCACAAACCTTTGTGAATACGTGCAAGTGAGGCACAAATGTGCTCAGTGTGAACAGCTGTTAGCAATTTTACATGTTCGTAAACAGTATCAGCCCTGAGAGGGGCAGCCTATCCCTAAAAACACCCAAAGATTATTTCACAAGAGCCAGATTTTTTTGCCATGAATCAATTTGCACTTAACAGCTGACTCAAACCAGAGCAAGTGAAATTGCTCCACCATATCAGATTACTGTTAACTTGGTTGCTATAAAAAAGTGGAACTCCACATTTCTGTAGTATCCTGCGATGAACTTGGCAACAATGATGCCCAACCAGTAATATTTTAGTAGCCTGCATGGATATCTGCAGCACACAGTGCAGAGTAGTGGCTTCAGTCAAGCTCTTCCTCAAGATTCAGGAAGGAAGAAGTCTGCATGGAATCAGCCTGTCAATGAGTTAGCAAAAGGTGCTGTAGATTATATGAAATTAATTCCAAAGTGGTGTTAAGTACTGCTTTATTTCAGATAATCTCAATTGTCTGTTACTTTAAAATCGTTTAGTCATGGTACTTGTGCCTTCATGGGCTAGACTTTCACGTTGCTTTCCTCAGCCACATACTCTCACAGGCAGCAAAAATAATTAGAAATGGTGGAGAGTGTGCCGTGGTCAGAGTAAAAAATGTATAAATATTTTAAAAATGGGTTTTATGTGAACCCCACACTGATGGTATATGCAAATACTGTCAGAGTTCTTATGGTTGTAACTGAAGACTATAATAACTCTCTAAAAAAACACAAAACAGTTGCCATATTCAGCTGCATAGTTTCTCTTGTTTGAAGTGAACATCCTTTGTCTGTGTGTGCTTAGCAAATTGTAGATTTGGAGACTTTCCAACTCCAAGGCGAACGTTAAACGTATAACAATTTGCTTAGCTCTTAATTAAAACTGGCCTGTGTGGTAGCACCAAAGTCCCTAGAGTCTCTGTAGAAGAAATAGAGCATCTTATCTCAGTCTCCTTGGTTGAGGTGATCTGACGTCGACTCTTTGTGGTGAGAGCAGCCACTATGATGCCAAATGTTACCCAGAGAAAAATTAGTTTTTACTGAGTTGGATTGGGCCACTCTTTCTGCTGCATTGCTGTGGCGGTGTTTGCTTGGCTTCCTGTTGTTTAATTACAAGTAATTTCAGGAAAATTCCTGAAAATGCCCTCGCCCCCGCCCCACACACATACAAAAAGGCTGTATTTGAAGTTTTGTAACTTAGCTACATTTTGAGTTGTGAAAAAGAGCCAAGACTTCACACATCTCCATTTGCACCTGCAAATAATAAATTGGATTCCTGTGTTGACCAAAGAATGGAATTTAGGGGTAGATTCCCTAGTGATTTTTTCTTTGCCCCTGTTTGAGAGCCAGCTTTTACAGTGTTAGGTGTTAGTGCCCACACAGAGACAAAGAGGTGTTTGCTGCATCTTCTCCAGTGCAACTGCCGGTTTATTTATACAGGCAACAAACCTCTTATCCAAATTAGATTAGAAGTGGAGGAAGTAAAGTATTGCCACTTTTAGATATGCCAAGTCATGCATTGTCCATGGGATTTTCAAGGAAAACAAAAGATGATATAATCAAATACTATGGGATTTTTCTCTCTGAACAATAACAGGATAGAAGCTGGTAAGTGAGCTAAGGAAGCTGGAGGATGAGGAGGCCTGTTTGGCCTTGGTTTGCTTTGAGTAGAAGGCTGTTAACACAGAGATTTAAGCATATCACAAGTTAGGTTGTGCTAATATAATCTTTCCCGTATTGATAAACGTGAAAGTACTAACTTTTCTTCCTTTAGAAGACAGCTTTCAGTTTATTGGAGATATTAAAATATCCAAAATATCCAATTTGGATACTTCCAAAATATTAAATTCTCAAGTTCCTATGTGGCAAGCTCATATGCAGGGCTTAGAAGAGCAGGATGGAGGCTCCCTAGCACACTTTTTATTGGAAATGCAGATTAACTACAGTTGAAATAGTGAATGTTAATAAGAGTGTGAGAACAGGGTGGTGAGGAATTTGGGATAAAACAGAGGGGAAGCTTTTTCCTGGAAAAGCTTGGCTTCCGTACTCCAGGATCTTTCTAGATGAAATGGTAATTGCTTTTTTTAAGGATGGCCATTTGTGATGTGGAAGCTTAGAATAAAAATGATCTGAATAGTTCTTAAACCTTGTTCCTCCTCAGACTTTATTTCCTAGAGAGACTGCAGGGCAAGGGGAATTGTCAGCGTGGCAGCGCTGAATTTCTCTAGCTAAATTTCTATAACTGAATAAACCTCTGACCTTTTTTCTAGTCTGTTTTTAGCTTCATTATGTAGCAAAGATCTGTGACACTGCTAGTGAGTGCCTTAACTTTCACAGGAGTTTTTGGTCAAACAGTCTCACTTCAAAGGAAAGGAAACTTGCGGCGATGCAGGTTCTGCTATTTAGGCACCTTGAAAGTTTTGCAAGCAGCAAAAAGTACCTCTTAGAAATGGATTTGAATCTCTTCGTTTAGGGAAAGACAGAACAGCTTGAAACGTAGTGAATTTGAGTTTGGTTGTCAAAGAAGTCAGAATTACAGCTAATAAATTCTTGGAGGAAGTGCTAGTGTACAGCCTGCGTTAATTGAACTTGCAGACACGGTATTTGGCTTGGAGAGTTTTACAAGACTCAGGGGAAAAAAAATCATTTACAGTAGCAATTCCCAGGTACCTGGGAAAGTCCAACTTTACCGTCTTGGGAAGCAGACGGATGCATTTGCGTGTTTCCAAACGTGTTTTCTTCAGGTGATGCCTCACCTCTCATCCTGTCAGATCTGGATACTAGAGGCCAGCACTTTTCTGTAACAACCTGAAAGACTCTCTTAAAAGCCCTTTGCTTCCAGAGGATCTTGTTGGGCTTGTCACTGTAGCTAGAGCTCTGACCTGGGAAGCTTCAGATGTCCAAGAGGCTCCACAGTCACCCATGGATCACTGTGGTCATTGGGTGGTGGGTGTTTTGGAGGTGACAAATCTATTTTGAAGGAGAACTCGCTGTGTCTGTGGAAATTAGGATCCAATTGAAAGTTCTCTCTTTCTCTGCCTTCCTGTAAGTTGGTCTCACCAGTGCTTTGCCAGTTCCAGAGGGGGTAGCGTGTGGAGGACATCATGGAGTTGAACATTTGACTTGTTGCACTGGCTTGAGGCACGGCAAATTGTTCTGCCCTGGGAGCTGTGCATGGAACAAGGGATCTTTGTTTGCTTGGCCCTTGAAAGAGTTCTCCTCATTAGGCACCCCATGGTCGTGCAAGGGATTAGGTCATTTCCTTCCCTCCTCCTCTTCCTGCAGATTACTTGATTAACTTTTCTATTGTATGCTCTAATTAGCATGGTCTTGGCTTCAGGCTGCTTTCTCCCGTTTATAATCTCCTTAAAACACGACAGTACGACTTAAACTATATAAGATGGGAACTCCTTACACAGCGATTACCTGTGACATAACGCAGTGAAGGGGGATTGGAGAAGCAACTTCCCTTGATCCCCCATCCACCCTCCGTTAGGTTCATGGGGATGCTGTGTTGGAATTAATGCTCTCAGGAGCGTGAGATGCTTGTCTGGCGTCGCTGGCTTGGAGCAGAGTTCCCCCACTGACTCAGTGGTAATAGGGTTATGGCAGTGTACAGGGCACGAGCAGGCTGGGGCTGAAAAGCCTACATGGATTTCTCTCAGGAACAGGTATATCCAATATTCAGTACGAGCTCTTGCCCTTAGGGCCACTACGGATTCCAGGTGCTGCAATTTCAACTGCTTATTCTGTGTAGGATTTTTATTCCATTCCATGCCTAGTTTATTAGATTATCAACAAAGAGTTGTTCAAAATTCCCCTTTTAGACTTCAGCATACCAAGCAGTTCAACACTAGATTGAGGTTTTGGCTCCTCAGACATCTCAGCAGTCTATATCCAAGGTCCCAGCATTAGCTTTTGTTCATATCTGCAAGGCTGTGCTTTAACTGATATGACTAGAAGCGTGTTCCTCCTCAAAGTTCATTTTGAATATCATGTGAAGTCATGAAATTCTATCAAAATGCACAGCATCTGCTTGTGAGTCAGATATAAAGGGCTGTATCGTCATGTTCTTTCTTTGACAGCCTCAAGGCAAGAGCCTCCCCTGCACTTAAGAATTGCTTCATGAAATTAGCAGTGATATCTTGGGCTACAGACGCCAGCACCCGAGTCTGGCGTGGTTGCCAGCACCTCTGCGTAAGGGACAGTCCGGCACCTGGCTGGTGACAGCGCACGTGAGGCTGCTGCTTGCGGCGCCCCACGCAGAGCGCTGCTCTTGCAGGTAGAGTCGAAATAATTGACTCCTTTGAGAGGAGAGGACAATGTTGAAACACGGGGAAGTGACTACAACGGGGCTGTGAATAAGCAAGCTGGAAAACAGAGTGTTCCAGCCCTCGGTAGGATGAGACGCTGAAACAGCCACTTAGCAGTGCAGCTGGGGCAAAAGGAGGCCAACCAAGCCCTACTCCAAGACGGTCAGTCCCAAAGAAGGGGTTTTGAGGAGTGCTCGTCTGATAGCAGAAGACTGAACTCCGCAGCGTCCCAGGTTGCTGAGGTGAGAGCAGGGGGGTGCTGAGATGGAGGTTGTCTGCAGGAAGGACAACAGGGGAAGGTCGAGGGACCTGCGGCAGCGCATTAGGGTAAACCAGTCTGCACCAAACCCGAGTAGCTCAGGGTGTTTGGACACTGCAGCTACCTCTGATTGCAACATAACGCTGTCCATGGGTGTATTACCTGAACAGTGGCACCTGAAACGCATCCACAAAATAAAAATAAAGGAGCTGTTAAAAGCAAACTAGTCCCGATTGTGCTTTTCAGAGCGAACATTCTTGGGGCAGCGCGGCTCAAGTGTTGCAACTGGTGTCACATGAATAATGCAGCCTCAGAGCCTTCCTGTCCGAGTAACTTTATCCCTGGAGTAACTTACACCAGTGTAGAGCATCTTTTGTGCCCGTGTGACCATACCTGTTCCGAGTGATACAAATGCAGACCTGATATTGAAAAGCAAACAAACAAACAAACAAAAACACTTAGCTTTGGCTGAAATGGAATAAAAGCTATAAACCCTGTGCAAGTCTAAGAAGAAAACTTACCGGTGGGGGAAGAATGGGATGAGAGCATTCTGCCATCCCCGTGAAAGGTGCATTTTAAGGTCTTAATAGTTATCAGTGGAAAAACTAGGTTTGTGTGCCAGTACAGTGAGGTAGTTGATTTTGGCAGGGAGGAGAGCAGAACTTTAATCTTCGTGTGGCTTAGCGAGCTCTGCGCTTTGGTGATGTAACCGATTCCAGCGGTTCCTGTCCTCTCAGTTGCGCGGGTGCAGCTGGCTTGCAGAAAAACCCCACGAGCAGTAGGTAGGAAATGATTTGGGCTGTTGGGGGCCATGTGAGGTCTGTGCTGCCTGTGTGTTTTTTCCCTTTGGTTCTGTTAGGATCTGTATTCCGTCCCTTCTGTCCAGAAGTGGAAGGCCAGAGAAGAGCAGAGTAAGGGAACATGTGTCTATTGATGCTTCCCAAAGCTCTTCACAATGTTCAGCAGCCTGGGGCTCAGTGACTTACAGAGCAAAAGTGGTATTTTCATGCTTAATAGTTTTTCATAGAAAATACGTGTTTTTGAGCCTGCGCTCATTTTTATTTTCCAGAACACCCTGTGGCAAGGAGTTCCGTAGTTCACTTTCAGTGCATGTGATGGGATCATTTCACAGCTCACGCAACTTGGAGGGGCTTAACACTGGGGTGTAGGTTGAGAAGGGGGGCATCCTTTTGCGTGTCTTAGTCCTGCTACAGATGTGATGCAAAAGGGGATGAAAAGGCCAAATTTCTGCTTGAAACCTGCTCGATCTGCTGAGAAGGGCCTGTGTGATCAGCTCTGCGAGGCGGCAACTCGCGCGATGCGGTAACTCGGTCGCTGGTTTATGGCTCACGCATTAAATGAGCCCCTCTTTGGCATAGTGAGCTCGGAATCGACCCTGGTACTTGCAGCCCTGGCTCCCTACACGTGTATCCCATAGGAACAAAGTGCTAGGGAACCGCGGCCATGGGAATGTGGTGCCCGAAAGCGGCTGCACGCAGGCAGCCTCTGCACGTGTTCCCCACGTGCCACCTTCTCCGATGTGAGTGGAAGCAGGGCTAGCGATGCCCAACGTTTCTGCTGGCTTAATTCTTACTGTATTAAGAAATTGCTTTTTGTGGGGGAGGTGAGGAAAGCTAGCTGGGCTAATAAGCGCTAATTAAAGTATAGCATGCCTGGGTACAGTTATGTAAGACGAGCTGCGAAGGAAATATTCACAGAGAAATGCTGTTCGAACCCAAAGAAGCACTGGGATTCGAGCAGTGCGTTTTCAACCCACCCTCTGCCTCCTTTTTCCCTTTCCGAGGCCCAGGTGGGTGAATCTACGGCACGGCGAGAGGGCCTCCGCCGGTGGCGCGTGGCGCGGCGCTGCTCCCCTCGCTCCGCAGCGCCGAGCCGGCCCCGCGGAGTCACCTCCTCACGAGCTCCAGGAAGAGCACCCGGAGCGGGCACGCGGGTAGTGCCTCGCATGCGTTTTAAAGCATTTCTTGTACACAGGGGAGGAGAAAGTCTCAAAAGCGCCAGGTGAGCCCAGTAAGTGCCTATGTGCCGTTGTTTTTTCTATTCACGTGTATTGCTTCAATCTCTTTTATAAGAGCCTCTCCCGTTGCGGTGTTTTTTGGCGGGGAGCTGATAGTTTCCGAGTGAGACGTGAGAACAGGCAGGATGGTTGCAGGCTGCGCTGCCCTGCGAGGGGAGGACGCTCAAAGTGTGGGTCCCACGGAAGGTTTTGGGTCTGTAACAAGCATGGTTTGCTGTGTGTTTCTAGTTGCAGGGTTACAAAATGCCTGTGCTCGGGCATGAGCTCCCCATCGATACGTGTGTGGAAGCTGGGCTCTTCTCGCCCACTTGCAACGACTGCGGGTTTGTCAGGCAATGTCCAATTTGTCTGAAGGCAGTAAAGACCATAATAATGGTAAAGGGCTCTGACTCCAAGGAAGTCAGAAATAAAAGCCGCCCTCGTTCCCCATTTAGAGTTTGAAGCAACAGTCAAGGTGCAAGTTAGACCAAAAACCTCTGCGGAAAGCTGCAAATTAAGCTTCCTAGGTAACTCATGTGAGGAGCTTTTGTAAGCCTGCTGATTCAGCAGGCAGAGCTCTTATTTGGCCCTGGTGTGGCCATGTGAGGTTGTGTTTGGTCACTGCTTGACCTGGAAGCTGCCCTGGTGCACAGGGCTGGCAAGGACCGTAAACTGCATGTGAGTGTAGCAGTTTGTAACTGGGGAAGAGTTTTTTCCCTTGGCTAATTAGGGTTATAGATAACATAGCAATGACAGCTTTAAAATAGCCACCTGGTGCTAAAAGACAAATGTTTTCAGCTTCCCACACACAGTCTGAATTGCATCATTTATAACCTGTAGGAGGATATCGTGGTTTCCTCAGGGGAGGATCAGCTGTTACTTTTCATAACGGAAAAAAAATGCCAGGTTTCTTTCAGGAGAATATTTTCAGAACTGATTTTTGTCAATCCATTAGAATGGATCGTTATCTGTTACGTAAGGGCTTCCCTTTAGCTCCCATGTGCTCGGCCACCTTCTCATCTCATCCCCGGCAGTTGAGAATAACAGTGCTGACGTTTGCGGGACCCTGAACTGAAGCTGGCCCAGCTACTTGGATGATTTTTCCATCTTCTGGGAAGGAGTGGGATTTTTGAGTACTCGGCAGGTACAGATTTCGCATCCGAGCCTATAAGAGGAGCCTTGTTCCAAAAGGTTGACCCTGGGCATTGCACAAAGATGTCTGTCTTCCCAGCACAGTTCCTGAGTTTCATAAAATCACAAGGACTCTACAGATTCATTTTATTATTTCTCTTTGGATGCTCTCGGGCACAGAAGCAGATATTTTTGCTTGTGTTGTTTTATGTCTGCTATCCTGTGTGGGCAATTTCAGAGTTTGGCCTTGTGTGTGTTGTAGGGTTTTTTCTGCTTTTTAAAGATATGAAAGCACTGAAAATAGTACCACTTGTTTGTATATAGTGTATAACTAAGCTTATTTAGATTTTAAAGTAAAGGTCAATGGTTACAAACTAAGGGAAGAATAATTCATACAAAAGCAAAAGGTTGGGCTGTTTTTCCAGCTCCCAGACCTCTTCAGTATCTTTTTAGGTGCTAAAAATCATTTCTACGCTGCAGGGGAAAATGAAAAATCCTTCCTTAGGTAGGTAAAATAGCACCCCTCATGCAAAGCAGCAGTGATTCTGAATACATCGTTACTACTTTCCCATACATCTATGGTAAAGAGTGCAAGCTATAGACAGAAGCTGCCTGATCTCCCAAGGGGAATGTAAAACCTGCAAAGCCTAAAGCTCCAGGGATGTCTCTGGAGGAACACGAGCTGTTTTTTTTAAATTGAAAACTGAGAAAAATGTGAGAATTATGGCTGGTAAATCAGTGTTATATGTTTATATGCGCTTTTTACTTCTCTGACTGCTTATTGCCTCTTCCTCCTTCTGGACTTGCAGCGATTCCATGTGGCAGTTTTGTCTCTCCATGTTGCCTTAGCTTTGATACTCCAGACCTTGAGATGAGGAGATCAAGATCCTCTTGGAGGAGGCAAGACAGCCATAGAAAAGCAAATACTGCTCTGAACTAGTGCACATGCAGGAGGAGAGCTGGGTTTCCCCTCTCGCAGTTGGAAGGTTGCCTAGTAAAAGTTGGTTGGATTACTAAGGAGCTGAAGCATTGGATGGAGCCTGGCAAAGTCGGTCCCTGTTGTGTTTGGTCAGGTAATCACAGTTCCTTGCAGATGTGCAAGGACCAGCCTAGGCTTTGGCCTCCCACAAGCTTTAGTTCATAACCTGCAGAATCTGCAGAGAAGGGTAACGTTTTGTTTCTTTAGCATTAATGGAGTTGTGTTTCATCTGTGTCTAACTGTCCAAAAGTGCGGATAAGGTGAGTATTTCACAGTTCCTTGTGCTTGCTGCTTTGAAATGTCTCAAACAACCTACAATGAGTTACACTCCTAGAATCATTTCCGTCAGGAGGCGGCCTTGGAGGTCTCCTGGCCTGACCCTGCGCCGAAGGGGCCAGGCAGGCCCTGATCTTCCTTAGATCAGGTTCTTCAGGGCCATGGCCAGGCAAGGTTTGCTTGTCTCAGGGACGGAGATCCCACAGCCTCTTGGAATTTTGCTTTCCTAGCAGCTAATCAGTTTTGTGTTGCGGTTTCTGTTGCCTCTTGCCCTGTCGTTCCATGTCTCTGACAAGAGTGGGGCTCCATTTCATCTGTACCCCTTGGAGTTACTACAGAATCACCGAGGGAAGGAGCCGGGTAGGAGAACTGCAAGGCTTATAAACACAGAACGGCAAACAGCAAATTGTGCTCCAAAAAAGAGAAGCTGCATTCCGCTTTTTCATAGAAAACAAAAATCCCAGGCCTTGCAATACACAGCTCTAGAATATACAGCAGATGATAATATAAAAATGGAAAAATGCACGTTTTTTGCATTTGAATCAGCATATTTTTATTTTAATTTACTCACTGACAGAGGACTTCTTTTTATACAGTGGAAGTGTTTTTTAATGCAGTATTTTAGAAAAGGGCTAGTCTGGCACTAGCTGCAGTTGCTAGCAGCCTATAATGCTGGCTCTGTGTTTAGAAAATGATGGTAATTTATTACAAAGAGACTTTTATTCTAGTATTTTTAGCGCACAGTAGTGTTTAATGAATCTCTGCTGGAACTCATTGAATTTAAAGTTCCCTTCCCCCCTGCACCATTTTAACCCTTAAGATACTGCTCCTCTAGTTGCATTTCTGAAAGCTGCATTTAGGCTGCTAAATAGCTAACTTATTAATGCCAGGAGGTGCTGTGCCCCAGTACAAATAAACTCCAAAGACTCTCCATAGAAACCACAAGAGCTCCATGGTAAATGCCGCCTGTTATCAGGAAAGATAGTTGAATGATTGAGAACAAAAGTTAGGCAGTGAGTGTTAGTCCTTTTTTATTGCAGGCTGTAACAACATGTGGTTTGCTAGCTCGTCCCAGGAAACAGTGCCCCCAAATCCAGAGATTGGGTGTGATGGCAGGGAGAGCAGTGATGTGTGTGGCTGTTCCTACTCGAAGGCAATAGGGAACGTGCTTTGCTTTCTGCTGTAGCAGTCTTGGCCTTTTGTGACTCAATGGACCATTTAGGAAGAAAAAAGACTTGTAAGAAATCCATATTGCCCTTCCTACATGAATTTAAAATGCCTTTTTTCAGTTTAGATGTCATCTGTTTCCATTCCCTTCCTTACACATGACAGTACTGTGCTAGTTACCTTCCATCATTTTTCTCTGGGCTCCAAAGGAACGAGGTTCTCTTTGTATTCCAGCTTCCTATTTTGCAATCGAAGGAGGCTGATTAGTGCCCCTCGCAGTGTGTGTTAACTGCAGGCAGTCCTGCTCCCTGAACAGCACCTCCAACCAATTCAGGAATGGTTTAGAAACTGTTCTCTGTTTGCAGGTTGCTTTGCTCTCCAGAGCAACGCAGGACTCTGCACAGACATGGGGTTTCAGGCTTTTCCTTCTCCAACCAAGAAGCAGAGCTCTTGAGGTGAAAATTGCGTCTGCTGCAGCAAGTTGTGTGATTTTGGAAGAATGTAGGACAAGGCTGGGATGCTGTAATTACCTTATTCCTCATCAGTGATGAAAAGAGCCTTGGAGGAGTTTTGGAACAGTCTGTGGTGTTCAGAGCCTACTTCAATGAAGCCCTAGTCCAGCTGTGGCCTGAGCTGCTGCTACAAAATTAATGGTCACGACAAAAAGTTAACTTGCACATATTTTGTTCAAGCAGTCAGTGGCCTAGTTCTCCCCTGGCCTTGCAGTGCCACGTTCAGTCCTTTAACTTACTTCAATAGCCTTTCTGAACTCCTTAAGGAGTTTTCAGTGGCTTTAAAAATAAGAGTACCATGTGGACAGGTTTTTCTATACCAACAGGAGAAGAGCCATTGTGTAACTGCAGTGTGTCTTTCCTGACATCTCAGGAGAATTCCCTTTTTAAATTCTTTTTTTTTTTTTTATCTGGCTTTAAATGAATCTAAGTCCTCTCTAGCTCAGGAGTAGAGATGTTATCCTGCGACCTGCTTAGACTTCTCTGCATGGAAGAACGTTTGGGTTCTATTCACTGGCATCAGGTTTCCGTTGGACTAGTTTTTGGGACAAACCAGAATGAGGTTTCCCTTTGGGTATAATACAGCAAGCAGATCGGGGGTGTGAGAAGTAGCATATCTGATGCATGGAATTTTGTAGGTGCGCTGAATTTAGGATGTGTCTGAGTTCAAGGTATAGGCGTTTCTCTTTGCAAAGGTAATGTGTGCAGCTCCAAGGCTGAGGCACACCAAGAAGAAATTGGAATGTTCAAGGTACGCTTTTGAGGGCAAAGCAGGGCTTGCTACTAATGATATCTCTGGTTTTCTTATTCTTGAGGCATCCTTGGGTGAAATAAGTGGGTTTTCATTTGTGCGGCTTCCAAAATAAAGTTGACTGCATTTCTCCAATTATGAAACAGCAACAAAAATGTGTTAGAGGTGCTGAGCCTTAGCAGTTTTTTCTGGAATTGATTTTTTTTTTTCTAGTTAACTGTTAGAACTACTGAAGTGTCACCTGAGTCTGCTGGCTCCTTTGGTTTCTGCTCAGCTGTGCTGGTCAAGAAGGTAGTAGCCACCTGTGGGGGTAATTTGTTAAAGGAGTGTCCCATAATTGTTTGCGTGTAATTACTCCTAATGAGACTTAGAAGCTGACTCTGTGATCAGGAGATTTATCTTTTTGGCTTTCAATGAAATTTATTCCCTGGATGAACAGAGGAGAGGTTATGACAAACCTTTCTCATACTAATGGCAAATACTAAGTCATTTTAAGGGTTTTGTCTTGCCACCTGCTCGCAGCGAGTATTCCCTTTCTGAACACCATAAGGTAGGGTGGGTGTTGCTTAAATCTTCTTCTTTCTTTGCCCTGCGATGCGGTTGGTGGCCCCGTGCCGTCCCGTTGCGGGGCTTCCCAGCAGCGGTTGGGTGCCAGGTCAATGGAGAGCCCGTGGCTGCGGTAGGCAGCACCTGGGAGGTGTTGCATGTCACATGCAGTAGCTGAGATCAGTGTGCAAGGAGAAATGGGTTAATCATTTTGGGAGCAGATGGAAACATCAGGGTGTTTTAAAAGACCGCATGTAAGCAACTTCATATAGATGCGATTTTTTTTTCTAGTTTTGCTAGTACACACTTGCAGGAACAATTGAAACAAAACAAGAAACGCTGAGTTGGTTGGGGAAATACCTTTATAGATGGTAGGAATATATCGTTGTGCTTGTAGACAGCAGAGATGTTGCTAAGGAAGTTTTCTTAACAACTCGGAGCGCGCTGCTGTGGTGTCACTGCCGGAATGCGGCCCCTGTAGTGTCTTTGCCAGCACGTGCCTGGCTTTGGGGGCTGCTCTTATGGGGCAAAGAAGCCAAGAAGGCCCCAGTTGGCGGGGGACAGCAAGGGGAGAGCAGTCTGCAAGCCCGAGCCGTGTCCCGGGGCTCCCTCTATCACCGGGCCCATCTCCCCTTTGATGTGTTCTGACTACTGCTGTGAGTAGGAGTTTCCCAACCCAAGTTTCATCTGATAAACTACCTTGAAATGTTTCACTTCAGAAGTTTAAAGGGAAAACTTGCTGAGCTGTGATAATAAGCTGGCTCTATATTAAGGGACTTGGGAGTTGCCACTTTTCTTGGAAAACCTTTGGCCCACCTGCAGGAGTAAGTACCTTGACCCATTTGAGTTAATTCACTGCTGCATATAAACTGACAGTCTAGGAATGCTTCAGAGCAAACTATACCCATTTATACTCTTCTGTGCTGTTGTTGCTATTCCTGAGCAACACAGGGGGACAATATTACCAGTATAAGGCATTTTGTGCACCTGCTAAATGCAGGATTCAGTTGAGCATCCCAGATGCTGAAGTCCTAGCTCCCCTGGGATGGGGAAGAGGCAAAATCGGGTCAGGAAAAGTGTCATTTGGCTCAACTTCTGAATGAATGTAAGCAAGGTAGGAGTGCTTATGTCACATACCAACACATCATCTTTTGTCATTAAAACGTGAGATGTGCATAGAGGAAAATCTATATGATATAATTTCTGCTAATATCTGAAGTCTAGGTGAGGTTGGAGAGGACAGTAAGATGCTTAAATGCACAGGCTACAAGAAATATCATGTGCACCAGTGTGTTTAATTGAACAGAAGGCAGCAGATGCTAATGGTCCGTTCTGAAAGTGATGAATCAAAACATTTAGTAGCTTTTGGAGCTGGTGTGAGAACTTACATGGAAGAAACATGGGATTGTTCCTCTTAAAGGAAAGGTTCAAACGGGCTAGTATCAGCTTAGCCTTTATTGAACAAGTGCTTGTTGGTAGTGTTCCTGTCTGGGAGGGCCAGAGATGACTGTGGGAAGGCTACCAAGGAGGAACTGATATAAGAGCTGGGAAGAATTCTAGTGTGAATGGTTCCTTAAACCAAAAAGACTACAAAAATTGGGCTTCAAGAGACCATTCTCACTTCCTTTTTCTGCATTTTCTCTGTCCTTATGTGAGCACATGAAAAAGACTAACTGAAATTATTATTTTTAAAAAATCAGAATTGTCACTGGAAATGTAGTTCAAAGTTCTTTTTGTCTGTGTTTACACCAACTTGTGTGATAGTTGCTCAGTTTCAAGTTGCTCAGTATCTGCAAATCCAGAACTTTGAAGGCTTTGAATCAGTTCCACAAAAAAATGTTCTGTCTCTTGGGCTAATGGCCTGGTCTTGTAGTGGGTTTTTATTCCTTTAAATCTGATCCCTCTCTGTCTTTCTCTCAGTAATGACACCAACATGCTGAATTAAGCTGCATACCATTTATAATAAACAATTAGCATGAATGAAAACAAGTATGGATGTTTCATCAAGATTATTTGAGGTTTTCTAGATGCACTTGTATGTTTTTGTGCTCGTGTTGTTCCGGTTAATGCACACTAAATTATCATGTTTTATACGTAGTGTTCTTAATGAGTTCAGGAAGAGTCAAAGCGTGAGAAAATAGCAAGTACAAAATGTAGCTATTGTATCAGGAAAGCTGAAAGATAGGTTGGAGATCTGCATAGCAGATAATCTGAGTCTTCTCTGTTACAATGTGTTTTGTCTTTGTTTTTACAGGAAATAATGAAAAAAGCGTGCCACAGCTCTTGATCAGAGACCTGAAATTTGAGAAGAAGTCATTAACTAAGCTCATGTTTTCTCCTGATCAAGAAAATCATCCATCAAAAGCACCAGTAAAATATGGTGAATTGATCGTATTGGGGTAAGTGACTTGAGAAGTGAAGGTTTAAGAGGGAGAGTGGCAGGGGCCGTCCCATTTTTGGTGGGGACGAGTGTTGTGCATGATGCCCTTGGTCAGAAAACTAGTCGGTGTCATGCAGACCTGTGACAAACTGAGCCTGGGCGAAGCGCTCTGAACTGTTCAGTGCATTTAGGCTTGTTTTCAGCTCCTGGGTTCTTCCAAGGTAGGTTTTTCATGGTGAAGGCAGCCAATTTTTGAGGGGCTGCCAAAGCGATTTCAGAAATCACTGATTGGCTAATGTGGTCATGCAGGAAGGGGATCTCTAGAAGCTGAAAATGAAAGGAGTTTTATGAAGACGTGGTAACTAATGCTAACACCAAAGTGCAAACAGAAATTCTGTAAAGCAGACTAGGTGGTGTGGTCTGGTTATGTTGGCATGCTCAGAATGAGGGTTTTCTGCTGGATTAAGTTAATATTCCAGGGGAAATTCTATGTACTTCTCTCAGGCTTTTCTATCAATCAAAATTCTCTGAAATAATAGCTCTTCAGCAGGCTTGGGGAGTGTTTGGAGTTGTTTGTTTATGGTGTGAATTAGTAACTACAAGTAAATATATTGGCTTAGTTGCTTCGTCCTCAGGACCTGAGTCTCTTCTGCGTGCTCAGAGTAGCCTTGAGATTCATCTGGGTACTGCCTATTCCCCAAGCTTTGAGTGTATGTAGTAATTCTCTGGGCACGTTCTAACATTGTTTACCAATTCTCAGATTAAAATGTAATCGGAAATCTAATTTTTCAATAGCCTTCTAAATAAGGAAGCTTTGTGCTTGGAACAGAACTTCTTGCAGCTTGTGAGAAGCTGCAGACTTGCAGTGAAGTCCATTTGAAAATAGATTTCATTTTTTTTATATCCTTTCCGTAGGTACAATGGGTCTCTCCCAAATGGAGATAGAGGAAGAAGAAAAAGTAGATTTGCTTTATTTAAAAGACCCAAGGCAAACGGGGTGAAGCCTAGCACTGTGCACATTGCCTGTACCCCTCAAGCAGCAAAGGTAAGCTTGACTTGTCTAGTTAAGTCTAGTCTCTAGTGCAGTTTAAAGAATTCAGTGAAATGAGCACTATTATGCGAAGGTGAAATGATGTGCAAAGTAGCAAGCCTTCTAGCTGTGAAAAGAAAGGTTCATACACCTGTATGAGCTTGGTGTATATGTACATCTCCCATTTTTTTTTCTGTATATAAGTATATATCCCTTTTTTATATGTATCAACATATATCCCAGATTTTTATGCTTATCAGGGTTAGAGGAAATCATCTGGCGAAACAAGTCTGGTACCCAGTCCTTGCTGTGTCCAGAAAGAAAGGATGTTTGTTTCTAACCCATGAATGTTCAGGCCATAGGCTAGTCATGTAAAACACTTTCAATTTAATTCTTCTTCCAATCTCACTGCAAATAAAGTATTTGCGACTTCCTGTTTTGACTCGTTCATGTGCAACTGGTCCCTGCACCAAAGCTCTACATGAACCGAAATGGATGGAGGCTCTCCAGAGAGCTCCTTTTCCAGAAGATAATTCCTGCTGTGTTGTGGTGTTCCAGGGCATGGAAATGGAGTGTTGCTACCAAAATACCCTTGCAAAAACTGTGGGAATTTGAGAGTGCTTAGGGGTTATTTAGAGCTCTTTAGTATGATTGAGATCAGGTCCTTGAACAAATAACCATGCTGCTAAGTCTTTGACTCTCTGAATACCTTGACATTTAGGAATATTGATTCTTAAGAATTAAAGAATGGCATAAAATACTCTGAAATTAAAAGACTGTAGCTAACTGAAGTGACTGAGAATTACATTTTTTAGGAGTTCTGTGAAAATAAATTATTTTTGCTAATTCTTTAGGCCTCCAAGTGACAAGTGCTATTTAGAAGCATTTTACAATAGAAGTTTTACTTGATTACTAGCAAGTAGTTTCCTGTGTGGATTTCCCATTTGAAGTACAGCCCAAATCTCCAAAATTAAAATCCAGCCTAATAAACTAAACTGTAATTTAATCTAGCCTAATAAACTGTAATTTATTATTTTTTTTCTCGTACTCTGAGTTTGTTTTTTCTGCTTCCCTGACAATGCTTGTTATGTTTTGTCCACATAGCTTATTAACCATGGCTGTTTTTTGGTAACAATTCAGATCCCTTCTCTAGAAGGGAGTATATTAAAATCTTTGTCCTCGCTTTACTATTGCAGGCGCTGAGGCCAACAAGGCCACAAAGGTGGTTGCGTTCAGTTTCAGTTGTTCTGTTCATGTTTTGAGTCGAGGCAAACACTGCTTTAATGCTAAGCATGACTAATACCTGTCTTGGTTACGTGTGTTTTGTTGCAGTGTGTGGTAAAGAGACCAGTTTGGTCTGTTGCTGAATCAATCCTGCAGCTTTCCTTAATGGGCAGGACTGGTTTGGGTGAAGTTTTAAGTGCAGGTGTGTCGCTAGCAAGCATCTGACTTAATGCATTAATTGAACATAGCAAGAGCCTGGTTATGTTGTCTGCTTTGCTGCTCTGTTCAACACATTGTTGTTAATGTGTCCAGTAATATCTGGTGTTTCTCCACAGGCAATAAGTAACAAGGACCAACACAGCATCTCTTACACTCTCTCTCGGGCCCAGACAGTAGTAGTTGAATATACACATGACAGCAACACAGATATGTTCCAGGTATGGCAAGTAAACAGTATTATATAAATGTATTGTCCATGCTAATTTGTTGACATCCTCTCAACAGGCTTTTTTTCTTGAGACTTCAAGATTTGCCACTTGAAGATTTGCAGAAATTGACACTTTCTGCACTTTGCTATTTAGAGACATTTAATTCTGTTAATTCCCAAGGCCATTACATGAATTCAACTCTGTATCAATGCATCTCCTTTAGGCTTCTCTGGTTAGAGGTGAAAGTTGTTTTTGTGACTAATGCACACAATTATGGTTCTGCCTTTGATTGCTACGGTGCAAGTCACTTAACCTGTCTCTATTCCCCTCTTGCAAAATGAGGAATAAATTGCACAGTACACTTAAATGCTGGCATCCGAGTTACAAGTGCTTATGAAGGCATTTGGAATCAGTGAGTAGGAGGTGGGGTAGAAATGCAAAGTAGTTTTAGAAAATAGCTTTTATCACAACTAATATGAAAAATAGGCACTGAATCTTTAAAATGTCTGAAGTGCTGGGAAATGTTGAAAGAGGAGGCCCCATTCTGATGTGCTGTTGATTCAGAAGAACCTTGCAGTTCCTGTGCTTATGACAAGGAACCGCAAACACGTTTGCAGCTGTGCTGTACACTCATATCTTGTAATTGTTTCCTGTTTTTTCTCAAAAGGAAGGGTTTTATTTTGGAGGTTTTTAAGCAAGTTGTTCATTCTCATACCTGGACTGATCTAGCATTGATTTTGTTATTGTTGTTGCTCATTTATGAGAAGAGATTTTGCTGTCACAGCATTTATTCGTGACGACGTTGCAGGATCTAAGGTAGGAGGGTGTTAGTGTGTGGTCGAGGGAGCTGCTCTGCTTCTTACCTACCTACAGCAGAGCGAAAGGGCTGCAGCAAACTAACCACAGCATGAGCTGCTGTTTGTGCCGGGGATGTTGTTTCTGCAGGCGTGCTGCGGCCTGCGCGCGGCTCCCGGCTTGCCGGTAGCAACCCGTGGGTATTGATGATAATCCTGCCGAAGAAATCAGAGCAAAATACCTTCTGCCAGCAGAGTTTCAGCCTCCCTGAAAGCTCTCCAGCCTTTATCAAAAAGCATTTGGAGTTAGGATCTCCTGTATGAGTGCGCTTTAAACCTGGCTGAGGATAAAATTCCTGTTACGCTTGGATATGATTCCATGCAATTCTGTTAAAATTGGTAGAGCTGTATGGGACTGCAAAGCTCACGTAAACTCTCTGCCACAGGCATCCAATACCTGGTCTTTTCTGGCAGATTAGCAACTTTCCAGCCCCACTGGAGGCAGGGAGTCAGTGGCCGCGATGTGGACAGTTGTCTGCATCTGTGTATCCATCTAGTCTGCATTGTTCAGCATATTCTGCACTTACAAAGTCACTGAACACCACATTTCTTCCATCTAACTGCTGTTTTTTAGCTGTTTTGGCACTGCTACAGCCACTGCAGCTGACCTGAGTCAAACCTTTCTGACTTTCAATGAAAATCCTTCTGAATTTGGCTTATTTATCTCTTTTTCTCCTTCCTTTGATTGTACTTAAGCTTCACAGTAACTTTGGTCAAATGGAGGTGGAATAACTCATCAATTCAAAATAAGCTTCAAAGCCCCAAATTTAGAGGGGAGGATGCTTTGAAGTGTTATGTCTTTTTTTTTTTTAATCTTGGTCACTTAAATATTTTGTCTTTGAGTGTTTCCACACCAAAAGTGAAATTTCTAACACTGTGGCTTTACTCCTTGCCAGATTGGTCGGTCAACGGAGAGTCCTATAGACTTTGTGGTGACAGATACAGTTCCTGGAAGTCAGAGCAATTCAGATACGCAGTCTGTGCAGAGCACTATATCAAGGTTTGCTTGCAGAATCATATGTGAGCGGAACCCTCCTTTTACAGCAAGAATATATGCTGCAGGATTTGACTCCTCCAAAAACATCTTTCTTGGGGTAAGAGAACATTTTCTTCTCCCAGGCTGATGCAGGTTCAGTCTTCAACGGTTTTGTAATTCAACTTCAGACAAATTGAAATTTTCATGGATGTCATTTCTCTCAGGAGAAAGCTGCAAAGTGGAAGACATCAGATGGGCAGATGGATGGGCTGACCACAAATGGAGTTCTCGTTATGCATCCCCGCAATGGCTTTACTGAAGACTCCAAGCCGGGGGTGTGGAGAGAGATATCTGTGTGCGGGAACGTGTTCAGCCTCCGTGAAACCAGATCAGCTCAGCAGAGGGGGAAAATGGTAAGAGCACGCACAACATCTTACGCAGCACCTTTAGAGTGGATCCAACCTTAAGCAGGTAGCTTGGGTCTGGACACAAGGGCTTCGTTCTGCACACAGGCTGCCTCCACAGTTGGTTGCGCTGCCTCTGTGTGGGTCTCTTCATACATGCTGCTCAACCTGAATAACTGGCAGAATTTGGCTCTAAACTTGTACTTAACTGTGAATCTGGACTGTTCTCCTACAGTGAGTGTCTAGTCCAGTGTGTTCTTCTGCAGGCTGGGAAGCACAGCATGGTTCTGTGCTTGAAGATTATTTGCCTGGCACTGCCTCTTAAGCTTATGCTTTTTTATCTTTCCCATTACTGTATAATAATTAAGAATCTATAGTAAAGAATAGTTACACTTTTATGGCCACATCTCTATACCTGGTATCCGTTTCCACCTTGTGTTCTGAGTTTTCCCCTTACTTTTAAAGCAAGGCCTATATTCCCAGGAAAGGTGATTGAGCTTGTATGATTTGGGATCTCTTATTGAAAAAATAGAGTGCAAGCATTTAAATAAGCGGTGCATTTGCTTAGGAATGCTGGTGGCTGCTCTTTTTCTTTCTGGAGGAGGCTTAGTTGTGCATGTGTAGAGACATGTGTGAAGAAACAGTTAAAATATGATGAAGGCTAAAGGCTGACTCTGTGCCAACCCTTGGGAAGGAGTTAAAAGGAGAAAAGGAAATAAGGGGTACACAGGAGCTTCTTGTGGCCTTGATCTTATGTGCGCATTGAAATACTTTCTTTTTAAGAGAACAGGACTAAAAAATGGAGGGCGTTGCTGAGACTGGGTTTTATATGGGTAGGTTGTACAGGACTCCCAGCAGCACAGTAGGTGCTTCCTACTTTTGGTGCAGACCTTGCAGGCAGGTGCGTGTTATTCAGGTGGCTGCTGGGTGACCTCTCACTCTTTGCCTCCCTCGCGTCCTTCAAAAGGTGGAGAACGAAACGAACCAGCTCCAGGATGGCTCTTTAATTGACCTCTGTGGAGCGACGTTGCTGTGGCGCACAGCGGAAGGCCTTGCCCGCACGCCCACCGTCAAGCACCTGGAGGCTCTAAGGCAAGAAATAAACGCAGCAAGACCCCAGTGCCCCGTAGGATTTAACACCTTGGCGTTTCCCAGCATGAAGAGGAAAGATGTTGTAGACGAAAAGCAACCCTGGGTCTACCTGAATTGTGGCCACGTCCACGGCTATCACAACTGGGGAAACAAAGAGGAGAGAGATGGCAAGGATCGCGAGTGTCCCATGTGCCGCTCCGTTGGTCCCTACGTGCCTCTGTGGCTTGGCTGTGAAGCGGGATTTTATGTGGATGCGGGACCTCCGACTCACGCGTTCAGCCCCTGCGGACATGTGTGCTCAGAAAAGACAACTGCCTACTGGTCCCAAATTCCTCTTCCTCACGGTACTCACACATTTCATGCAGCCTGTCCCTTCTGCGCACATCAGCTGGCTGGTGAGCAAGGTTACATCAGACTCATTTTCCAAGGACCTCTTGACTAACACTTGTGTCAGCAAGGACTACAGTAACCCGATAAGCTAAGCGATCCTGATTTTTAAACTGTCTTTCGTATTCTCTGGGCTTTGCTGGTTTGCATTAAGATGAAGAATTCGGGGGGTTTTGTTACAACAGCTAAATCCCTCCCTATCGAGAATTACCTGGAAACAAGAGTTTGGTGGGGGGGAAGGGAAGGCCCTCTTGCTTCTATAGGTGATGACTATTTCTGAAGAGGCGAAGGAAGCGTTGTGTGAAATTCAATGCCTTCGGTTTAATGGTTTTGAATTATGTGCCCATGACGTTTGAAAGTTGTTTCATTCTTTTTATATATGGAGGGTAAATAGTTCAAAGAACCTTAGTTTACAGCTTGGATGCAAACATTGTAAAATATAACATGTATATTAACTCTTTTCTATTTATCTTTATTATTGAAAATATGTAGAACATTTAGAGTAGCATGGTCATAGTGTGTTGCATCCAACAACTGGATGTGTAGAGTAGTTCTGGATGGAGATGGATATGAGACAGAAACGGTAGAAAAATCTTTTTTTAATCTAAAATACTGAGTTCTTAGACTAGCTAAAATGCTTTTTAAACAAAGCTAATGCAAGTTATGATGGCATAAAGATGTGCTTTAACCATGTGAAAGGTAGCTAAGGAGGACTTCTTAAAATGTCTTTTGGTAGGACCGTACTTGAGATCTGGTTATGAGAAAATATTTACCAGACTCCTTGAATATGCAACTTAGTCTAGATTAAGGATTTTTCCTCCCTTCATGCTAACACGTGTCTTTATTTAACATTAGTAACGTTTCCGAGGGGGTTTTCCACCTTACACATTGGCGAGCCTGGAAGAGAAGCTCCTTAGTTCCCCGCGGTGCGCGGGGAGAGGAGGCGCTTGCATGGGGAGCAGGAGCTGCCCGAGAAGCAGCCCCAAAGGGGACCTGTCCCCGTGTTCCGCGTGCCCCCCGGCAGCCCGTCGGCCGTGGCCTCGGGCCGGGCGTCCGGCGCCCGCCGCCCAGACCAGCGCGCTGCGTCCAGCTCTGCTGCTACTTGCTCCATGGCAAATGCACAACCTGGTGGTCTTAGCATCGAGCTGAACATACTTTAGACAGCCTCATACTGTTCTTTTGTTGTTTGTTTTATTTTTCCCCCAGTTATGTACTGTATAATTGGCGGTAGCAAATTTCTGTACTTAGAGCATAGCTTTAATTTTTCTTTTCAAAGCTGTTTTAAACTTTTCCTGGTTTAGAGACCTGTGTTGCTTAGATGTCATGAATTATTTACTTTGTCAATTGTTTCTCCATTTAAAAAAAATTATATATATTGTTTGGTTCACTCAGGAAATGCATGTGTCAGGAAACCTGTATTATAAGTTCAGTTAGCTGTCACGTACAAGTAACTGCTGTTACTCCCTTTTCATAGAAATATAACTGATTTTGACATTTTCCAGATTATATGCATTAAGTAATGAAACTTATGCAGCAAGAAACCCCTGTATTGTAGTTGTTCTAATCATTTTATTCCGACTATATTATACTGTAGTTTAATTTTTATTTGCAAATTAATTTATTCAAACGATGTGAGTAAACACTTTTCAAAAATAGCAATTCTGGGATTGTCTGTTGCTTTGTGGCCGGGGTTCCCAGGAGGTGGGAAGCCTGGCTGGAGAGGGCTGCCTGTTGCAGTGTTTTCGTGACCGCGTGGGGCTGGCGGATCCCATCGGAACGGAGCGGAGAGCCTGGAAATCCCGGAGCCGGAGGCAGGACAGCAGCTGCTCGTCGGCCGAGAAACGCTGCCGTCGAACATGCAAATGAAGAGCTGGGGCTTTGCCTGCGGTTTCCTCCCGAGCTCCCCGGGCTTCAGCTCTGCAGTAAACAGGGTCTCGTACTCCACGCGGCCAACGTCGAACAAGAAGTAAAAGGTTCCCTTTGACTCGAGCAGCCGGTAACGCGCCAAGGCCCTTGGCTCCGAGCGCAAACGGGAGCTGGCGAAAGCGGGTTTGTTAGCGCGGGACGGAGCCCAGCGGCCCTTCGCACGACTCCGGTTCCGCTTGTGTCCACCCTCAATCAGTCTCTTGTACCTGCAGTAACTGCATGCAAAGCAGACGGGTGGCCTTAACCTGCTTACGAAGGCTCGCTCAAAAGGGAAGATCAGTGACGGTGCAAGGGGCAAAGGGCCTGTGACTGCTGCCTGGGAGATCACTGCAGCTGCAGGGAACTGTGTGTGGGAGTGAGGCGGAAGGAGGCCGCTCCCTAGCCTTAAAATTCTGGGAAGATTGGTGGAAATGCTCCCTCCTTTAACCAGGCTCCACAGAGACAACTGAAAATCTCCAGGCAGCTTTTTGAAATCAGCTTGTGCACTTGTGTGATGCTCTTACGCATGTTATTTAATGAGCTAATTTGCTTTTCCGCTGTAGGAGATGGCATGGAGGTTCAGGCGGCAGCAGAAGCCCTCGAGTGGCCGGAGCAGGAGCTTGGCGTGACGCCTCGCAGCAGGTCGGCAGCGTTTTCCAGGGAGGGTGTCGGGCGCCTTCCCGTGCAGGCTGAGGTAGCTCAGTGCTGGGTGCTGCGGCTCCCGGGTGGGTGAATCTTGCCCTCCTCCTGTGGCCGGGGTGAGTCTTTGCGAGACGTGCTAGACCTGCGGGTTTGATGGCACGGTCCTTGTGAGCTAACCCGGGTCCTGGGCTCGAGGGCGCTCCACAGATCCCATCGTGGCCCTGCTCTTGCTTATTTGGTCTGTGTTCTGAAGAGACACTTCCCAGCTCCAGTTCTGGAAATGTGTGGAGAGTCTGGGGCACGTAAAGCTCCCGTGGGCCTGGTCACCTTCCCACGCACTGTCTCCCGGGCTGGCTAGGGCTATTTGCTGCCGCGTGAGAGCAGATTCCCATTGCCATCCCTATCCAACTGGGCTGCGCTGAGCAGTGCAGGGAGGAGGCACTGGGGCAGGAACCACGGGGCTGCCCCGGGTAGCGCCGGCTGCTCATCCGGCCCCGGCCCCTTCCCAAAAGGAACCGTGGAAAGCGGTTCCCTGGCTCCTGCCTCCGTCCCTGGGTGCTTTGCAGAACATGGGTGCCGCTGTGGGACGGCCTTGGGCGCGGAGGCGGCTGCGGCACCTGCCGCCGCGCTCGGGGGCGGGTGAGTAAGCGGAGGCAAGGCGCCAGCTCCGGCAGCGCCGAGCTCCCGGCCCCCGCGCCAGCCCTCGCCGGGGCCTCCGCTCCCCGCAGCGCGTGCAGGGGAGGCAGCGCACGTGGAAGGGAGAGCTCAAAACCCACGGCCAGCGCGAGAGAGCGAAGTGAGACCTGGAGCCCGAGGGCTGGCAGCGCGGGCGGCGCTGCGCGTGGGGAGGGTTCAAACGCGCATCGCGCTCGCGCCAGCCTGGCCGTGGGTGTCCAGCAGTGACGCGGGGGTGCACCTGGGAGGAACAAGCACAGAGCAGCGCACGCGATGCTGCCCAGGGCTCGTGCAGCCTCCAGCTTAGCGCCTCTTTATTCTGGGGTTTTTCTTGCTTTAATGCATCTGCATGCGAGCTCTCGGTGCTGGAAATCCTGGCCGCGAGGAGCCCCACGGCTCGGCCATGCACCGAGAGATGCCTTTTGCTTGTTTAGTGCTTGCCAGCCAGCAGCTTTGCTTTATACCCAATTAAATCATTAATCTGCTTTGCTTTCCCTCCTCTGCCATGTCTACGTGGTATATAATAACCAGCTCTGGACTGAGCTGCTGCCCTTCAGAAGTACAACAGCAACAGGGTATTTCAGAGTTGTAACTTGAATTCACACCAGCATCATCGATTTTGTGTCATTCTGGCAGCCAGGTCTCATACAAGGCCCCTCTTCAAAGCACTTGCACGGGACTTTCTCCTGAGGAGCCCCGTGTCCTGCACCAGCCCGCACGGTGTGGAAGGACAGATGGGAAATGCTAGTTCACAGGCTTGGGCACAGTTAAATCACGTGGGGAAGGGCTTTCCCCTGGATATTCTTCACCACCAGCACCCAAGATCATCTCGGCTGCAGCTCTGCTCACTGTCTTTCCCATGTATTTGTCTCAGCTTGGGCCAAAACAAAATCGAGCCCCTTTCGCCCTTCTCGGCAATTTTGTCATTTGCCAGTTTCTCAGGGATGATGATTTCCAAGTGTTTCCACTGAAACATGTCTTTCTTCCCAATGCACAGAACCATGCCAGCTGGACTCAAGCTTTGCAAACCTTTTTCTTGCTTGAGTGGGTGCCCCTCATGCTTCAAGCCAGCCTTCCCTTTGCTCTGTCCTGGATAAAGTGAGCTGGAAAAGAACAAGGCACTTA